>NW_020654289.1:17312117-17343160 GCF_003589595.1 Hyposmocoma kahamanoa
AATGTGTAACAATCGCGACAACCTATGAACTCGATATGATCACTCAAATCGCTGATGTGCACTCGAGTGATATTTATTTATACAGTTGATATACAAGTACGAAATTGTATATAGTTTGTAAGAGTTCAAAAATACCGAGGCAGCGAAAAAGGCCAACAAAATTGTTTTAGTAACTTCTATAAAAGTCCAAAAATCGCAAAACTCACATTACTCTTAAGTATAGATTGAAACCGACAGTCAATTAAATACCCCTCGTGGCTTTAAAAAGTAACTAAAATAATAAGAATTCCGCTACAAAACTCTTGGGTTTTATTTTTCAGTTCAAACTAAAAGCTTTCAACGTGGAAATAAGGATTGTTTTATCCAATAGCCGTAAACCGTTCTTAATAGAAGTGAAAAGGAAAATTTAAAATTTCTGAGAGAATTTTTATGCAAATCGTGTAATAACCTTTCGAAGAATTTCATCTTTTAACGATTTTATATTATGTCTACTAATGCTCAAAATTGGTTTTATAAAATATAAGATATGATGTCGGTATCTCAATTATATTTATGGAAATGACAACATGACCCGATGTTGGATGATATGTAGGTCTCTCACAGGGCACCTTATTTAGCTCGATTTTGTTTAAACTTCAACAATTCCTCATAGATATACTACCCAAATGGCAGTTTTATTTAGCTGTATAACACATATATACATTACTCATTTTTTATACCACACAAATTATAACTCAAAAACGTACTTTACGTTTCTTCGGAAAACTTTTAAAACCATGCGGTATCTGATGGTAGATGGTATCCAAGATCACTTGTCTCCGTTATACTAACAAATGATAGTTCCCGAAAAAGCCTTTAAGCAAGAAAGTGCGAGTAGCTTTCAGTCCATTGAACTACGATTACTCCATGCATCTCCGAGCTCGAGTGAACTGATATTGTATTGCCTCTTTATACAGATTTCCTATTATAGGATCAATCATATATCTCAGTATTGGGTAATCAATTGTTATATTAGATATACCACCGACACCGTCTAACAGATGTTAAGGAAAGTAAAGCAAAATAAGACTAATCATTGGGAAGTTTGAATCTTTATTTATTGCTTCATTAAGAATGACAGACTGTGAAACATAAATGTCAAAAATACTATTAATATGTAATAAATAGTTAATTAATTTAATATTTAATTAATGATACCTTTTAAGACTTTTCCAGAAAGTTGACTTCAATTAGCTCTGTACCCAGTCATATATCTAGGAACATTACAAGTGGCGCCACCATGTCTTGTATAAGACAAAATGTTTGAAAACTTTGGTCAGAGCAATGCTTAAACATTATTTTCTCTTTCAACGCCCCCGCTGCCATTATTATATCATATATTATAGAAGAATATTTGTGCACTACTTGTCAAAGAAATACCTAGAACACTTATGAATAAAGGTCAACATTGTGGACCGTGTAAAACTTGGCGGCAATCAATAGGATTCCAGTGAAACTAAATGCTAGTTTGCACAAAGATCTATCGAGAACTTTACCGGGCAAGGGAATTAGCCGCCGTTGGTCCAATTGCAATCGGATAGTAGTCGCTTATCTCCTTGCACTTTGTTTGCACTCGCTAACTTTGCAGTAAAATGGTTTGTTTTTGAACGACTTTCTAACTTGATGGCCGTTTGTTGGATAAAAAAGCCTTCGGAAGTAGTTTCTTGGTAGCATTATACTTACGTGCCCTCAACATCATATCTAGCTATATCTGTTCAAATATTGCCTCCAGAGCAACGGAATAAAATCCGTCAATGTGTAGTTTGATGTGCTGCCGTCTATACCATTATTCATTCCTTAGTCCTTATTCACAAGAAAACAGCAATATTTTTATTCAGACTCAAAAAATGTTCCATATTTTTTCCTTTAAAATTGCGGATAATCAAAAAATTTATATCGCTTTCTATTTTGCTGATATTTAGTCATTATTTTTCACGCTTTATTTTTCCAGACATTTGATCATTATTTTACATAGCGTAACGTTACTCGGTTACAAAGTAAATCTCTACGGAACAATTAAAATATCTGGTTCAAAGAATAGAGGGGCTTCGATTACGCACCCGACTTTCGACTGGCTTGGCACAACTTTAATTAATAATGGTTTATTAATTAATTGCCCTGTTGCCAACGAAAATGGAAACCAATTTGAATATATTAAAAAAACATATTCAACTAAAAATTTTATCTCTTCGTCTTTATACATTCAGTTCTAGGAATATAATTGTAAATTGACTTCAAAGCGGTAGTCTCGCGAGGCAAACAAGTTTCTAAACTCTAATTAGATCAAGTTACATAATTACTTTCAAACTTTCTAATCATTTCTAAAAATACACTTGTAGTTGTGTCCGATTTAGGAAATGTTACTTAGGGCTGTTTGGATACTCATTGAAGTTAATGGTAGTGATGCTCGACTTTGAATGTTACTAATACTAATCATTCGAATAGGCAAATTGTTCGCCTAAGTCAAATCCAAGCCCAATCATTCGACTCGAGTCTAACGATTAACAATACCGAATGCCCCAGTCATTCGGTCGGGTGCACGAGTCGAATGATTATTACATCGGAACACATTCATGATGTCCATACCAAAATATCCCTGTCCCCGTCACATTTACAGTATTTACCATATGTCAGAGAGGGCTGGGTGATCACGAGCAGAAATGCTCTATGGAATCCATGGATTAGTACTACTAATTACTAATGATTGATCATCCAGATCATTCGAATACGAAAGTTAGTAGTTTACTAATTTGACATTCGAATGACAGAACTAGCGATTACTAACGAGTCGAATATCGAAATCATTCCCAATCGCGCATAATGGAAAAAAGCAGTTAATATTGTAAATGAGAATGTTTTATACACTACAAAGGTTTTTTTATAAAATATAAAATGTCATATTTATATAAAATGTCATTCCTAGCCTCAATATTTTAGGATCTTGTACGGTTAGCAATCCAGCCAATGTTAAAGTAGATATTAGTAGTCATTTGTAATTCATACTATTACAATACTTTGATTCAAACTTTCACGATTTTTACATATTATTTGATTTTTAATTCGGGACTTAATCACGTATAAAACATATTTTATTTTATTTACCTCGATGTTTCGGACATATTGCAACGTCCATGGTCTCGAAGGGACTGAAGAGGCGGGTGTCAGCCTAAGATGGCTCAGTGGTTCCTAGCGACCCCTGACCCGCCGTAACCATGGCTGCTACCGTGACCAGGATTAGCGGAGCGGCAGGGGATGGAGGGTCTATTATTTGATGCGCTGTCCATTTGAGGGTTGATGACCACAATCTCCTCACTAGGCATGCGGGTTAGAGATCGGTTGGACATGCAGATGGATACGCTAAGCTGAGGACCGGGCGCCAATTGGGAGAGGCCTATATCCAGCAGCACACTGCAATAGACTCATGATAATGATGACTATTGAAGATCAACCTATTTAATAGATCAAGGCACATCAAAGGACGTGGCGTAAATCTGTGTAAGTTCAATGATCTTATTTTGGTGACCTCATGCTATATCTAAGTATAGTAATATTCCAAAGTAATAATCCCATAGTTGAATCGGAAAATTATTTCCTGTTTATTACTAATTAATTCTTTTTTAACGAAATATCTTTCGGAAATACTAAAATTACAGAAGCAAAATAATTTTCTCTTAACGCTCATCTATAATCTACTACACAAAGCGACGAGCAGCGATGGTCGGAAACTTTACAATTTGTCCCGCAATATTGACTTTAGCATCCACTTTACGTAGGGTTGACAAGTACTGATTATCCACTTCACTTCTAAAAATAGCTTGATCATTATTGTTTAGCAAATAAATTGTGGTTTCTTGACCGTTTTTAGGATTACGTACATTTTGTTATGAGTTCTGGGGACTCACAACAACGTCTCCCCGTGTATTGGATTTACTGTGAGTAAAGTCTGTCCACCAATTTTGGAGATTATGACCATAACTCTTTTTGAAGCGGAAGAGTCCAATTCATCAATATTGTGTGTATTTGATAAATGAAATTAGTAAAAATTAGTTGCCATGTTTGTAAAATTCTATGGTGACATCCCTGTCCGTAATGTAATCCACTTTAACGACGTTTCGATAATAGGGCAGTTAGTTTGTTTTTGGGTACACTTAATATTTTCGCTTTAATTTTAACTTTCCAAATATTTTGTAATCGGTTAATAGCCTATTGTGGAATCTAAGTAAACTTTAAATGATAAATAGCACGACCACCATATCAGTTGAAACAGGGTTGTTGCTGATGCAAGTCTTTTATTCATCAGCTGATTCTGATGCGGATCTGATTTTTGAACCATAGCATCAGCGGAAGCTGGTTGATGTATTTAAAGAACAACGTGAAAAATGTACGTCTTTTATTGAATCTATCTACATGAAAAAGCTTTTTATTTTCTTTAGTATTGGAATATAATATTATTTTCAATGATTTTGTGACATTTATTAACAAAAGAAACAATCTGCATGAAAACAATCAACCTGCCTAGCTTAATCGTAGTGGAATTTGAAATAGTGAAATACATATCAAAGTTATATTTTAAAAACAACAGCTGAGCTGCTTTTTAGCTGACGACTCGAACATCCTCAATGAAAATCAGCATCTATGAATGCGGATGCGAATATTTTAATTTATGCAGATTATTTGCGGATGCTGATATTCGTAACAATCCTGGTTTGAAATATGACAATAAACGCTTTGCTGCAAGCACCACGCAAATGACAAATTGCTATTAATACGCATAAAGACGCCTCTTTCCCAATTTTCTTTACTTTGACACGTAATGACGGTAATTTGACTCAATTGTAGCCACACGTCACAACTGCACACAAACTACTAAAATAAACTGCTCAGTTATTGCCCGCAAGAGCCATTCCTCCATTCTATATTACGCAAAAATATTCAAGGCAATCGGTTGCATGCAAATTTTTTTACAAAGAACACGGGATTCCGATCAATTGAATGAATAAATGCAGTGCCACTCCATTCCCTTTTCTTATTAAAAAAAAAATCTTACTAGTTCTGTTCCTAGAATGTAGTTGATACTGGGATATATATAGCTCTAATGGAATCTATTTTTAAACAATCACAAAGATCCAGATCATTCATTGAAATGTCAAAAATCGATATTATGCAAAAATATTCAAGGCAATCGGTTGCATGCAAATTTTTTTGACATGGAACACGGGATTCTTATCAATTGAATGAATAAATGCAATGCCACTCCATTCCTTTTTCTTATAAAAAAAAATCTTATTAGTTCTGTTCCTAAAACGTAATAAATGTAGCTTTAATTGAATGTATTTTTAAACACTCACAAAGTTCCAGGTCCGTCATTCAAATGTCAAAAGTCGTAGAAGACTTTTTTCACGTTCCTAATTGCGTTCATCGTGAATAAATTTCCTATGTCATTGCAAAGCGTAAATAAAAATACTTCATCTACGTAGTGCCTTAAGACGCAGCAAGACCTAAAATAGACCTTTTGATATATTATGATCATTGATCACGCGGAAAATCGATTTATCGACATTAAAAAATACGAAATCAACGTGTATTTTAATTGACAATGACAACAAAAGATACCGGTAGTGAAGTATGGGGAAACACGATTGACTAAATTTTTATCGATAAAAAATCAAAAAGCTCCGCAAAATTGTCATTTGTAAAAATATGGGAAAATCAGTTTCATTCAATTGTTAATACAAATATTTCAATAAAATTCTATCTCCCGTGTTCTGCAATAAATACGTCAGGGAACTACGAACTTATTTTACAGTAATGGAGGATATTTTATTCCTAAAAGGCAGATGTTTCAATATCGTGCAATGTATTCTCCGCGTCTACCTTACACACTTCGAAACCTACGTATTGACGATATCATTTCGTCTTAACTAAAAGATCACACCTTTATAACGATAGTGACCCAATACAACATTCCAACTTGTTGGGAATACACACAGTAAGATTTGAAATTGTTGACCGTTTTAGATTATTTTATTAATTACACTTAAAGTACCTACAAACAAATGATGTCCAAAATGTCCTTGTTAGTCCTGGAAAATGTATATAAAGTGTGATGATTTTCTGTCAACGGTGGTGACATGTTGTTGTATTTGCAATTATGTGTTGTGTTGAGTGAAATTTAAAATATATAATGCAACAAACTCAGACTCAATCTGTGCCATGTAATCCGAGCTTTAAAGTGTCAGTTCCAGATTAACAAAATGAATGATTTAATTAAGATAATATACAGGTAAAGTAAAAAAGACAATAAAAGCTTAAGTACTAGAAAGTAAAACTAGGATTTTTAAGTTATATGAGTAAAATTGGATGATGCAAGATGCTGGCAGCGTTCCCCCTATGTATAGCTATGCTAATGCGTTAGGCAAGGTAGCTGCCGGCCCTTGGGTTTCCCAGACAGTCTATTCATTTTTTCGATAAAATTTTCTACAGATGAAGGGCACTGGGACCCCACGGGCCAAGGGTTTCAATTCCAAAGGCTGTAAAAGGTAATCGGACCTGAAATGCTGGCATATATTACTTTTTATTATATCCGCCAGCTCAGCTGCGAAGCCAGCCCTCTTGCTGATGTGCTGGAGATGGAATAGAGCAAGTGTACCGGAACAAATGCAGAACAAAGATTTTTAAAGTCGTTTTACGGTATATGCTCATTTTGTAAATATTTGAATTAGTTCACTTTCATTCTCAAGGTGCGAAATAGTCTGTAATAGTTTGACGATAACTAGGCACTTTATGGACAGGCATACTGAGAATGTTAGTAAATACTTACCTGCGTAGAATGACACTTTTTATCCCACGATAATTAGGGTGACTTGTAACCGTAAAGACCCCCTACGAAAAAACAAATGTCCGTCTTGTGGGTAAATAGGTATAAGTGTATGAGTACTAAATATAGAAAAGCTGACGTTTATTCGCAATTTGAGCGAGGTTCAAAATATGAGTTCGTTTAATGGGTAGAATCCCCCTAAAATCGTAAAAAATCTTCAAATAAAAATATATCGCCTTCATGGCTAAGTTTAGGTTTATAAAAGATTTTATGGTCACTTTACAGCAAATAAACAAGTTACGTATTATTACGCCCTGCCTGAAGCGAATAATAGCGCGGTCAAATCAATCTACTCGAAAGCGGACATACCCGAGTGCATCGCAATCATATATTGACGGGTCAATCCGTCCATGAATCGAGTGATTTTTGAAGCGTGCAAAGATTAAATAATTCGACAAATAAATACACAGACATACCAACACACTATTGAAACTTTTTCATAACGTTTTCGTTCATTACTTTTTAGCAGCAGTTTTCGTAGTAGAAGAGCACCTTGTGAAAAAGTTCGTCTAGAGAAATACTGCCACTTCACCTTTTTTCTAAGCAGTAATATGATCATAACTCCGTAGTTGTGCTGCTGGTGAAATTACAGGCACATGAGACTTGTCAACCTACATCTCAGGGTGACGGGCGCAGCGGCAGTGTCCCTCAGATCATTGTGATTTAAAGCACTGAGTAGTACTGCAACTGTTATGGACAGACGTATCGGTAACCATCAGGCGCATAATTTATTCGTGCCTTCACTTGGTATCGTAATAAAAAAATTTAAAATTGTAATCACGTCAACCTAGCTACCCAGCAAATCAAAAATAGCCGCACGTGTTCGCTCCATATTGGATTATTTTCTTAAATAGAAAACTACCGTGAGACTCAGGTATATTAACTTTAAACAATAATAAGAATAGTATATACCAACGGATTTATATTACATACATAATGTACGACAAATGACGTAGTTGAACGTGTCATTATGTTTTTTTTTATGAAAAGAAAAAGGTGCATCACAGTACAATTGTGAAATTCGAATTTCAAAAACCTTTTCCACACTAGCGTCGAAAAAACGCTTTTACGCGCAAATTTGCAATGAGAAAAAAAGCCTTTCCGAGCTATTGAAGTGAAAATAATATTTAGTAAACTAAGGGATAACTGTTTCGAACCAGTCCGAGGTCCTTATTAAATCCAGCTCATGATGTAGACCACGAACTAGGTCGAAGCATGTTGGGCAAAAACTCGACTTAAATTCGTAAGTTAGTCGTTAACATAGATTATTATTATTGTAAGGTATCATTGGAACATAAACAAATTTCATAAACATGATCTGAGATCAAAGTTTACGTTTATGATATGCTATGGAAACAACGTTGACTATACAAGTAAAATTCTTACTACAAAGGCAAACTTTGTCCATTGATTAATGTACTACGCGAGTTTCTGTTAGGAAATTTATAAATCCCATCAAAGATATATGTCAAAAAGGACCCAAGTTCAGAACACCGAACAAATGGGTCCGTCAGCTTTGCCGATAAAATATTGAAATGTAAGTGGGTGCTGCCTTATATTAAAATTTCTTCAAACTTATCCATACAATATTTATTCGCATGTAATTTGTACAAAATCCAAAAATACGTTTGAAAATCTTAGGCCTACGAGTTAAAACAAATTATTGCGTATAACCATACACGTGTAACCTCTTTTTACTTAAGAATGCTAATGTTAATTTTTTCATGACTTTAAAATGGTAAGTACAACATGTTGTATATAACAATTTCTTTGCGATTTAAAGGTCCCTACGGTAGTAATTGTACAGCTTAAGAGATCGCGGAATAAAAAATTACATCTAACATGTAGCTTTGAAACATTTAGCGCAATATCTTTTGAATAAGACTATCAGACGGAACAGTACTGTGCTCCAAAATATACATCGTTGAGGATGGCGAAAAATATGCCAGCCTGAAAAAAAACTGGACCAGTCATGTCTGTCGCATGTCAAGAAAGCTATGAGCACAGATAACCATGGAGTGGATCCCACCAAACGCAAGAAGGAGTCGTGAAAGATCTAGCAAGAGATGTCATGACGATAATACGAGATCTTGGTGTTAAATCGCGATGAGTGAAGAAAAGGAAGAGGCGTTTGCCTTGCAGTGGGACACTAACGGCTGAAATTAAAATTCAAATAAAAATTAATTCAAATAAAAAATTACAATAAAATTTAAATTAAAATTAAATTAAATAAATATGTCACTTTCACATGTATACAATTAAAGCAAGAATGTATAGTTGTTTTTTTTTGTATTTTTAAGTAAACGAAATGAATAATAAATGAGCAGCAATCATAAGCAAGCACGCTACCGGCATACACGTAGTTCAACGAGTCACAATTTTCACATTTCGTGAGATTAGCATCGATCCTAGACTGCTATTATCGTTGTCATACACAAACACTCTATTTTGATAGAGTAGATATATGTGATTGCATACTCTGTTTTGTGACAAACCGTTTTTGTTGTCCCAATAGTGCGATAAATCTTTGTTTTTTTACCGCGGTGAGCGGTGAACTTCATAATAAAATACTCACTGTTAGTTAAACATACATCCATATGCCATCATATTTTCCAGTTCAGAGCAAAAAACCATGCTCTCAAAGTCGACGTATGTACAAAACTCAAAAATAAATAATAAAAAAAGGACTTAAGAATCCTGGAGATAAAAAGGAAAATATATTTTGTTAGATAAAACTGCTTGGTTTTAGTTTAGGCTTTAAAACCGTATAGGTAACATTTATATATATTTTTTTTAAAACTCGTTTTGAGAGCATGACATTTTAGTATAACAAAATGCAGGATTTTCATGGTAGCGGGTCGCATTTTGCACCTACAATATATAAAATAAATATAACTCACCTCAAATCTGCTTATTATTCGCAAAGAAATTGGTAACTTCAACTTTTTCAGGTCAGGTCATATAAAATAATTATTTAATTTTTACAAAGCTCTCAGTGCAAAAAGCAAGAGCGTGAAGGATAATAACCATAATTACCTATTTGAATGTGTAAATAAGTTGCGTAGCTACGAACAGACCGAAGGTTTTTAGATTAGGTCGTGCCATCTAGGGGAAAAATTTAGTATTACTTATGCAGCTCCCTCTACAGCATTTCCAAATATAGACAACTTTGAAGCAATTTTCAGTTACAGAATTACACATTAGCTCCAGCGGCGTTCGATAGATGGCGCGAAGTCGAATTTTAGGAGTAGGTTTGAAACCGTCGTACCGCTTCTCACTACTTTGGATAAAGACTTAAATTGAAATCTAGTAACTTAATAAAGCTTATTCGTCCTACCCTTTCGCTAATTTCTTTGTAAAATTATACACGGATTGCGGGAAAGGTCTAATACACATTGTACTTAAATTATACTCATGAAAATATAATAAAATTTATGGCTTATTTCAGAATAGTTTTGTATTTAGGTGGCGCACAATAAACTCAAAATTCACAGCTTCATTCAAATCGTTACATAACGTACTACTTAGTACAGAAGGTATGATGATATCGGTTTAGGTTTCCGCGATTAATGTACCTTGACAGAGAAACTATTTTTTCGGATCTAAGTCGTGTTTATTTGTTTTTCAAAACAAACCAACGTTTCAGAGCTCTCTACAGGACCTATAGCCACGGTTGACAAAGATAGTAAAGTCATCAACGACACTTAATATTAATGCAAACTACCCTTTCTGAACTATAATTTCAAAATTTTCTAATGTAAGGCGTTAAGCCTTCCAATTTTCGCTACAAATGAAGTGCAAATACTTTATTTCAAATATGTGATTCTTTTTTTTTAAACTAAATTATTGTATATTTTTATCGAGGGACTAAAACGAGCCAATATATACCCGAAGTGGTTATCCATGTGTCGATATATGTCTATTACTCGGAGGGTTCATATTGGCTTCATTTAGTCTTGAGGTGAGAACTGTACTTTTTACTTCGCTTGCGAGAAATAAAAAATTCAATCGTTTACGCTCTACAACAAAATCACGAATTAAAATTCTGAAGTTTTCGCGGTATTTTTTTTCCAACCAAACACAGATACAACTAATGCAACAAAACGCCACGATAAGCGGTCTTTGGTAATCATGAACGTCTTTCGAACGAGTTAAGTGCTACGTCGCGTCTTTAAAATGGTCAATACACAAATGCACCAACGCAGGAAAATAATATGGCGCCACCGTCTATGCGGAAAAGGCAGGGAACTAAAACCTAATGTAGTCTTAGAACGTAACATTTTCGTGATGAAAATGAATGAATGAATAAATTAAACACTCTTTATTGCATATAAAATTAGAGTGACATCATAGAACAGCAACATAAGTGATTATAGTAGTAGAAAAAGTAACTTATTATTCAACAGGCGGCCATATTGCTATGTAGCAATTTCTTCCAGGCAACCTTAGGATAAAAATTTGGGATATGTAAGAGGGACATGAAAATGGTCCATACACAAGCACTTTTTTATTGAATTTCTGCAATAATTATCTTTTTTTTTGTGAATACCTAAAAAAGGTGTTTCAGTTGTAATTATATTATTTTACTAATCGAACTTTTACCTTTTGGCACAAACTAGAGCAAGTACTGGCTGTTTGAGTTTGTCTAGGTCACTCGAAGTAAATTAAAAAAACTAGGTTCTTTTTACTCTGTAGGGATGCACTTTACACTCGCTATGTAAAGCTATATTGACGTACTTTTAGAGCATGAGAAATAAAAAAAAATATTAGGAAATTAGAATTATTAATGCTATTCATTAATAATTCTAATTTCCTTTTAATAAATATTTACTTTTACAAATATACGCAATTTAGTTAAATAGTTCCATTTCCAAAATATGATAATTATTAAAGACAAGTTATGGCGTCGTTAGATGACATATTTCAGTTGACAAACACTCACACTCTAGTGAGAACATTAAAACAATTACGCATTAAATACCGTATTCATACTACTAGTGTAAACAGCTTATGAATGTAAATTATTTACAAACAATTGAATCCAGTTGCGGTGAGATTTAATAAACAGCAACAAACGGCTCAAATAAATAACAACAACGACTAACAATGAAAACAAGTATGAATCGATATTAAATCAATTTCAATCGGTAAACTGTCATCAGTTGTCAGAGTTTGAAAAGCAAAACAAGCGAAGTTGAGTACGTCGCAAACAATACCGACTTACACTCAGTCAATATCCGAACGCCATTCCGACTACATCGACCAATAATTTAAATTCGATATAACGATCTGCCTAAATCGCTAATCGATTTGTATTAGTTTATTTTTGTTATATAAAACTAAAATGTTGAGTGCTAAAAGTTGAAATGGGAAGTGGAATAAATAAAAGGAGATGAAGCGCTACACATTTTTTGTTTTTGTCGCTGTTTTGGTCACCGTCAGTTTTGAGGTAAAATTCAGTTTTCCATAATATTTACGTACTTTGTTTGCTATAACTAGCCGAGGAGGCAAAATGTAAAAAAAAATCCAACACAATGCTGCAGTCGTATTTTTAGTTTACATTGTTCTTTGCTTTATTAACAATGACAAGGGTGTTACGATTGGCATCGCCTATTTGTAGCCACCATAGTCACTATTTCCCTCCTGAATCGACTTACTTTGTTAATAAACGATGATTTACATTATTAAATAAATTAAAATAGCGTATATAATATCGTTGTTAAAACTTTCTTTGAAAAGTTTCCTGATATGAATTTTGCACAAAACCCAGTACGTTTTCAATAAAAGTAAAAAGTGTACTAATATTTAATAGAAAATTGACGTAACAGCAGCAACCTTACGTTGTGCAACAATACGTTTATTCTATTTTCTTATCATTGCTTTATGAAATAATATTTTTATTGCATTTGGTCAGAGTTCATTAAATATATATGCAATTTATAATTTGCCCTATCGCTGTTACTTGTAAAATTTCTATAATTTTTTCTTTCCTCTTATGACTATTTACATGTTTGCTTCATTTATTTTGGCATTCATTTATGTAGTTAACGATTTGAATGTAACGTATATTATTGTTATTTCTCCATGGGTTTACGTCTTCCGCTATATTATATTTTAAGATAATAGAAGATGGAAGTGATTCTAAGTGATTCTTCAATCACTTCCATCTTCAAAAAACATTCGAGTTTGCGTTTCTGTGTTGAGTGTGGTAATTGTGATAGATTTGTAGACACGAATGACGTTAGTTTTATAAACAAACTCCATTTGTAGTGGAATTTGATCGGAATTATTCCTAGAAATTGATATATCTCGGCTGAAAATATTAATAATAATTAAAAAAACAATAACTATGTAATAAATTATTAAATGAAATAGTGGAAAATGATCTCCTAAAAAATTGTAAAGCAGAAATTAATTTTTCAGATAGCTCATAAACTTAATAATCTTATGTTATGTTTCGGAAATCCTACTATAGTAACATTTATCTCAAACTAAATATGATAATATTTTTGTTATTTTTGTATGTCTTGTGCCTGGTTGTAAGCTACACGCCTGTCCATAACAGTTGGAGTGCCACTCAGAGCTTTATATCGCAAAGATCTGAGGGGCACTACCACTGCGCCCGTCGCCCTGGGACTAATTTCACTAAATTTATAATATCTCCCTATCGAACGAAAGAACGTCCCAGTGAAATATTTTTCGTTGTTTATTTATTATATTTTATGGATTTGCATTAATTTGTATAATTTGATCTATTCTTAAAATCCAAATATCCCAAGACTCATGAAGGGCTAAATAATCCTGACCGTTTTTTCAACCTAAGCCTCTTATTAATTTATGTTTGTGAAAGCTTCTTTGTTTCAGTGATATTATTTTCTGAAATTCCCAACCATTTCATGTTTTCACGGATTGTTTTTTTTATTAACGTGTTAGCATTGTGTGCATTCTTTAGAATTTTGCTTAGTATCGTTTGTTTTCTTTTTAATAACGTTTAAAGTACATTTTTGTAAAGGTTTATACGTTTCTAATTGCCAGACCTCCTTCTACCGACACTCCGTTTTCTGGTGATAAGTGTACTATTATGATTAGACTAAAAGGAACAAAATATCTGACTCGAGACGTAAATATAGATACTTTCGGGTAGAACGGGCGTAAAAGCCTAATTACAAAGTTAGCATGGCAATTATATTAAATTTATGACAATTATATTAAAATCGAGAAATGTTTTCGTTCATTTTTCCTACTTTTTTACAATTACTATTACGTAAAATACTCAGATTTAGACAAAATAAAAGAGCATAGAAAACTAACACAACTACATCAATAATGTTATTTTATTTTAAAATCGGGACTAATAGTGTATAAAACATATTTCATTAACTTTGACGTTTTGGACGTATTACAACGTCCATTGTCTCGAAGGGACTCATCAATAATATTTTTTGGTAAAATTATCCATTACGTCCTTTCTTTCCCGAAACATCGATATGACGTACAATTCAATGGAGGTACTCGATCTGCTTTAAAATTGTATCGTAGTTATTTATTTCAGAAAAAAATATAAGCTTCAACATATTTGAATGTGAGTGTTCCCATTACCGTAACGATATAACTAAAAGCAACATTGCCTTTTCAGACGACAGACTTCCAAGACAATCTTATAAATGGCTACAGAGCCTTGATCGCGGACATACAAGTCCGAACACAGAAGTCCCGGGAGGACATGGACACGCTGGTGTCTCAAATAAAGTTGTTGATGAAGAACGAAGCTGACAAAGCTATTAACTACATGACTGTTTATCTTGAACAAATTTCATTATATTTTCAGGTAACTGCTTTTATACTCAATGTTCGTTATAAAAGTTTTAAATTTCAAAATCATGGGCCCCATATACGGGACGATTTGTCTTCGCGATATGTCGTTTCAGACAAATCGAAACGATGATCGACAATGTATGTTTATGTCATTAACGATCAACTTGACTGCCAAAAGAGTAGCGACGGATTGATACGATTATCATGACGATCCATCGGAATAACAAATCATCTGTACGAGTATATGGGGGCTTTAAGAAATTCTCATATTTCCAACCACCGCAAACAAAAGCAGGCATTTGTTATTCTTATGCGTTCGTTTCATTCATTCATTCTTTTAATTACTTCCATTTAGAACTGATATAAATAAAAATAATAAAAACGTTTTATTTATTTATTGAGATTGTTTGTGAAATAACTCTGTACTGTACTGTAGAAGTATAGGCTGCGGAGAGGTTATTCAAATATCTCTCACTAGATGTCACTAGCGGAGACAAATGCCGAAAATTCAGTACAAAGATCTATAACAAAAACACATAAGAGAATTTCGACGCCTCGGTAACTGGTCCCAGATGTTTAGAGCAATGCTACGGTGCAGCATGGACGTGGATTGAAGTCCCACCGAGTCGACGAAACATTTTTCTGTGTGTTCGATTTTTGTATTCATAATCATAACATTTTATTTGTCAATTTCACATAAGCTTAATTCTGGGGGTGAAGTTTGCTTTTATGCTTAACAGGGGGGTGATTCACGTAATCAAACCATTACGATATCGTAGCGATTTAGTCGTTGAACTGCTTTTTCGTATTCACGTGTGACAGTGAACGTCAACGAGTCCAATTTTATAGTCGTTCGATCCAAATGTCGTTAAAGCGTATTCTGGTATATGAATCGAACTTAAATCGTCTCTAAACGACAAGTCATACGTATTCTGCTAAAATTTTGACAGTTCTTTCAATAGACGTTCGACGACTAAATCTCAAATTTCACAATCCAAGATGTCGTTCATTAGTCGTTATGTTTCGATTCTACTCATATCAACGTTCGTCCAAGTGATACGTGAATATTTTGGTTAGGAGTTCGATCGAACGATATTTTGATAGCTTGAACTTACGTGAATCGCACTACGGTCCTGTGTTAGAAAACACCGATTTTCCATTATAGATAGTTATAATTTGCTTTTAGTTTGAATATTACTTCTACTAGAACTAGTATTAAAACTATTATAATTTTAACTAACGTGATATGTAGAGTTACCAAAGTTCAGGATTATAAATACACCTACATTTTGTCACAGTATCTGTTTACAAATGGGAATTTAGCGAGTAAATTAAAACTTAATTATCAATGTTGTAAAAGGTAATCATCCACGACCGCAAACCTCGCAATGGAACTTACTGCAAAGAGAGTATAGTTAAGCTTCTGGGAGAGAATCTTCAGTTAGCCGATGAAAACGTCACGCTGTGTCTTGCTCTGGGCTATCAAAGAGTACAAAGGTTACCAGGTATGTTAAAATATACATGTTTTACAATTGAAAATTATAATCTTAATAATTTATTTACTTCAGACTACATTTAAGGTCCCTTGCAATGTTAGTAGAGCTTATCCTAGATTAATACTTAATAACTAATAATGAAATTGGTGTCTGTGCGAGTTTATACATCATCGGGCAATTAGGTCTATCAGCTATCGCTTTCAGGATACCGTTACAGCTCCCGGGCATTATGTTCATTAATGATATTACTACAGCAAATGTACTGTTGGCTTTCGAATTACA
This sequence comes from Hyposmocoma kahamanoa, assembly GCF_003589595.1. Taxonomy (NCBI): domain Eukaryota; kingdom Metazoa; phylum Arthropoda; class Insecta; order Lepidoptera; family Cosmopterigidae; genus Hyposmocoma; species Hyposmocoma kahamanoa. The sequence goes on from NW_020654289.1 coordinate 17,328,627, forward strand.
AATTATGGCAAAAGAGGGTATCACAAGTATAACAAAAATTAATATCTTGGTTTCATTGTCATGTTAAAGATTTTCTTAGTATGCAAAATATTTGTAAGCTGAATCAGATTTTTTCATAACGTAGTTTACTTCTACCGACAGAAATGTCGGCATGTAAGCTTGAATACTATAAAATATTTTCAAACAGCAACTATATTCTTGCTTCCTAAAATCAAACAGCAAATTGTTAAGAATTGACGCTCTAAGAGCCTGATCGAAATAGAAAACGATGATAGTAGAGCGATCCTCGGTTGTTTTTGATATACCTAAATTGTCTTATATCAAATTAATACTCTTTAGTAAACTCGACACGATTGGAATAATTACAATTTTAGAACACACACAGGTCACAATTGTTAATCATCGATGGATATTTTATTTATTAATATAAAGATCGAATGCAAAACAAAATTCCTTCGTTTTGACAATATTTAAACCTCTGTTTGCCAATCTAGGGCAACGCGCTCTACCAACTGAGCTACAGAATCTTCAGCTTCACAAATCTCTCCGTGCGTTTGTTACAGCTGATTGTTTGGTTTTAACGGCTTTCCGCCATAGCGCCAACTGTGAGAAATTTATGTTAAAGTTTACAACCTGACAAACCAATAGGCAACACACACACAAACACACCGAGCGCGGGCGCGTACGTCCATCCCGCTCCATATAAATACACGAAATCAGACTCGCCGCGGTCCCGACCCGACCCGCGCCCGACCCGCATTCACTCTATATGTGTTACACGCTTCACAGCTACCAGTGGCTGAAAAGAGATGTCGCTTTACGAATTATAATATCGACATATTTTGTAATGCACTTGAGAAATGTAAGAAATAAAACATTAAAATTTTAATGTTCCTTAGTTAGTTTATCTAATGCGATTTCAAATATGGATTTCATACAAATATAAAGAAAGTTTTAATTAAGAAAAGTATATAGGACGACAAATCTATGTGAACAATTAAATAATCCTAATTCCCAGCCGTAAATATAGTGTAAGGGCTGGTTCAGATGACAAGCATTTAACGTGCGACAAATTCACTACGGTATGTAAAAGCGTAATGGTACTTACGAATAAAATTCGTATTATCGTTAAAACTTGTCATTTGAACCAGCCCTAAACCCTCTCTTTAGAGACGCGTACATGTGAAACCAGGGTTGAAACAGCAGAGTAAACAATTTGATCTTGAAACGTTTGTCACTTTACAACTGAAACAAAGTTCTTGTTATCTGTGAACTGTTTTTTGTATACACAACAATAGAAACATCCTACGACAAATGGGAAATTGAATCTTATTTAAATTTTCTTACAATGTAATGTTATTGTACTATATGAATATATCTGATTTTCATTTTCACACTTACTTAAATCGCCACGGATTGTTTTTTTTTTTTAATGGGACAGTGTAGGGAAATCCGACATCATAGAAGATACAAGGAAACTGTCTATGTGTTAGGAACCATTAAAGTCTTTTTTGTGCAAAACAATTTTGACGTTGTCAATTTTCTGGTCAAGAGAGAATTGTCAATAAAATGAATAAAATTGATTTTTTTTACTGGTAATATATTAACTTTCATAAAGGTATCATTGTATGAGACGAAACAAATCGGAACAGCAGAAGTTGGTCAAATTTCATAAAATATTTTTTCATAAAAAAGAATAAAATTGACTAATTTTTTTAGTGCTAATGGACTCAGTTTTTTATAAGGATGATTCGATTGTATAGAATGAAAAAATCCGGATAGCAGAAATTGGTCAAATTCAATAAAATGATTTTTCATAATATAAAATGTGTTTTCACAAAAAAAGACTTAATGGTTCCTAAGACAGTTTCCTCGTATCATCTATGGTTTCGGATTTCCCCTTACTGTTCCATTTTAAAAAAACACTATGTATACCGTATTTCCACTTTAATTATATATCCTCTTAAGGCCCAGCAAACTATGACGAGGAAAGCGTTAAACGCGCAATGTACGAGCACATTAAAATGTACTAAATATAATTACGAACGTACAAGAATAACACTCCCTTTTAAAATCCCCTGATAAGTAGTAAATAAGTGGGTACATTGATTTAAGTAAATTATTAGCAAATTATGGACAGTAGATCTTTGTTACATCACAATGATGTTTCAACATAAGTAGGAATACAATCTAGTACAGAAGGTTGTATTTTATTTAAATCTTGTCAATGTAATTTGTCAATGCAATCAATTGTTATGTGTTTCGTTGTCCATAATAAATAAATTACATGCTTCAGGCCTAAAACAGTACGCCCTCAGTTTCATATGAAAAACGCTGTATTTTTCTAGATACAGAGTTTTGGTCATAAAGAATATATAGCGCTAAATTTTAATGCGATATTTTCGTAAAAAAGTGACGTTTACGTGATCTTAGGAATAATATTATTGTCGGGGTCTGAATAAATTCACATTTTGATTTACACGGGGCCTTAGAAGATGTCATTTTTGTTTCCTTAACCAATTATAATTAATTGATCATGATAATAAACTATGACTTCTTAAAAATCTAAAGGCATACGTTTTTTTTTTACTTTTTGGTTTAAACAAACATAATGTATCTATACACGGAGCAAATTGCCTTATAATATTGGAGCTTTTAACCATCGACGTAAAAAGAAGGGAGTTATAAAACTGAAACCTTTATCTGTGTGTATACCCCTGTCTGTCTATATGTCTTTACGAGGCACAATAACTCCAGAACTAGCGGTTTTTCAAATCGATTAATTTCAATGCGATTTAGAAGCGAATCGATTTAAAATTTAGGCGAATCTAGTCGTCTAGACTGTATTCATTATTCAAACAAAAGTCTTATGTTATTAATGTTAAAATTTCGTCAAGTACAGAAACGGAAACTAAAGAGGAGAATGGTTTGGACATTCAGTTATATGACATTATTACTGAAAAATTTTATTTATTTAGTTGTATTTTATTTATTAAAAATTTTTAAATAATTTTTATGAAATCGATTCAGAGCATACGATCCGATCCATGCATCGGCTCATTTATGGATCCAAAAAATAGATTTAAAGCAAAAAATCATGCATCCCTATTCCCAGGGTAGGAGAGATATTTGTACGGTCCACATTTATTTCTCTAGTGAGTTTGGGTGTAATTTGTGGTTAACTATGTGTGTGTTCATGGCACCAGCGATACAAGGTTTCCTTAGTGCGGGGCTATAAGTGTGTGTATTTAAAACATCCATACTATGTCCACTTGCACGAAACTTAGGTACGCTCTAAAGTAATGATTAAATTTATGACTCTCTTAACACAATACATTAAGGTGTCTTTTGCATTGCAAGCATTGATTTAACACATACTTATGTTTAATGCAAGCCGACATAAGTACTCTAATTTTTTTTTAATGTTATTAGAATTAAGCATTCATTAATAGCAACATTGTTGTTATTTATACAAAATCTGCACAATATTTTCACCTGCAGATGTACACAAATGTATACTTTACGTGTACTAATGTAAGCGCCATAGTCAATTATGGCTTTGGCATAAGTTGTAAAACATAAAATAAGACAAAATAGACAAATAGCAAAAAGCAAAATATAACGACTACAAATTGTACTGTCATTTGTGAGGTTGTGGTGTACGCAAAAGGACTTCAATCAGCTTATGCCAAAGCCATAATTGACTGTGGCGCTGGTTTTTAATGAGCCCTGAGCCGAGATGAGCTTTTTATTGAGTTTCAATTGCATTCTCTTTTTTTTTTAATGTAAGAGCGCATTTGACCTGCATCTCACCTGATGGAAAGTGACGATGAGGTTGACGATGGAGTATGCACACCTAAATAATGCCTTTTCACTCTCGTCTTCAAAAGGCCCAAGTTATAAAGTTCACGGAACAAGTCTGCAGGCAGGGAATTCCACTTCATAACCGTTCGCCATATAAATGTGGAAACGTTACGCTTCGCGCGAATCTTTGGAATATCCACAACATTGGGGTGGCCTACAGGCGTAAGCTTGGGTCCCAGTCCCTCGGCGATGGAAAGGGGAAGGCGGAATCGAATCGTGCAATTCCATCACACACTCTCCGTGATATACCCTGTAAAATACCGATAAGCAGGCAACTTTACGGCGGTGTTCAAGGCTCTGCAGCTTCGTCTCCACTAATTCTGAGTCACCTATAAGCTTCTTGGCACGGTTGTCAATTGAATCCAAGGTGGCCGTTGGTATGTAGCAGAGCCATCCCAAAGGTGGCAGCAGTACTCCATGTACGACCGGACTTGTGCTTGGTACTGCTGAAACAACTGTCCCGGTGTAAAGTAACGCCTCACACCGGAAAGGTTCCCAAGCTTCCTTGTTGCATTTTTGGCCATGGATTCAATTTATCTGCCGAAGTTCAAATTGGACGACAGGTATGGATATATCACGAAAAGTCGAGTCAGCTCAAAGGAACTCCGTTTTGTGGAGAATAGACACGCTTGCGTTTTGGTAGCGTTAAATTTGACAAGATTAGCATAACCTAATCGGAGACTGCCTTGAGTGTTAAATCCAAACTGCTAACGATGGGCTCTCGACAAGACTGGGTTTTCTGTCCACTGTCCCTTGCATTGGTCAAGTACCTATCTACAATTGTGCTGTCATCAGCATCAGCATACGCAAAGGTACCTGGAATTAACATATCATTGATATGCAGCAGAAAGAGAGTTGCAGACAGTACGGAACCCTGAGGAAATATCCAAAGACACTGCAAGTGTCGCTATAGCCTCGCTCCATATGTGACACAAAAAGATCCCCAGTTGATTGCTCTCATCGGAAACCGTACTGGCAATCACTGAGGTGGTCGTTGTCTTCAAGGTACGACAGGAGACGGTTGTTGAGTACACGTTCCATAGTCTTGCAGACTATGGAAGTGACTGAGATAGGTCTATACTTGATTGCTGTCAACTATAGACCAATCTCAGTCACTTCAGGTCAGCTCTGCTTCCCTTTTTCGGAAAATACACCAGTCTACAGTGAGAGGCGGTACAGGCGTGTGAGAACAGGTGAAAAGCATTGTCATAATCGCGTCACCAATTATAATCTCGATACCTCCAATTAACACTGCGCCAACTTTATTTTTTGGTCATTTTTGTAAACGGCCACATTTATTTGCTATTATTATGCTTCCTGAATTTTGTGACAAAAAAGAAGAAGAAATAAACAAAAATACGAATTTCGTTAAAAAAGAAAATAAAAAACAAAAAACAATATAAAAATAAAACAGGTCCAAAAATTAGTTGTCGTAATGTTTATTGGAAGTATCGATCTTAACGTATTGTAATCTTTGTTTTCATTGAGCAAAAGTTTGTTTGCGGAACCGCCATGACTATGGCATTGTCAACCTACATTCAGTGCATTTTATTTTGGGTCAGTCTTCCTCGTTTACGCTCGTAAGGTACAGGATGTAGCCAAAACAAACGACGCTCGCTGGTCAAATAATAACAAAACTGTGTAAACAATTTTGCTGAATATACATTCGTTGGTATTATCGTGATTGTGAATGAAGCTATTGTAGCGAATCCTGCTTCGTAAGCGTATCATGATTTACGCAGGTAAAAGTAGTGTAGTGGGATATTGTCTTTTAGAATATGGCAATTTTCAAACTCAAACCGTCTTTATTCCATATCGACGCTGGAAATGTAAAACGTGAATATGGAAAATGTTAAAGGAGAGCGATTTAAAGTATTTTTTTAAGAAAAAAAATGAAAACTCTAATTTTATCTGTTTATATGGAAAAGATGAAACTTTCTAGTTTTCCATATAACAAATAACACACACAATTTGGCCATTGAACCCAATAAAGTTAATTTACTAAGCATTTTATATATCTGGATATTTACAGAGAAACTTCAAGTCCATTTCGAGACGCTAGAGAATTTGAAAAAGTACTCCGCATCAAAACTTTTCGAGTGTCAGAAACAACAGCAGGTTGGCGGCAACTGTTCTCACGAAAGTCAAGATTTAGAAAGGACAGTCGTAAGTAGCATATGAAAATAGTACTTTAATACGAATACTGAAGGTTGGACTTGAATTATTAGAGAAATTTGCGAATAGCAAAAACCTCAAAATCATAACGTGAAATAAAACAACAAGCTAACACGATGTCAGTTGGGGACTTCACGACTTCACGTGATGACCTTCTTCGACATGTAGGTAGCTATGATTTTTTTTCATTTTTAAACAATTGATAAAATTTGTAAACTACCACATGATTAAATAAGTTTCAGCGAACGAAAAGGACAAGCGTTCTGCCAATTAGACCAACACTGCTTTATTTTATAGCACAGAATGCGTTCAATCTGTTTAGAAGTATCTTTCGAAGGAGAATGTAGCAATGGCGCGATTATGCTAGCATCTTGCAGTCATCACTGCTTAAAAATTTAAAGCCTATTCAGATTTATATCTGGCTAAATTAGGCTTAAATAGGGAAATTGGTTTCGCCAGTCGGCACTATATATTACACTTTCCCTATAAACATATCCCTACGTTGTGGATATTCCAAACATAAACACGAAGCGTTTCGCTCCCACATTTATATGCAAACGGCTATGGAGTGAAATTCCTTGCCTGCAGACTTATTCCCAGAACGCTGTAACTTGGACCTTTTCAAGGCGAGAGTGAATAGGTATTATTTAGGTATGCATGCTCCATCGTCGACATTATCCTAATTTTCCATCAGGTGAGATGACGATTAAATGAGCACTTATTTTATCTAAAACGACCTCTCACAAATTGGACTTCAAAAAACGTAACGGAAACTTTCCAGAGTGACAGCGACCTAAACATCAATAAAATTGGCGATCTAATAGCATTTGTTTAAAGTCTTTTTTGTTTATTCCACAGTTCCTGTACGAAACTTCACCGTTCCCGGTAGTGATGGCTGAAATTGCAATCCACGGGTTCAAAGAAGTGTCAGATCTAAGCGTCTGCCTAAAGGACATCATATCCAGGATGATGACTCACTCCGTGAAAGTTATTGGCGACTTTAACAGATGCATCCACAACATTGAAATGCCAAAACTGAAGTATCTTCTCAAGTTCATGAAGAAATACGCTTAATGAGGTTGATTGTATGTGTTATGAAAACAGGTAACGAATTATTATATCTGTAAACTGTCCTGAGGACAAGATTTCTATCGCTGAAATATCACATTTAGAAGATCGGAATTATTATTCTAAGTAATGCAGCTGTGTGACTGTCGCAAAGAAAAAATGCGCCATGTAGTTCATTCATATTTTTTGAATCGGTTTAATACACACCACTGAGTACTGTAAGATCTATGTATCCCTAAATTGTACAGTACCTAATTCTGCACTGATACCTTTAAAATAGGTAGGCTTTAAAATAGGCTCCAGACAGGAGCAGATTAAACTCCTTAAATCAATAGAAATTTAGTGGGCCTCATTGTCTATCAATACTTTGTGATGCTATATTTAAACCTAGTCCTAAAAAAACTTAAGAAGGTAAGGTCCGTTACCTTCTTTAGTTTTTTTTATACAAGATACTTGCTATGATGTAATGTACCTGCTGTAGTTAATAAATTTTTTTTCACACAACAAACAAATAGCGACATGATTATACCGATGTAAGTCACATAACATTGCGAAATTTTTCAATTTAGAGCAATACTCGCCAAAAGGTAGTATCGGATATCCGGTTCCCATTAGATACATTCAAGTCAAATTTATTGACTTGAATATATTATACCTTAGAGATTTAGTACCGATCATTATTATATAATTGTAGATTTTTTATACCATAAATATAACAAATGTTTTTTTAATAATTTACTTATTTATTAACATAAATACAAGTTCCCCCTACTTTCTAAACTCTATTTGCAAATGTATGAATGTTGTGTGACATTTTAAATTAATTTGAATTAATTTCTTTGTAAATAATTTTAAACTAAGTTGAAAAACATTTGTAAGAATGTTATTTTCACTAACATTCTGAGAATTAATTTTAAATTAAGTCAATTTTTTATTCATGCAGTTTGTTTGTGTCGTTTAACAAGAATTTTTGTCTAATAAAATAGATTAATTCCGAAAAGGGTTTATCTTATCAATTTTTTTCTTATGATGTCAAGGGACGGGACGAACAAGTCGCATGCCCTTCGTCTAGCGTCACACCTGTCCATACCAGTTGCAGTGTCACACAAAGCGTTAAACCGCAAAGATCTGAGGGTCACTGCTACTGCGCCCGCCACCCTGAGACATATGTTGACAAGTCCCATGTGCCTGTGACTATACCAGCATCCTTATAATTCAAAACCGGAACGCAGCAATGCCCATATTACTGCTTGGCGGCCGAAATAAGTAAGGTGGCAGTACTTCCTTAAACGAACTTTTTCTCTAGGAATTCTACCGCTACTAAAGAGAGACAATTGCTGCATTGACTTTTAACCTCAATATTTAAATATATCATGTCCTCTTCAAGTCAGCTTTTACTTATTTATCACTTATATCATAAATAAAAGTATGGATAAGAAAAAAACCCACTTGCTAGTATTAACCACTACGAACGAATAAAGAAATAAGGTGCAATCTACACCAGTTTTATTCTACGTGTAAATGAAACTATTTAAATTAAAATGCATCGTTCAGAAATTCATGAGTCGCAGCAGTGCTGTTAGTTTATGCACTGCTTCCAATTTCTAGCCATTGCTTGAATCAAATTTGGAATGGAATAAGAAACGTTCAGCTTTGAAGCGGGATTCTTTTAGAAAATAGTTTTTTAAGAAAATTTTAAGTCATTATAGCCAGTTAGTATATGATGAACTTTAAATGAGATTTTCAGCTTGTATGAAGGTTCAAAACAACGTTTATTAATCCAGAATTTGACACATCTTTTTAAATTAGAAACTATTTCCTATCATTATCAAGATTTCGTAGTGTTTATCATTTTTTTGTGTGAGTTTTGGCGACAGCGGTTCTGATAGGAGTCGAGGCTTACCCTTTCATTGTTTTTTTCTTCCGTAGGTTGCTATGCAACATTTATACATAAAAATATGAACATTGTTGTTAGCTACCGAGAATTGTTAATACGGTTCTAAATGAGTACTAAATCAGATTATGGAAATTTAATGTTTATAAGTTTATAGCTACAAACTTCTTTAACATATTCGTTGAATATTAATACTGAAAAAAACATAACGGTTGGTTTTCACATAACAGAGACATAATGCAGTTTACTATGTAAATAATGATAATACGTCACATAATCACACATTAATGTGCATAATAAAACAATGTTACGATCATGCGCTAAAATGTTTACAGAAGATAATACATTCTTGTGTTATCGTGTTACAGTGTTATCTGATTTAAAGGTAACCTAAAAAAAACAGTACAGTATTCTCTAAGCAATAGAACTCTTTGTGAATTAGTTATAGAATAAAAGTTGTTGTTGATCATATTAGTATTATGTGGGAACAACACATAATTTTAACATTTTAACTGCCTCTGTGGCCGAACCCAGGTTCGATTCCCGGGCCGGGAGAAATAGCTGTATGGCCTACATTTATTTCTCTCGTGAGTTTGGGTGTAAGTTGTGGTTGTCTATGTGTGTGTCCATGGCACCCGCGACACAGGGTTTCCCTAGTGCGGGGCTATGTTGAGTGTGTGCGTTATTTATTAATTATTTATTAATGCCCTCAAGACAATTATAATATCCGGCATTCACTTACTTGTAGTAAAACTATAAAAATACACTTAGGATCGTAATTTGTTTACCTTAAAACAAGAATTTAAAAAACAAAAAAGCCCATAAGAAAATTCGATTGAGCCTAGCCTGATCCGCAAAATAATTGTATATCATTTGCAGAATCAACCACAGGTAAATAAAGGTTGGAACCCCGATAATATTCCTTTTAAGAAACCTTCATGGAATAAGAAAAAAAACCTTGGAAGCATCGTTTCAATGGACTATTATTTGTATTTTATTAAATGACGATACGAAACTTTATTTTGGTTTAACGTAGTTATTCACAAGTAAAAGCGTTTTTATTTTCTGTTATTAGTTTCATTGATGTACAGATCTGTAAAACAATACCTATTAACGAAAAAACGGTAAGTCTATAGTAGTTTATTACTACGCACTAACGTAAAGGCATTCTTAATTCCTGTAAGGCTAGCACGACAGGGCGCGACTTGCGGGAGTGTGACATAATGTAGAGCGGCCCTACTGCTGCGCGTTGACACGCGTTGGCACGCGAAGGAACGATGACCCTCGGGTCTGGCAACCCGCCGTGCGTGCAATCTAAACAAGTACACTGTCAGTACAATATAATTCAAAACGCACGACGACACACGCACGCAGCAGTGACGCGCGTTTTTACGTTTTTCCTCTGAACGCGCGTTCATATGAACGAGTGTATGCAAAATGTATAAATATCTAGAAGCGCGATTTGAGAACGCGCGTTAAAATTTGTCATCTGAACTTACGCCTAAACAAATGACACTAGAAATTGTCGTTTACCTGTAATGAAACTTATAAAACACAATAAGAGTTTCTTATAAATATTGTGCTTTCTTATCAACAAGATATACAGAAGTTTAAATACGATTTTCATAACAAGTGTTCATTTGAATGATAAAGCAATTTGGTGAAATAATAGTTCTAAATTGCAGATATTAACTTTACAAACAAGTTAAAAAAGTAGCCAGAAACTATTACATTGTATCATCTACAACTTTATCTAATGGTTTGAAAGCAACATATCTGCAGTATACGGTGTACTCACACCATCATAAAACTCATCGATAAACGATACTTGTGTGAATTTATAGCTTTAGCGACACTGGAATCTATATGTCTACAATGTAGATGTAATACTCTCTTAAACGGAATCGTTAACACATAGACTGTGTAGTTAGCTATCAAGTTGCCAACGAACCGTGAAATTCTCAAGTTCCTCTTAATATTTACATTTATTTTATCAAACATTTTCACATGAAATGCCTTATGTATAGTCTCATGCCTCTTACTACAAACTTACCTATTTATGTGAGATACGATTTGCGCGAGAGGGACATAAAGCGCGAGGTACTGTTATTGTCACATGGAGATGGATATTTCGCACGTTAATGTTGCTTACGCTTGAGTCGCGCCCTGTCATGCTGGCCCTGCTGCTGCGCATTGACGCGCGGTAGGACGCGTTCCCACTATGTCGTGACGACAGATTGTCGTGCAGTTTACAGTGTCGGGGCTTGTATATTTAAATGAAGTTGTTCACATATAGCACGACACGATTAACTGTCGTTCACAAATTTTTATCGTTACAACGTCAAACTGTCGTCACACACACAGTCGTCAGACGATAAAAACAGTCACTATAAAAACGTGATGATAGATTGTCGCAGCTCCTATTGTCGACAAGTTTTATTTATCGCTGTCCGCATGTATTTTGCTCCCTGCCCTCCCCTCTCGTACCCCGCGCCCTCTGCTCGCTTTGCAGTAGCGTTGGGTCGTAGCCAGACATGGGCAAGGAGGCTGTCGTGAAACGATAAATTGTCGTCACGATCTAGTAGGAACAGCTAGTCACGACAGTCGTTCAACGATAAAAAATCGTCCACGACAGATAGTTGTGATATGGGAACAGGCTAGACACGACAGTCGTCCAACGATAATAAAACGTGACGACATAGTGGGAACGCGCCCGTACACGGTAACATACAGTTACTCGAAATTATATGATTTTTGATGTGCGTACATACAAGTACGTACGTACGTTAGCGCGTTTAACTTCAATTACTCTACGAGTGTGTAAACGGTTATAAATGTACATAATTTTCGTCGAAAAAACAACGTTATCGACATAGAAACTAGGCAACGCAAGCACGTCTGCTATTTAACATTTTCTCAGCTCGTAAATGCTTATTGTGCTTCAATATAATTAAGGTACTTACCGTCATGATAGGTATATCAGCGGACGACGGTTGATACTTCAAAAGCCGGCTAAATCTTAAAGTACGTTGTGCCATTGTCAATGGCCCCACGGGTCGGGACACATGTATGAGCGGTGAAGGCGGGTGACATGACGGCGGTGTCGATGGTGGGATCACCCGCTTAACTGTCTCCAACGGAACTGTTCTAGCAACCAATGTATCACTACCGACCGAATTAGCACTACCACTAAACATGTTCATCAAATCCCCGATCGAGCCGCCTCCACTTGAACCACCACCACATCTTAATTTGTCTAAATCCGTCAAACTTGAACCGCGTCTAACTCTAAGACGCGTGCCAGACGTACCCGCTACATTTGAGCGACTTTTGAAAGTTTCCGCTCGCACGTCAGCTTCGCTCGTCGCTTGAACTTTACGTCTTCGCAGCATTTTCGCTTTAAGACGTTCGTAGCATAACACAAACACGTTAACACTGGTGGCACGAAACAGTCACCTGACAAAAAATTTGCATAGATAGTTGCGCGTGCTCAATAAAAGGGCCACGGTCACCCGCAGGATATCGCTATCGCGTCCTCGTATGCTTCCGTCGCGGTCTCTTGCACAATATTCTCGAACCCTAAATCCATGTTGTTCTTTAGTGAAAATTTCTTTATTTATTGGTTTATTTTTCCTCAATGTTATTAAGGGTGCGTTCTGTACAGAGTCTACTGGGTGACTGAGGTGCGTACTACGCGTATATGGAACAAGTCAGCTGAACTAATGAGGTGATCGGGTTCAAAGGCAATCGCCACGGGCGGCGGCCACTTAACTAAGAAACCACTGAGAGCTGAATGTACCCAATATATATTTCGCGGAAAAAATATAAAAAAATCTCCAAATGTATATCATAGAACAGAGAAACGGTAGTCGTAACTTTACTATAGTTTGTACGACCATTAACAAAATAACTCTGACCGGATTAAACATACCTACATATATTCTTAAGTAAGGTGCAACTATTTTAATTTTCATTGAAAAGCATGATGTTTTTTATGCCATATGACACAAAAATGGTACAAACAAGAAATATAACTCCCTGGATCCGACTCAAGTCGTTGAGTCCAGTTGGATGGAGGGATTTTTTCTTTGTATTTATACGATCTTCATGTCAATAATAATAAGGTACAACTAAATCGCAAAAATATTCTTTCGGTTACTATAAAAATTATAACACTCTAAAAATGTTAACCATCCAATAACAATTTCAAATTTAATGCTCTCCGGGGAGCTTCATTTCCAAACTACCGAGGAATTGCAATCTGAGACTACTAATTGGAAGGAACCAGGATGTAAGGCATACTACATAGTAAAATTTTTGAATGCAACATATTTTCTGTTAAGTTATTCAATGCCCGCATTTGAAAACACATTAACATCTTTCTTTTCTGATTTACCTACTACTTTATATTTGATACGATAGTTAATGAGGAAAGGCTCGGTATTTTTGCAAAGCTACACTTTTTTTAATATCAATAATGGGTTTTTAAGTAAAAACAAATTCCTATTCCGTGTTCTAAACAGTTACTATGCTTTAATTGCTATATGACAATACCTTTAAAATCACAGATCGTTAAAAAAGAACACAATAAAACTTCATTACATTAAATAGTATGAAATACAAACAAACGTACAAATCGTTTGAACAAAACTGTCATAAAAGTTACAAAAAAGCAATTTAAAAAATTAAAATTAACGTAATAACATAACGTTCGCATATAATTATTGAGTTTTTGTTTTCACTATTACTTACCTACTTTTTGTTGGAATAAATTATACGAATTTAGATCCAAAATAGTAAAATTTATTTTTGACTGTGTGTATAATTTTTTGAATTGCCTTTATATTTAATTACGTTAGTTTCAAAGTCCATTATTTGAAAAAATAATGTAGTTACACGTAATAAGATTCAATGAATACCAGTCGAAGAATATTGGCTAATCATGTCTTTTTTACGCACACGCTCAACATAGCCTCGCACTTAGGAAACCGTCCATGTCGCGGGTGCCATGGCCACACACATAGACAACCACATATTACACTCACACTCACGAGAGAAATAATGTAGGCCATACAAATATTGCTCCCGGCCCGGGAATCGAACCTGGCAGTTGGTACCCGTTCGGCCACAGAGGCAGTTTATTATCTTTTGTTGATTATCTTTATATAGACTTCAATCAGATGATTGGAAGCCTAGCTGGACGGTTACAACTGACGTTACATTATTAATCTAAATATATACAAAGTAAAGACAAAAATGCAACAATAACCATTGACATAGGACGATTAAATAAAGATGATACATATTAAATACTATATTTTATTAGCCCATTTTCATCATTGTTTCCATCTAAGCACATCAAGCACAACAACTGCAGAAACGAATATAAATAATAAATTAAATTGTGTGATTGATTCAATTAAAATTTGCCAACAAGCTGATAATACGCTTGATTGGAATCCGAGTGTTTGCCATTAAAGAAATTTAAGTATATCAAATATTTACGGATTATGTAACAGTATATATACACCCA
>NW_020654289.1:17343170-17379183 GCF_003589595.1 Hyposmocoma kahamanoa
TCAAACTTTTTTCCTACCAAATCTTATTCTGCAAAAACAAGCAGGTTAGGAGTCTATTATCTAACACGTCAATATCACACCTATTTTACAACATATGCAAGGTCAATGGGTCATTGACACCAATAACACAAAACAGCTTTTACGCATTCTCAGCATGAAGTATGTGTTTTTAGCACAGCGGGACTCAATTCCGTAGTTTGTTACTAGATGCGTTAATCTTGTAGAAAATTGAATATGTTTTTCCGAAGAAATATTCTAGACGAAGTGCGAAATTTCTTGAACAGAGATTGAAGGGAAAATGACATGAAAACGTATTGTTTAAATAAATTAGACGTGAAGGTTCAAAGGTCACATAGTGGGACTTGTACTACGCACTTATGAAAAAAGAAAATATAATTTACTTTTGAAATATACTTGTACAATTAGATATGGAAAAAACTGCTTATAATAAGCGTTAAAATTTTGTACTTTAAAGAAAGTGCTTAGGAAAGCGCTTTTTATTTAAACGCTTTTTAGTTTGAAGCTTACAAAATCGTTTTGAAAATTGTTGAAAGCCAAATGCGAGAAAAGGTAATTATAGGTTTTATGACAACGAAGCTTTTTTTGTAAAACTCGACTTTTACTTTTATTTATAATAATTATTATTCATATTGATCTCGCATTCTATTTATTATTGACGCATTCATTTGTTTAGGAAACATAGATGGCGGGACTAAATACTTAAGTACGTTGTAAAAAATTATATTGTTTAATATTGAACTGAGCAACGCTTACAACTTAAAATTATAAGCGTGCTTGTGTTCTTATATTAAAAAAAAGTGTATTAAAAAGCAAACTTTTTTAAATGCTTTTTGTTTAAACTCTCACCTCTATCTACAATTACAGTGAAGCAAACGCGTTGTTAAACACAATACGACGTCTTTCATTAAACTATGCTTTAGTTGGTGATAATGTAGCCAAAAATATTGTCTTTCCTGAATTAATGACCAATGCAAGCCTTAAAACAATGGCGTAGTAAATTAAAGGTTTTCAAAAGCTCCTTCTACACGGTTGGGCTACATCGCGAGAAAACTTGCACAAGTGTACACTTTTAGCATATAAGTGCCTCTTGGTAACGCAGCCACCAGGGCACCGTTTTCACCGATATAATCGCGTAGTTCACTGGCGCAACTTTACTCCCGATAAGGCTTGACCGTGTAGCCGGTCCTTTATGGAGACAAGATTGGCCACCCGCAGTGATAGACGCTCTTAATAGCTTTTCAATTAAACGACGTCCTTGTATAGATAGATTTACGCCCTCATTCTGGGGCCGGAACCCATCGAGGGTTACGGCCCCAACAAATGAGGATTTGATAGAGCCCAATCGAAAAGCGAGAGTTATGGGTGGAACAGAAAATGTTACGTTGTAAAACTGCAGCATTTTTACTCTAAAGTCTAAAAGTCAGTATATTAAATTCAAGTGTTCTTCATTTATTGTTTACAGCGCTTCTATAAACGGCAAATTTGAAAATGGATGGGCCTAAGGGCGTTCGCGCACTGGATTCGAACCGTATCCATTCCGTATCCGATAATATACAATTCTAGAAAACACGGACCCACTTCTGACGTCTCTTGTGCACTAAGTTAAATACACGAATATCGCTTTTACACTCAGAGATTACTACTAACGATTTGTCCTTCCAATCTCCGTCAACTTTTGGCATTGTTAAAATACATATGAAGACGCAGAAGAAATAAAACGTTTGCAAGGCATACACCTCCTGTTGAACTAACTTTGCAGTGACACATTTTAGGTGTAATAATTATGAGGAATTTAAACAAAATAGCAAGAAATTTATTTATAGTTATTACTGAATGTGTATTCACTTTTAATTTCATTTATATCGACACTTGCTGTTTTCCTTCGACGTTACCGCCGCGTTCGGATTAGGATCGGATGCAGTGCACAAGCGTTAATACAAATAAATAATGATCCGACTTGAAGATATTTTCGACTTCGGAAGACGGCATTAGGATTTACTCCTATAAATAGTACGACTACTTCGGACCGTCATTTCTCGGATCCGGAACTAATAAGAATCGAACGTAGTATGCGAACGCCCTCCGGATTATTTATATTTCAAATTTATTAACGTATTATAACGAGTCATCGGATCACTCCTTAATTTTTTTATAATAGCTTTTCTCGATAAAAACCCGGCAAATATTTAGTTTCATTAGAGCATAATCATTAGTTCATTTGCACTTACTTGTTTGTTTTATCGGCTCTGTATTCATTAGGTTCAACTTCCGATAACGCTTGGAATAAATACATAATTTAAAACAAGTTCATTCGGTAGAAAATTAAGCATGTTTCCGTTTTATACGATTACACCAAATTGTAGAATAATCAGTAACGCCCATTTGTTGAGAGACAACGCAATAACCGTTTGCTATATTTGCTATTCCGCTCGTAAATCAACATTATTTACTTTGTCTGATAGGATTTTTACGTCCATCGTAATTACGTCACATCATAAGTGTTGGTTGGGTAATTAATCACGCAGACGTATTTTTTTTTGATAGCATTGTGTCAAACAGTACAAAGTACAAAAGTTCCAGCTTAAGAACTATGAGCAGTTTTATTGCAGTTCCTACCACTTATTTAGTGTAAGTATAAATTAACTTGAAACCATATTTATTTTCTTTAACGTGCCGATACGTTGTAAGAATAAGTAAATTATCGTGACTGTGTGACGTGATTATGTGACTTTAGCGGATTTCCTCCCATAATACATAATACTATCGATACATTTTTTATTTATTATACATCTGATCCGGTCTGAACCAAAGGCAAAGGGCAACTGAATAAAACCCGACGACAGCCGAACACGAAGTCTGCCGAGCAACATTGAGAAAATAGAAGCACTGTACTTCAATCATTCTACAATATTGAAGAAGTCACATACAATTTTCATTTCATTTGTACAACATTTTTTTAATTGCACTCGAATGGAATGCAAAAGCCAACTTCCGTAAAATTCAGTGGACGCCTAGACTGGCACTTTAGAAACAATACTATAGTCAGTCATGTGTCTTCGACAAGATGGAATTTCATAGCTTAACACACAATAATGAACGACTGTCGTATGTGTAAGTAATTTCTTCCAATTACTTAAAGGTCCCAAACTTTTCATATTTGACACTATAAACGTGTTGTTAAAAGTTTAAATATTCCTTTGTTCAAAATCTACAAACGAAACAAAATACGCGTAGGCGAAGTTTATTTGGTTATATTTAATATTTCCGAAATAATTTCAAGACATTTCTTGTGAAAACAAGAATGTTATTTTCACAACGGTCCCTAAATAATATAAGAGAAAACACATTTTGCCCAAATTTTGATAAAATAAACAATAAACAGTTGGTGTTAGAAATTAAGATAACATTATGACTTACCTTTTTCCAAGTTAATATAAATTCTCCATTTTGTAGTAAGTACTCCAGAAAATTCAAATAAGTTAACAATTGTTTAAAAAATTCAGGACGATAAAAGCAGAATAAAATAAAAAAACCTTCTCATCACCATTTAAAAAATTGCCTTTCTAAATAAATAAAAGTTTATTTGTAAAAGATATTAAAAAAAATTGAACATTAAAACGTTTCAAATGAACATCATCTATCTTCAAACAAAACCGCTCGACTTAGAAAAAAATAAAATAATTGTTTTCATAAGAAAAGTATCAAAAATTCTGCTTCCATCATCGTAATAGTAAAAATGACTCACATTCATCTGCATCACGATCTTGTTGTAAGCTCGATGCCATCTCTGCTTCGGCGTTAATTTTGGCTGTTCAGGCTCAAACTCTAATTGATCCTGTACTTTTCTTTCCCGTTCACGAAATTCACCGTCTTGGTATTGTTCGTCTGTTTCGTTGAACTGTTCGTCGCCTTCAAACTTTTCTTGGTCCTCTTGAAACTCTTCATTCTGGTCATAAGCCTGGTCATCTCGGTACTCATTACCGTGTTCATCATAGCGTTGATCTTCGTGAAAAGTATCAGATTCTTCGGGCACTTCGTGGTACGTGGTTCGGTCCACTTGGAAAGAGACTTTGCTTTTGTCCGTTACGGATTCTGTAAATAATCATATAATATTTTGACATCTGAATATCGACAGTCGTATAAATCTGTGTGGTTCAGTCTTAATTAACTAGGATTTAGGGTACAAGAGCATTCAATAATATTTTACTTATTTCTAAATCACGAAGTTGTAGGTTTTAAATGGCGTTTATAAGAATTATTCATGTTAGTATTTCAGTACATAAATAGAAAACTTACGACACTTACCCTCTTGCGTCGTAGGAATTGCATGTTGTTCCTCTAAGTGAAATGAACTTTGTGAAGGTTTTCGATCAATTATCGACGGAGCTTGACTATGATAACTATCCACAGAAGGTTTTCGCCCTATTTGAGTGACGGTTCTTGTAGGTGACATTTTCTGCCGACCAGGACTTGTCTGATCATGCAAATGTTCTTCTTCTGCTACCTCTTCAGGTATAGTCTCATGAAGATATTGATCATCATCATGATATCTGTCCAAAGACGTTCTGTCGCGCTCTACCAATTGATCGGAATCAGTCTTTTGGTAATCATCCTCGTAGGCACTTTCGTAGCTCGACGGGGGTAAATCGTCAGGCGCTTCGGGCAACGTTCGCGTTCGGCGCACAGGGGGTCTTTGTATAGACTCCTGTCTTTTCAATGACGGAGTTCGTGGCAAAGCCACTGGTGCAGTAGTGGTTGCAGATGCTGACAGTGATGGCGATACTTCTGGGACGGATGCAAATGGCACTGAGGTTACACTAGTAAAAGGCGTTACGGGTGCTGTAGCTGAAGTGTAATGGCTAACCGGAGCAGTTGTTGCTGGTACGTGTGCTGGAGCCTGACTTATGGCTGGAGCGACAGCGGCGGCTGCAGCACCGAATAAACTGCCGAGTTTTTTGGCACCACCTGCCATTAAAGATCCTAAGGTAGCCGCTCCTGTAAGGACTGTTGTCTGCAGTTGCTGTGCAGGTTGCTGTTTCTGTTGTTGCTGTTGCAATTGCTGCTGTTGCAAATGCTGTTGCTGTTGTTGGAATTTCTGCTGTTGCTGCAATTGAAGTTGTTGTTGCTGGTGCTGTTTTTGTTGTTCAAATTGTTGTTGTTGCTTCTGGAACTCCTGTTGTTGCTGCTGATACTGATTTTGTTGATGGTAGTCTTGCTGGTCATTATACAGCTCCTCCCCATATTGCTGTTTTTGCTGATCCTCTTGATATTGATATTGATAATCGTAAGATTGTTGTTGAAAATCAGTCTGATCTTGATACTCATCAAGATATTGTTCTTGTTTATTGTACTGTTGGTTAAACTGTTGCTCTTCATATTGTTGATAACTAGTATCTTCATATTGCTGATAGGAAGTATCTTGATATTCCGAGTAACTGGTATCTTGTTGTGTTGTCACAGGTGGTTGAGGCAAATACGACGATATTGTCGACGGCATAGTCTTTGATATTAAATTGTCCTCACCGCTAATCACAGCATAAGGGAACTGAGTATCCGTTTCGCTCCACGGCTTTTGAGCTGAAATTTTAAAGAAAATATTAAAAACATTATATGCAAATTCTTCACAAATAACATTGACGAGTTGGCACGTCATTTCTGGATGTTGGTAAACAACTGATTGAAAAGCTATATTTAAAACAACCGGAAGCATTTATCATTTATGTAACTGCGATTTAAATACCGCTAATAAAATATGGCAATCCTTTTCATTTAAATATTAAAGAGCTATTTACGGAATAATCTAATCGTTTTAAAATAGGTCATTACCAGCAGGCGGAGTAGCGTGAGGCGTCTCATCGAAAAACGGTTGCATTCCATCCTCGTCATAACTGCAAAAAAACCAATACAAAACAGAGCTTTGAAATCAGTCCATCCGTTTGGGAGCTACAATGCCAAAGACAAAAATTTCAAACTTACAACTCCCCTCTCTTTGCGTCCGAGGTTTAAAAAGCGTATGAAATAAAGCTACAGTCCATTTCACATAGCATGGGCAGGGTGACATTTGAGTTTTGAAGTTTCTAGAGATGTAGTGATATAAAATCGAATTAAAAAGTTAGTTAGTTGGTAACGAAGAGATAATCGATTTAGAGACAATAGTTTAAGAACAAATAATAAACAAAATAAAAATTATTCAATTATTATGTTATCAAGTTACTAATAAACTACACAACAAATTACAAAACCAACAATAACTAAACAAAAAGTCTACAAAAACGCACAAAAACAGCAATGAAAAGGAATTACTCCAAAACATCACGCAAAGCTCTAAACGAAAGAAAAGGACCTGCATTGAAGGTGTGCACACATATTGACGAGTGGATACGCAATGGCCGATTCGATTTATTGATTCTATGGTGTAAATCTCTATGGATAAATATTCCGTTTTACGCATCAAGTAGTTGGGGTAATTTATTTTTATCTTTATCATTTCAGTTTCTATCTACCTAATTGTTACTTAAATTTACAATTTCTTTTTGTAACCTGATTGCGAGAGTAATTAAAAATAGTACGCATGCAACGTAAAATTTGAAATGTAACAGTACCCATCCTATGTGAAATGTACTATAGTGTATCCATTTTCATATCAAATGCAATTTTGTCATATTACTGCCACGTATATTTTTATCTACTACATGTATACACGCATTAGGCCTTTGTGTATCTACACAAACAAAGGCTTCAAACTTAAAAACTCCTTTCTTTTTACGTTGAGCATCATAAGTTAAATTATATCTCATAACTAATTAAAGTTTGAAGGTTTAAAGTTGTTTGAAACTTTTTAATTTGTTGTAGTTAGTAGTGATCATATAAGCCTTATTTGCCATCTTGTGGATTGAACATCATTTGCACGCCATACTTACGTAGTATTATAATTATTATCTTGATAATGGTCAGTGGCAGTGGCCTGGTAGTCCGTTTGATACCCAAACTTGTCAAAATTGTAGTCTGCTATAGATTTTTTAGGTTCTGAAAGAAACAACATCGCCTTAGTACAGATACTTTAGAAGAAATTCTTTAGCTGGATGTATAATGTAGTGTACGTAAGATAGACCGAGTAATGAACTTAAATGCCCCCGCCCACTGGGCTACTACTCGTGACCAATAAACACAACCACTAGTGGCTGAGCTAAGCCACTAGACGCGGCCACCAGTCGCAACCATTAGTTGCTGGACGCGGCCACTAGTGGCTGGATACGGTCAATGGTCGCGGCCACTATTGTGGTATATTACGGGTCAAGAACACGCTACAAGTTGCTATAACGACACCTTTTGCGGGCGGGGAGAAACCGGTCGACTGTGGCCAAGTGTGCACGGGAGGCGAGCGAAGTATATGGAAATGGAAAGTGCGCGAAACCGGGTTCATCCCCTAGTTTGACACTCACAGAGGTGGAATATTTTCTTCAAATTTAAATGGGACAAATATGGAGGTACCCTATTTCCAACAAACAAAATCGGTTCATAAATGAGTTATCGCCGAACATACATATCCAAAAAAATACAGTCGAATTGAGGTCTTCCTTCTTTTTTTGAAGTCAGTTAAAAAATAAACATTATTCGCATGCTGTTTACACATAATTTTGACTTAGGACAGTATTTAGTTTCATGACGTATCGTGTTTGCATTCAAGAATATTGAATTCTATGGAATTGAAGGCGGTGCAGCAATAAAGGACATCCGGCTGATAATGAAAATTACTGAAATTGCAGAATACTGCAAACTTGTTGTAATTATAATAAACCCACCGGGTACGTAAGGCACGGTGTGCGTGATGAGCGGCGCGGGTGGCGGATACGGAGCGCGAGGCAGGCGGCGCCCGCGCCCGCTGCGTATCGAGCCCGACTCGCTGCCCGGCGGCTGAGGCAGCACTCGCCCGCGCTTTGGTGTTGATGAAGGCGTGGCTGAAACAGAAACAGATATTAACAGTGCCATGTTGATTATACTAGATATCCTCCGGCCCTTCCAGCTATTTAGGTTATTGGGAACTGGAGAGACGCCATTTATCGGCGTCGGGAAGTGAACGTGTCTGCAGCTCTGCCGCCAAAGAAGACATTTGGTAGCGTAAACGGCTTCGCGGTGGCAACCGTTAGTTGCTCAATGCGCAACGGGAAGTGAGCCTACAACTCCGGTACCTATCTGGAAAATATAGATGGTACCGTACACTTTTTTTTCACCTGGTTTTGTAGTTCTGATTAAAGTAAGTTTTTTTTTTATAACACCAAGTGGCGGGACGAACCAGTCGTGCGCCTAGTGGCAAGCGACACGCCTTTCCACGACAGTTGCAGCACTCACAGCTAAGATCTTATGGACACTACCACTACGCTCGTTACCCTGAACGGTCCAAAATCCACAAAAATATTATTGTTGCTTATTAAGTAATAAAAAATAAACATAAAATAATATCAGTACAGAGTACTAAAAAAAAGCCGACCACAAAAGTTCGTTGAATTACGTCTATTTGCCAAGTTTTATTGAAATCGGTTATCGGACGGTGCGCGGAACTGGATTCATTCCCTGGGCCACCCTTAGTGGTGGAATATTTTCTTCAAATTTAAATGGGACCACTACTGAGGTACCCTCTTTCCAACAAAAAAGATTCGGTTCACAAACCGGACTAACCGCGTAACATAGATACAACAAAAAAGAAAAAATACAGTCGAATGAGAACCTCCTCCTTTCTTCTAAGTCAGTTAAAAAATTAAAAAATATTCGTTGACGTCTTGAGTTACAATAATACGTTTTAAGATGAGAAACTTGGAATCAAAGTTGACTTACTATAGTAAAGAAACTTTAATCCGAAAAGGTGAAAACTTTGAATTACTTTTTACATAAACAAAGTTAGAATATTATATTATATATAATCCATTTTGGACAGGTACTTTTAAATAACGTAACCAAGGTATTTGAAATTGCGTGTTTGCACACGCAATTTCAAATACCTTGGTTACGTTACGTTACGTTTATCATTACCTAGTTAATAATTAGGTATATTCAATACATAATATTTATGGGTAATACAAATTGAAAATTCGCGAACCCTTTACTAGCTCGCGAAGTTATGGCGTCGTATTATATTGATATAATAAATCTGTATTATATATCACTTTGCACTAAATAAATGAAGAAAACAATAACTGAATGAGTCTCAGACATAAGTTTTTTTTTACTTACTTCGTTTCACCTTTCAGAAATCGAAAGAAACTCCTCTCTTTATCCCTTTTAGATGATGATAAACAGTCGTAGGTATACAGCACAATTTACAAACATTATAATTAGTAACGTAAAATGATGTTATATATTAACATACAAGTTTCGTAATGAATAAATGAAAACTATACTCAAATATCACAGCCGTCTTAGCGCGAAAACGGCTCGCCGACAGCCTTGTTATCGTTCAGTCAATGTGACCGTCAATGTACGGGGCGTGGTGCGGTATCTAAAGCTAGGGAGGGGCGGAGAGTGTCCGTTCCCGTTACTTTTTCGTTCTCTGGTAGTAGTCTTATCGAATTGTTACTGATCGGTATTGCTAAACACCGAGCGACAAAACGCTCTTTGTACATAAAGGTACAATTGTAATATAAATAAATACATAAAATGTTTCTTTATTTAGGTATACACCCATTAATGAATTTAACACTATTAATTACATTACGTTACATTACATTACATAACCAATTAAATTGAATTTTATTTACCGAATATTATAATTATTAACGAAGTAAATAATTAAGAATTACATTAAATTGAATTGAATTCACATTAGAAATAATAGCATAACAGTAATTAATTTATTTAAATTTTAAAAGTGGAGTGGTCTCTTACAAAGTAGCACGCATCGCATACTGTTCCTACAATTATATTGGCCGAATCGCTCACTCTCACAAGAAAAGACCAATATCTCTTCCATCTCTTCCATATTATAACTAAGGGTAATTTCTGTAATAATACAAACCTGGAAGGCTAGCAGCTGTACGTCCCGGCCGCGGTCTATATGGCGTCATCTCATTGTGATCCGAGTAACGAGATGACGGCGGCCGCTGAAACAAATTGCGATACTCTTTAGCGAAGAGTTCTAACATGTAAACAGAGATGGCGTTGAATGATGCACCATAAAAACTTGCAAATGCACCGCATAATTTTGGCCGTCTTAATGTCGGTCTAGAATTGTTTATATTAAATCAACAAATTACGATTTATTATTCTGTTCAAAAAAATCGTAGACAATGTCACGTAGGTCTTTTTTACAATTTTGGAGGTTACGCTAGATTAGGTTTTAGAGAAAAATTGCCAAACCAACTCTGCCCGTATTCCTATATAGCAAATAAGAGGGTAGAAGAAACGGAACGGAACTAGGGTAGAACTTGAGATCGAATGCCGTTTAATCAAACATTAATTGCTCGAAAACGTTTACTCATTTGTCCATTATATGTATAAATCGGGAGCTCAAGGTTTACCATATCGACGCATCAAAATCCCCAAAGAACATGTGCTCTGACCATTAACAGCTAAAAAGCGATTTCTCAAATATAATATAATAATCTACAGTAAGTAGGCATTATATACTATGCGTAGGTACTTCACTAAAATCGATTTTAAATATTGCTTTTACCTAAATAAAATCCAAAGATCTCTCGAGAAATCGCTTATTTGGTTGTTAATCGTTAGAGCACGTGTTCTTTGGGGATTTTGATGCGTCGATGTGGCAAAGCTTAGAGCTCAAAATTTATAGGTCGAATGGTCAAGAACCTGCGTATTCACAATGACAGAAGACAAAACACTGTAACTTAATACTACAGCGTACATCCTTACTACCGTGTGCGTAAACATACCTGTTTAGACGGAATCTGAGGTAACTGCACAACAGACGATCGTCTTTTATTAATAATATTCTCATATTCAGTCGGCGTGAGGCCATAACCGTCGTCAAAGAAGTATTGCCCCCTGCTGTCCCACTGCCTTGTGTCATCGCCAACGTACGACGTCTGATAAGCAAAGTTGCTAGAGTCGAAGTACTCCTCGTAACTATGTTGTTGTGATAAATGTGAGTGGTCCCTGAAATCATAGAGAGACCTTATTAATGAATAGAAAGGAGAACAATCAATCGAATTAATGATTACATGTTACAGTCGTGGATAAGCACAGTATGAACGAAAATTCTTTCAAGATTATGGCCTATAAAATCATAGCATGTAAGATCTGGGCCTCTATCTTGCCTGATGACAAAATATAAAAAAACATGGGAGAAATGAAAGTGAGTTATTAATACAAATATCGAACACTTAGACAAAACTGCGTGACGAAATACGATCATAGATTTCTTATAGATGGCGCTACGGCTAGAAAGTCGTTGAAAACCAAATACAAAGATCCGACAACAATCGCGTGGAAACATTCGTGAGGTCCGCTGGCTCGTTCCGTGGTTTTGTTGGCATAGCGTCTGACACGATTTGCTAGGAGACGTCGGTTCGAATTCGTCGATCTTTGTATTAATAATTATAACAAACTAGTGGAGTAATTTCACAAAAAAATCAATATCATGATGGTGAAACATTCTGACATTCAATAAAAATTTAATTATAGTGAGTTAATTTCACGAAGTGGTTTAGCTGATGCAGTTCCGAGACAACTTTTAAACGTTGAAGTACCTATGCAACGTTTAGTAAACATTGTAAATCAAACGAATATAGGTTGCATTGCTACTTCACCATAAAGGCGCCTGGTGCATATTGTCTTTTTCTGTTATGTGTACATTGATGTTCTGGTTTTGATTCACCATTAACATACGTAAAAGCGTGGTGACTGGGGTGGTTAAAACTTTCGCGTCGTAAAACTGGGCACTTATAGTTGCGCGCGCGTGTCACGACGGTGACACTTCAACTATTGCATGAAAACTAGTAGCGCCGCTACAGCCACAGTGGCGCCGCTGTAGCACTTTTATAAGCGTCCAATTTGAAAGCGTGGAATCCCTTACTGTGGGATCAGGTAAATGGTGTAGTTATTAGGTGAGGCGATTCTTACCTAATGTGCGTACTAGTTGTGTAGCTGTCGTACCCGAAGCCCATCCCGTCGTCGTACAAAGTGTTCTGCCGTTCCAGACTTGGCCGTCTTTGTTCTTCTATAAATGACAAAACAATATAATAATAATGTGAACGTTTTTTTAACAGACTTTAAAAAAGAAGGACATTCTCGAGTCGACCGCATTTTTTCAGTATTGGTCCCGTTTAAATTTAAAGAAAATATTCAAAATATTTTTTTTATATAAAAAATTAAATAGAGTCAGTTTGTAGAAACACATAAGCAAAGTTTGAAGCCGGTTCCTTTTTCTTTTATAAAAAATATAGTTATAAACAATACAATTCATACAAAATTATATTTAAATTCTTCGTAAATATGTTTAATTGCCTCCATGGCCGAACGGTCACCATGCTGGTCTGCCACGCAGAGGTTCCGAGTTCGATTCCAGGGCAGGGATAAATATTTGTATGGCTTACTTTTATTTCTCTTGTGAATATGAATACGTGAGCCACACTATAAATTTCCGGAATGAATAAGAAAAAAATATTATAAATAAATTCAGAGTCAGAAATAAATTTATTGTTTCTCAAAATATTCTCCGTTGGCGTTAATGCACTTTTTCATATGAATGAACCAATTTTGAAAACATTTATGCCACTCCTCCGTGACAATATCTGAAACATATTTTTCATACTCTTCGACAGCCTCTTCAGGTGATGAAAATCGTTGACCGCGTAACTGGTTCTTAATTTTTGGGAAATAAATAAAAATCTCAAGACTCATAAGGTCAACGTTGTACACCTTCAAAAATTAATTTGTCTGTCTGCCCGTGTGAAAACTGGCGTTATCGTGGTGCAAGATGATACGGCGTTTACGCTTATTTTTAAGGAGTTTGTCAATAACTTCCGGCAAAAAAATGGTGGTGTACCAATCACTATTCATGGTACGACGATTCTCCAAAGCCACGTGTCCAGTTTTATTAAAAAAGAAGCAGTCATCCGCTTAGAGGCACTTTGCACGCGCACCACTTTGGTTGGTTTCGGCTCGAAAGACCCATACGCTCGATTGCTGCTTTGTTTTGGGATCGTAACTATAAATTCATGTTTCGTCACCTGTTATTATGTCCCACACCAAATTTGACGCCCCTTCGTTAAATCTGGTAAGCATCGCATTGCACCAAGCGACGATCGATCCGTTTTTTGAGCCTCAGTCAAATTGTGTGGGATCCACCGAGAGCACAGCTTATTCACACCTAAATGTTTGTGTAGTACTGATTGTATTTGACTTATGCCTATGCTTAAAGATGACAATCTCATGGTAGGTCACATGCCCGTGTGTTTTGATCATACGGCGCACAGCATCGATGTTTTTGTTGTTCACAGCAGTGGAGGGGCGACCATCACGAAATTCGTCACTAAGATTCACACGACTGCGTTTGAATTCTGCAAACCAGCTATAAATAGTCGTCTTGCATGGTGCTTCATCGCCAAAAGCAGTTTGAAGCCGAGGGAAGCTCCGCTGAGCTGTTAAATTACACTTGATGTCGTAGAAAATCATACTACGAAAATTTTCTCGAGTTAAATTCATGGTGGAGTAGACAACTAATTTCTAAAATGACGCCATAATGTAAAGACAACTGCTCCATTCAGAGCTCCATTTCACATCAGAAGGTTTTAATATGATTAAGTACCAGAAATTACTAAAGTTAATAATTTAACAAAAATAATAAATTTTCTCCAATAATTTTATTTGATCCAGTCGCAAAATAAAAATTGCAATTTCCAGTTACGAAACATTCATACACAATGTATGCTTTTGTAATCGTACTGTACCGTATATACTATCTACAAACTCGTTGCAGTCGCACCACAAGGGTTCTTTTTCCGTGCTGGCAACGTTGGAACAGTTACAACTTGAAGCTTGCTTATTCTTGTTAACCAATGGCGATTAAGGAGTTAACCATTTCTTTGGGCAGTGAAATTTGAAGTAATTCATTTTATTTTAATTTTTTTTATTATTTATTAAATTTTATTAAATTTTTGTAGCAGCATGCTCCATGTGAAGGAGTTCGTCCAGGGAAGTACTGCCACCTTACCTATTTCTGCCGCGAAGCAGTAACGTGCGCATTACTGCGTTCCGGTTTCAAAGGATAGATTGTTGATACCGTCTTATCGAAATCTTTATGGTAAAAGTAAATTAAAATACATAATACCTTACATAATAAACGAAATTCCTAAGGAAATAAAAATATCGTTAAATTGTAAAAACATCAAACCTAAATTAAAAAATTACTTTTTAGAAAAAATAAAAATTAATTCGTGATTGAAATATATAATAATTATAACCTTCTAATTTTAACTAACAACATACATAGGTGTTAACCTTAAATGTATTATTAAAGTACTGTTCACAACCATTTATTAGAATAGACTCGTGTTCAGCGGTGGGATGTACATACAAGGATCAAGATTTAGTGACAACCTTTATTAACAACTTTCAAGCACACTAGAGGAATGTCAACACGCAGCAGTACGAACGCACACAGAAATTATTTGTACGACGAATGAGCGATACACGGAAAAACTTAGTTAAGTTTATGTTATACTGGTATGTTTTGTTTCTTTAGTGCTTTAAATGTAACAAATAAAAAATAAGTGTAAGGGTGCTGGTGAAATTACAGGCACATGGGACTTTTCAACTTATGTCTCAGGGTGATGGGCGCAGAGGCAGTGCACCTCAGATCTTTGCGGCTATCAGGCGCACGACTTATTCGTCGCATCACTTAGTGTCATAAAAAATAAAAAAATAAAAATGTACATTCTTTTAAGGAATATTAACAAAAGATTTTCAAAACAAAAGGTCAGCAAAGTAACATGCGGGCTAGCTAATCTCAGCTTAAAAACAAAATGGCAGTTTGCTGTTAGTACATTGCTTTCTATTTCGTACCATTAATATGTATAAGTATCTTGGTACGCAACGCTCTACTTAACTTATATTCAATCTAAAATGACATTTATATATTCCTTCAATTGGACTGTTGTAGTCCTTACTAGGTTTTTTTTATTTAATAATTACAAAAACATTAACACGGTTTTACTGTACACTCTTAAACCTAAACAGATTTGTATGAGTGTTGCAACTCCTCTAACATAATATATAAAATAACAATTTTATTAAATGTACACAATACACGAAAAAAAAAAATGTAATGAAGGTATAACGCAAATTAATATTAACAAAAAGTTATGCAAGCCACCGATTTACCGCCGCATCAGAGCACTGCAAGGAAACCAGTTCTACTCTCAGCGCTATACGCGCGCATACAGGCTATTCAAAATCAATATATAATGTGCCACTACTACGCATGGATTACTTATAGGAAAAAGAAAAATGAAGATAATAAATATGTACTGTAAATATTATTATTAAGGTTAAAAGTAAAGACTGCAAACATTTTTGGTCCCTTATAGCCTCTATAAATCTCAATATAAATCTGTTTTCGTATAAACACCCCTACGTTATGGATATTCACATATACGGCTATGGAGTAGAATTGCCTACCTGCAGACTTATTTCCTAAACGCTATAACTTGGGCCTTTTCAAAGCGAGAGTGTATAGGCGTTATTTAGATGCTCACATACTTAAAAAATCAACTTACCTCCAGACTGCCAATCTGCCGCTGTTCTCCACGATACGGCTGACTCTACACTTGCCTGCGCGTGGAGTTGCGACCACGTTTCTATCCTGAAAGTGATAAAAACTTGAATTCAATTTCAACATTACCAGTAATCGTCCGCTTTATTAAAAAAGTTTTTTTATTTAATCATTTATTCCACAGGAATTATTTTTTTTACTATTTATTTTTCAAACATTCCAGAAGATAGATTGGTAAATGGCTAAAGTGTTTAAAATACGTAAACGCATATGGAAACACAATTACAATGTAATTTTTTGAGACAATAATTTGTAGCAAAAACTTAATAGGAAATAATAATTTCTCGCCAATGTACCTACTCAAATTTCAATAAATAATACGCATATTGAAACATATTCAGTTCCGAAATTTTCCAGGATTTATAGAAGGGAATGTCCTCTTTAGCTAAATTAAGTCCCTCAATTCCGATCCCAGGTTATAAGTGACGTAACGGCCTAAAGTACCGGTACGCTGATGGCCGTTTTAACGTATGTCCGCTCGTCAACTTTCGTATTAATAACTACGTTGAAGGAGCTAATTGATGTACATTGTCAACATAGACGTGTAGTAAAATTTATAGATGTGTAATTTTACTACACAACTCGGCATTTGTTTTTCGAAATTCGAAATTTTTAAGAATGAAATCTAATTTAACGATTAAAATAACGATTTATAGGATCGCTGACAAGCACAACTACTACCTTCGGCAAAGTCGTGTCAAAGCTCAATGCAAATCAAAGCTGTTTCGAATTGAAGATATATTAAGTAAACATTTTTATTTTCGTTTTATTAAAACTTTTTAATCAGCTACGCCTTGCAATACTAATTATAAATCCAAAAACTTACAGATACGACTCGCAAATCAAATATTACATTTTTTTCTATAATGAATTGAGATTTGACCTCACTATTGTAATCTGTCAAAACGTGGAATAAATGTGGTAATTTATTATTAGTTATTCATGGTCAATCGTCGACATTGTCACTTTAAATTAAATTAAATTAAGGACAAATGCGCTCATTTTTTTTTGTAAAAAAAATGGCTGCCGTATACGAATATCGATGAAAATATTTTACTTACCTATTAGTTCTAGGCTGGCTATTGTAGTAGAGCGGATCAGTATCGCCGTGTATGTGATACTCTTCGCGCTCGTACGAATTCTCTCTCGACACTTCTAACGATCTCTGTAATTTTATAGAAAAAAAAATCAATATTAATACAAGTTTCAGATTGCCAAAAGAAAAACATTTAAAAAATATCAAACTTTAATCTATTCTGTATTGACCATGTTGATTTACAATCTTTTACCATCTTTCGAGTAATTTTAGAGTGTCCCTTTTATAAAAAATCCTGTCATTACTTTTAAAATACAGCTCAGTCCTTTGAAGATCTGTTCGTTATTAAAATCGTGTCCATTCAACGAATTTTGTAAAGATCGAAACAAGTGACAATCTGAATCGACTTTGTCGGACGAAGACGGTGAATTGTGAGCTTTGTAAATTGGTGTGTGACACCAGCGATTCACCAGCTCGCGTGAGTCATGAATTATAAACTTAAAGCTTTCCCGCCTATTGTTAGATAGTTGTAAGATTTCTCGTCCTTCGGACAGGCTAAGGCTTATTTAACAACAAAAAAATAATGAAACTAATATTAGATAATAATAGAATAATTAAACATTATTTAAACATAAAAATTAAATGACATTATTTGAAAATATCTTTATTACCTTTAAGAAAAGATACTTATACGTATGGTCCTCGCATGTTATTGAACATAGTAACATTTGTGAAAATCTTTCTTGTTTTTTATAATATCAATTGACAGGATGAAGAAGTCGTGTGCCTGGTGATAAGCTACACACATGGCCATAATAGTTGCAGTGCCACTCAGAGCTTTAAATCACAAAGATCTTAGTGGCACTGCCACTGCGTCACCCTGAGACATAGTTGACAAGTCCCATGTGTCTGTAATTTCACTAGCACCAGTTGTTTCAAAACACCGTTCAAAACAGAAACACAGTAATGCTGACATTACTGATTGACGGCCGAAATAGGTAAGGTGGCAGTACTAACCTGGACGAACTCTTTCACAAGGAGCTCTACTGCTACTAACTAAAATTTTTGAGTTGATCCTCCTGATCATCCTAATCAATGAAATATTAATAATTGTATAAGAAAAAAATTATATATTACGTGTACGACTTGTTTGTTGTCCTAAGTGAATAAACAAATAACATAATATATATAAAAATATATAAATAATAAATAAGTGAATAAAAAGATTATGGAAACTTGTTATTTCACCTGTGGCGTGTGCATCTGGTGTGCCGCGCTCCGGAATTGCGATGCGCTGCAGTTCGCGTGCTGTCCCACTGGATAGTTCAAGTCCGACGTATAGTCGGAGTCCTCCGAATATCCCGCTGTAATCGTAAATGAAATTTAATTAAATTTCAACATCACATTCATAGATCGCATGAGGGAAAATATATTTACCTAAACTATATAGTGGAATTCCTATTTGTTATTATGGAAGTAATATGTTTAGTTCACATCCCTATATACCTTGCGATGCCAAGTGTCAAACGGTGCCGCTTATTTTATGACGGCTGTAGTTTCAAACCTCACCTCGATTTCACTCGTTTCCCATACCAATACGGTTCTTTTTGCTTGGGTGGAGCGGTAGTGAAATTAAAGCTATTTAAAAAATGTATGAGTTGTTTCACATGACGACTTTTAGCAGCGATGCAAACGCGCTTTCGTGAAACGCGCGATTGCATCGCTACACTTGCGATTTATATGCCATTATTGTATCGATGCAAACGCGCAACTGCATCGATACAAATGCGCGATTGCGATATCGCCTATAAAGTATAGTGATGCAGTTACGGGCTTGCATCGCGTTTGCATCGTTGCTTAAAATCGCGCGCGTGTGTAAAGGTAGACGATTAGCGACTGCATCGCTACTGCATCGCGTTTGCATGACGTTTGCATCGCTGCTAAATATCGCCGTGTGTAACCGCTCTATATCGTACAATATAAGTATTCTGTTTAGTTCAGTTGATATAAAAAATCATTGGTATATGTAAAGTACTTATTAAATACAGCGGTTTTCTTGTAAAATTTCGTGGAAGGTTTGTGTTTTTTAAATCGTGAAAATTTTTAGAAATCGTGTTTTCACACCGTATAATAATTAGTGTATATGCTCAATTTTACTAACCATTTTTTCCAAATATATGATAAATTCAACGATATAATAATAATAATGATAGATTCAACACTTTCACTATTATGTGAAATCAACCAAAACCATTTGAGGTTGTATAGAGTCTTAAGTGGATGTAATAGCATCGCTCTTTGCGCTTCGAAAAAAAAAAACAACTTCTAAGGGGGTCTTCAAATTAGATGCTTGTAGAAGCGCTACTATGGCGCGACTGTGACGCAGCAGCCGCCCGTCTGTAGCGCTTCAGTAGTTTTTGGGTCACTATAATCCATTTCATATAGGATGAGTTCTAGGACATTCCAAATGTTTACGTTGCACGCATACTATTTCCAACTAATCTCTCATCCAGGTTACAAAATGATATATTAAATTTGTATATGTCCGTAATGTACCAAAAACAAACAATATCTTGCAAATATATTGCAATTGTAATTTTAAATAAAAATTACAGTATGTGAAGTAACTCGAAAATTAAATGACGCATATAAAATTAATTACCCCAATTGCTTGATGCGTAAAACGGAATATTTATCCGTAGAGATTTACACCATAAAATCGATAACACGAATATATCTCTCGAGTATTGAGGCGAGATACAGCTATAGCTATTGAGTGTCTCGGCTCAATACGAGTGCATACATTTTGTATGCGGGTCGTTTTTTTTTTAATTTTGAACATTACGTGATATTTTTGGAGTAATTCTTCAAATTTCGTTTCGTTGCAGTTGATTTTATGATTTGTTGTTGACTTTCTGTTTGGTTGTTCTTGATTTTTTATTTGTTGTGTAGATTTTTAGTACCTTAATAACATAATAATTGAATACTTTTTAATAATTTTGTTAATAAACAATTAATATAATTTGTTCTTATATTATTTACTGTAAATAGATTTTTCCTTCGTCACAAATTATCTCGATAAGACATTTAAATCGATTTTTTTCATTCGATTTTACATTATCACATCTCTAGAAACTTCAAATCTCAAACGTCTCAGGAATCATGCTATGTGAAATGAACTATAATTGTGTGTGTAACGCCGGAATGGTTCCACTACAGGACTTCAATAAGCATCCAACTTGAAGGCGCCATAAACTCTTTGGAAAGAACCAATACTGGTCCAAGGAACACACTTTTACAACGTTTGGTTTCTCTATGTAAAGACGTACTTATCACCCTTCAATCTTGTAATGATATACAGATAATGGTAAAAATCTTAAACCCGCATATAAAAACTCACGACACGGCTATAGTTACAATTTACAAAAAGGAAAGGGTACAAAGACTGTTTTTTATGGTAAATAGCTTTTGGTGCTACGTCGTTTGAATACTGATGCTGTTTTGTTTGAAACTACAGCTAAAGCTTCTAGATAAATCTTCGAAAATTTAGTAAATTCCTATCATGGTTCTGAATTTCAAATAAATTATTTTTTTCTTGTTGAAGTATAATACAAAATCTCAGCTGTAACTTATAATAGTACACAAAAACAAACAACACTTCAATATCATAGATTAATAAGCAACAGAGTGTTCTGACTACACAATAACAAAGTAGGGATTATATGGTCACTACTGAAAAAATATAAAAAACTAGGCAATATGGTCTAAAGAACTTTGCCTTTACGCAAGGAAAAGTACATAACATAACATCAATAATTTCAACAACTCGACTGTATTTTTCTCTTTTACTTAATTTGTTTTTATTACTAATATTAACTACTAAGAATAATAATTCTAAACAATAAGCGGAAAGCCCCTGGCTCAAAGCAAAATTAATTGTTATGGCTTTACGTTAATTCCCCAACTATGGATAAATATCATTGGTAAACACTCAATGTTAATCTGCCTGCCTGTCTGCACTACGGCACTGATACTCTTTGACAAAATTTATCATTAAAACAAAAGGCTATCACCGCTGCGAATGTTCTTGTATGGATGAAGGCTGCCTTTCCACCAGAGATGTGCAAGGTAGCGAAGCGGTGCGAGGGTATTCAGCGACGCTGTGCGAGGATGCGTTACGGTCTCTTTTCAGCTATGCGCGGGCGGAGTACGGTGTGGTGGGCGGTGGCGATGTGTTAGTGTCAGATAGTGTCATACTTTCAGTTGCTCTACTTTCCTACACCGTTTGGCATACATTCCTCGCCCGCAACCCTCGTACACATCCTCGCTATTTTGTATGTACAAACACTTAGCTTCGCTAACCCTTTTCCACCGGAACTGCCCTAAGCGAGGCTAGTAAAGTGAAGTAATCCTATTGGTGGATTTTTTTCTCTCACAACGCCTCTCAACGTCGCACATCTCTGGTGGAAAGGCAGCCTTAAGTCGTTGCATAAACGTTTGTCTGTTTGTCTAACTGTATATCTGG
The DNA here is from genome assembly GCF_003589595.1 of Hyposmocoma kahamanoa. Classification (NCBI taxonomy): domain Eukaryota; kingdom Metazoa; phylum Arthropoda; class Insecta; order Lepidoptera; family Cosmopterigidae; genus Hyposmocoma; species Hyposmocoma kahamanoa. The sequence continues at coordinate 17,364,540 of NW_020654289.1, forward strand.
TAACTCGTAGCTCCAAAAGAATGGCTTGATCTCAAAGTGTTTTTTATTTATTTTTGTTTGGAGGCTAATTTAATCGTTATGATTCTTAGCTGTTTATGAACATATGTTCAGCTGTTTATAAAGTTCATCAGCTCTTTACTTAGTTGGTTTAGAGATGATCTCGGGCGTAAAATGAATTTCGATATCGATTTGATATCAATACAATATTATGGTATCTTCGACCTGATACTGCAACCAGGACTGCAAATTACCCAATTTTTCGACTACTGTTGAACTCATTAAATTGGTCTCGACGAGTTGTTCGCTTACGGATGGTAACTCAATTGAAATTTTTGGAGTTCACTGTTTCGTATCGATGTTCCTTAAATTTAAATTTATTATGTTGTGTAAATCGTGCGTGATATAGTATTTCCCGTTCAATCAGCATTAGGGAGGTCGTTTCTTTAATTTAAAGGTCAACTAAAACATTCAAAAAAATTCATTGTACTCACAGTGCGCTATGTACTGCATCTGCCGGCGAGCCTGCTCGGCACGCTCGGCGTCGAGCGCGAGCGTGCCGTTCAACAAGTCTAGTTTGCGCTGTAGGTCCGCGCCGGCCGTGCCTTCTGCATCTGAAACAAACAATTTATAAACTTTAATGCGATACACAAAAAAAATCAAGTTAAGACGACTTTGAATGGTATCACAGGTTTCCGAATAGATTTTTTTATGAAGGGACGAACAAGTTGTGCGCCCGGCGGTGAGCGACACGCTTATCCGTAGCGGTTGCATGGCCACTCAGAGCTTTAAATCACAAATATCTGAGAGGCACTGCCTCTGCGCCCGTCACCGTGAGGCAAATGTTGACAAGCCCCATGTGCCTGTAATTTCACTACTTTGATTAATGCTCACATTACTAATAATAACTATAACAAAGAGCTCTACTGCAGTGCTGTTCTCTCAGCTATAGATAAAGAACTTGTACAAAAAACTACGACTACGAAAGTACCTATATTAAAATGAAGCTTTCACTTAGGTAATTACTAGGCGTTTAACCCCTAGCGGGTTTAATACACTTTCCGTGATGAAATTTCTTAGATTTAATTATTTCGTATTTCCCTTCAGACGTCATTGTTAGCTGGAGTACTTTACGATTATTCACCTGCTTTTATCTGCTTATATTTTGTTTTAACAATAAGCAAACTTTAAATGTTCTATTTGAATTCTATAATAAACAATGAGTCAATTACAAATATCCAATTTCCAACTAACTAACGAATTCCTGGGCCCTACTCTTAAAGCATAAACCCGTAGTTACGGTTGTGACGATGCGACCTCCTTCAACATCATCCCACCTTTTTATCACTCTCCTTTCTGGTACCTGGCCGGTTACATTTGAAATTTTGAATCGTTCTCTAATTCCTTTTCTTCGTTATTCTTACTTTGGTTCGGTCCGTCGTCACTCTCATCAAAACTCTCGAAGAGAAAGGTCGTGTGTATGGTTATCCTCAATCCACAATACTGTAAAAATCACGTATTTTAATTGCTTGAAAAGCATTGCATATACATTTTGTTTATTCATGTCTGACTCCTTCACTTTCCAATCATACGTCTCAGAGGGTCGATTGAAAACCTTACGATAACTCAGTTGTCGGCCGATTCCATTTCATATCGTACGATTTCTTTCATTTTTATTCACAATACCCGAATCGAATGTCAAATTGTCATATTCGAAACCGAAACCGAAATGACATCACACCCGTATGATTACTTGAACTTCTCGACCGGTAAAGACTACAAATGTTATTCAGAACACAGTTATCGAATGAAAGTTGCCGAACGTCCTATTGTTTACAAAGCAAGAATGTAACATGGAAATCTCTTATTAAGTAAAGTCTGGATTTTGTTCAATTTTATTAATTTATTTTAACATAAGACCAATGAATTCCTATATTTTAGGCCTTTAAAGTCTTAAAAATGTATATAAAAGGATTTTCATTTTTCTTATAATCTATTTCACCGACTAACTCCGTAAATGTTGTTGGATAACGACATCGTATCCGAATCCGAATCGAACGTTTAACTCGGAATGTTCTGAATAGCTCGCAAAGCGCCCTTCGAATCGAGAACGATATCCAATCGATCGAGTCGGTTAAAATATCGAAGAGTTCTGAATCGGAATCCTAGAATCTCTATCGAAGTCCATCAGAAGGTTTTCGTCTAGTATATTCTTTTTCAAAACAAATTTTCATGAACATCTTTTAAATTATTTGTAATAGCAATAACCACCATCATCATTTTATTGTATGGAACATAAATAATATGAATATATTAAGTTTGTTTGTTATGTACATGTATATGATTGTATATTTATTACATACAAGTTATTATTAACGTGATATTTTGTTTAATTTGCCGCATTCGTATTTTCGTTTTTATTAAAGGTTGTCTGGTAGAGAATTTTTTTAGCATTAAGTCCGCCTATTGTACCATTATGTGTTGTGGTTAATAAAGATTAATAAATAAATAAATATATATGAAGACAAGCCCTCTTGTGCCTTCGTGTTTTCCTTTTACCCCATTCTTTAATAAATTTTAAGTGGACTTCACTCTTTAATTTCGCCAAGACTGGGTGGGGTACACAGTTTTCCCACTAGGGATGATCTACGGAACTACCCTCGAAGTCCGCCGACGAAAAGGCGGGCCCGGTCGAAACGGTCGAAATCGCGTTGTGTTAGATTCTTAGTTCTAGCCCCATTCGAAACTCAATTCTGCAGGTCATCCAGAACGGGAAAACAGCCATAATTATTTCTCTAGTTTACCTAACGTATCCAGAACAAAAACAATTTAGAAAAGTACGTTTCCTTAACATCATATTCCTATCAGGAATCAAACCAGCTCGTCAAACGCCTAGATTGAACGGCTACGCCAGCGAAGTAATCCCGAAATGAAAAGGAAATTACATCTATTCCATTTACGTGATCCGTAAAAAAGTATTTATATTTAAGAATAATCTGATGTACATTAGATACGGAAGTTTTGTTAATTTCTCGTGCCGAACTGGATAAACATCTTAATTTGTGAAACCACTGGCTGTATAGAATTTGACGTGTAACCAAAATATTATAGGTACTTTTTCACTGTATCCAGCGAAACATTATGCATACAAACATACATATGAAGGCATATTATACAACTAACGTAAGAATATGGTAGCAGTAGAGCTCCTTGTGAAAGAGCTCGTCCAGGGAAGTACTGCCACCTTGCCTATTTCTGGCACCAAGCCGTAATATAAGCATTACTGAGGTACGATTTTGAAGGGTAAGGGTGTTGGTGAAGTTACAGGTACATGGCACTTTTTAACTTATGTCTCAGGGTGATGGGCGCATTGGCAATGCCCTCAGACGTGTACGCTTTAAAGCTCTGAGTAGCATTGAAACTGCTATGAACGAAAGTGGTATCTATCGCCCCGGAAGCAATTCGTGTATTGATGCTGTCCAGAAGGTGCTACTGCATTTGAAAGAAATCCTCAACTATCTATATAAACTACACTACACATCGCACATGACAACTAACATAGTATTATCTCAAAATTACTTTTATTTATATTAATATTACCTATTTAATTTCAAAGCGACAGTATTGTCCTGTCATTTTGAAATTAAATCGTATACGAATGACATAAATATAGCGAAATTTTGGAGATAAATTATTAATATAACGCAATTTTGAGACAAAATACAATATAAAGCCATTTTTAAGATAGTACTATGTTAGTTGTCAAGTGCGATATATATAATTTTTATTCCTTGTGATTTTTCGTGTTAATATCAAAAGTACGTGTTTTCAATTATTTTTTGTGGTGGTTGTCGTTGAAATATTTTTATCAAGCCTAAGTGGACGGTGAGTTAGGGAACTTACGCACTTAACGCAGGTCCTATTCGTTCTGTCACTAGGTGTCACAAAAAACAAATAATATACTTCTATGAACTAAGTTAGGTGTAATAATTAAGTCAGGGATAAGTTTTAGTAGGAGTAGAGCTCGTTGTGAAAGAATTCATCCAGGGAAGTGCTGCCACCTTACCTATTTCTGCCGCCAAGCAGTAATGTCAGCTTTACTGTGTTCCGGTTTTCAAGGGTAAGGGTGCTGGTGAAATTACAGGCATATGAGACTTGTCAACTTACGTCTCAGGGTGACGGGCGCAGTGGCAGTACCCCTCAGATCTTTGCGATTTAAAGCTCAGAGTGGCACTGCTAGTGTTATGGACAGGCGTGTAGCTTACCATCAGGCGCATGACTTGTTCCTCCCGTCACTTGATATCATAAAAACAAAATATTAAATGCGGTGATAGTTAAAGTACACTGAGATCGAAAAAACTGAGACGAAAATCCCCAATGAGAATGAAAACCAGGACTTTCTGTACAGGAAACAAGCAATCTCCCTACAAACCATTGCTGGTTTGTGAAATACTAATAAATTACAATCCTGACTAAAAGAAAATAACTAAATTCCATAAAACTCGTTTTCTTCACTTGCAGCACAGTTGTGGAACAGACTCCCTTCCCATATCCTATCTAGCCCGTCTATCCCTTCTTTCAAGAAAAGGTTGAAAGCGTACTTTCTTGATGAACTCTCTTTGTAATCATCTTATTGTTTTTTTATATACTTATTTATGTATATACTTGTGTACCTATGTGTATATTTATGTGTATATATATTAAACCATATACATATTGACGCTATTTATTATGATTAATTATACTTACATATTATAATCATAATACTTACTTATTATAATTAATCATAATTAAGTGTTGGTGTTTTTTTTATTTATGTAGTTTACTACATTTTATTATTTTCTCATTCTCTCTTGTACGCTATTGCCCGCTTAAAACTCTCTCACTGCCCTGGGTTGGCTGGAAGAGATCTCTTTTAGAGATAAGTCTACACTGCTCACTTTCTGTTAACCTAATATTAATGTTGTGTTTTGTGGAATAAAGAATATTATATAAAACTTGTTAAAAGAACGTTAACTGATTTTTTTAACACGTAAATCGTTGATTTTTAAACTGTTTTCATAGTTTTCGCAAAGAGGTCGCCATTAGCGTGCTAGTCGTAAATAACTTGTAATCGCACCGATTATGGCAAGTCGAGTGAGCTATAAATTCAACAGTAAGGGTTGTTTACTGAAGAAGGTTAGCATTTCTATTTACTGCGTATAACATTTAATAGTCAATACAAATAAGGTTGATTTTTCTTTCGAACCATCTATCAAATACAAAAATAGATTACTATTCGTATTTTACAGAAATTGACGATTGTATTTTTAACAATATTTGACAATATAAATTGTTATAACTCTACTTACTCAGCCACGGTATACTCGGCTGATCACTATCGAATTTATTCGTTCAATCTTTGTATTAATAATTATTAATATATTAGCAGTAGAGATCCTTGTCAAAGAGTTCGTCCAGGAAAATACTGCCACCTTACCTATTTCTGCCGCCAAGCAGTAATGTGAGCATAACTGCGTTCCTGTTTAGAAGGGTAATGGTACTGGTGACATTACAGGCACATGGGACTTGTCAAATTATGTCTTAATGTGACAGGCGCAGTACCCAGAAGATCTTTTCAATTTAAAGTCTGAATGGCACTGCAACTGTTATGGATATGCATGTCGCTTACCACCAGGCGCACGACTTGTTCGTCCCATCACTTAGTATTATAAAAAAAAATATAAAAACTAGTGGAGTAATTTCACTAAAATAATTGAATATCATTGTAGTAAAACATCCTCAATATAAACTGTCTCGATCATCCATTCCTTAATGTAGTTTAAAAATACGTTAACAGTTTAAGTACAAGGTCAATTTGAAGTGACGTTTTACCGGATTGAGCGTTTCTTGAATAATGTAACACGCGTTTGTTGTTTTCTAAATCACGAAAGACTTCGAAGCTTGTTCTTTAAATAATATTACCGTTACTGGGCGCTTTTAAAGACTAGGCAAAACTGGTAGGTTACTTTATGATACCTGCATTTACTCGTTATTTACTTTAAAAAAATGTCCTACACTTACGATCGTTATGGTCTAAACTGCAATAAGAACCTCAATTATCTATATAAACTACACTACTTATCGCACATGACAACTAACATAGTATTATCTCAAAATTACTATTATTTATATTAATATTACCTATTTAATTTCAAAGCGACAATGTTGTACTGTCATTTTGAAATTAAATCGTATACGAATTACATATAAATATAGCGAAAATTTTGGAGATAAATTATTAATATAAAGCAATTTTTGAGATAATGTTAGTTGTCAAGTGCGATATATATAATTTTTATTCCTTGTGATTTTTCGTGTTAATATAAAATATACGTGTTTTCAAATATTTTTTGTGGTGGTCGGCATTGAAATATTTTTATCAAGCCTAAGTGGACGGTGGTTAGGGAACTTATGCACTAAATGCAGGTCCTATTCGTTCTGTCACTAGGTGTCACAAAAAAAAAATAATATACTTCTATGAACTAAGTTAGGTGTAGTATGTGGATGCAATAAGTCAGTCAGTAATAATCAAGTCAGGAATAAGTTTTAATAGGAGTAGAGCTCATTGTGAAAGAGTTCGTATGGGAAAGTACTGCCACCTTACTTATTTCTGCCGCCGAGCAATAATGTCAGTATTAGTGTGTTCCGGTTTTGAACAGTGTTTTATTCCAGTGCTGGTGAAATTACAGGAACACGGGATTTGTTAACTTATGTCTCAACTGGTGACGGGCGCAGTGGCAGTGGCCCTCAGATCAAAGCCAAAGTCAAATAATCATTTAGTCCACACGTAAAAATTTTACATTTGAAAACGTCATTTTTTAAACTACTGCTCGTTCACTGTGCCGACTGGGAAGTCAGTCAAAAGAATACGCAAGAAACTCTAGGGATTGCTCTTTTCAAATAAGCTTAAATGTTATAGAATGCATTTCGAATCATATTTGTATGGAGTCTAGACTCATGTTATCTTTCCATACATCTTCTCTATTTGCGATTTAAAGCTCTGAGTGGCAGTGCAACTGTTATGGATTGGCGTGTAGTTTACCATCAAGCGCACGATGTTCGTGCCGTCACTTGATATTATATAAAAAATGCATTAAAAAACTAACAATAATTCACGTTGAAATTGTACTCTCTGACTAATGTATCAAGAATTTGATATTGAAAACTTTTTAGTTAGTAGGCCATTTATTCATTAAAACACTACGCTGCTTGTCTATGTCTAGAATAGTGGCCTAATCCAAAATAGTTCTTTTTTACTTATCACTGAGATTTGTTCAGAAAATGGAACATTTTATTGTGATCGGGATACAGTTTTTGATTGGTTAAAATAATCACATGACAACGTTGAGGTTGTCTACGATACATCAATTTCGCGGAGAACACACGTCTCGGGTTTTTTAAGCCATGTTTCTGACGGTCTAGCACGTCAGGGCGCGACTCGCGTAAGAGCGACATAAAGAGCGAGTTCTCACGCGCCAGTCGCACACTGTCGTGCTAAACCTACTGGTGAATTAGATGTTTATAAGATAGGTTGCCTATCCAGACAACCATTGACATGTTGCACAGAAGTTAAGTATATAATTAAGTTTTATTGAATGTTAGAATGATATTCAATTATATTTTTGTGAATTTTTTTTTCTCCACTAGATTGTTAGAATTATTGGAAAAAGATTGAACACTTCGAAAAAATTTATTTCGATCCGACTGGATTTGACCACACGAATTTTTTCCACGTGTCTTATTTTGCCGTAGCGCCATCTGTGAGAAAACGCCGTGAATGGACTATTTCAATAATAGTAAATGTAAAATCTAAGTATTTAGATGTCAATGTTGAAGAAGGAAAAATATTCAATAAGACATTTGTTTTTATTTATAGAATAAGTACCCTCTGCCATTCTTTACTATGACCTTACAGGGTATCATACAATAAAAACGTGTACTTATGTTATTTAATATCTTTGTGAATTTTGTATGGAGCAATAAATTGAATTGATAATGGTAATTGTAACATTACAATAACACCCTACACCTTGTTACAAAGACGATATACAAAGAGTAATTTATTCCATCACAAAAGCTGTCTTTGGCGTTCACGTCAAAACACATTTTTACCCATTACGAAGTACAAAAATACCTCAGGGGTAATGTAAAAAGTTTGCGTGACTAAAATTGCTACGTCACACAAGGCGAGCTACCAATAAATCATTGGTAACCTTGAGCATTTTGTAGCCCCCACTTATCACTTTCATCAATATATTAAGAATCTTTTAATAAAGTCGCGGACAATTATAACATCAAGTAAGTGCTAAATAGTACATTTGAATATAGTTTACAATTAAGTAAAATAATGTATAGCTCTGGCGGCCCGCTGACAACGACTGACAAAGGTTTTAATTATTCGTCGCTGTCAGCAAGCCACTGCACCAGCCAGTTGCCAACAGTCAAAATAAGTTTTTTTTTAATCATGTGATGGGACGAACAAGTCGTGCACCTGATGTTAAGCTACACGCCTATCCATAACAGGGTGCCACTCAGAGCTTTAAATCGCAAAGATCTGAGGGCCACTGCCACTGCACCCGTCACCTCGAGCCATGGGTTGACAAGTCCCATGTGCCTGTAATTTCACCAGCACTCTTAACCCTTCAAATCCCGAACACAATAATGCTAACATTACTACTTGGTGGCAGAAATAAGTAAGGTAGCAGTACTTCCCTGCGCGTACTCTTTTAGTATGTGCAATAAACTGTCTTTACCCCGGCTACCATACACATACAATATATTGAATGAAATGAAAAAATGAAGTATTCTTTATTTCACATAAAATGATAGTTAAAACACAATACAATACAATAGCTTAAGTATAATAGTAGTAGTAAGTTAATTATATTGTACAATACATATTTACATAATACATTTAAACTACATATTTAAGAATAAGAATAGTTTATTACGTAAGCGCCGAGACACAAATACTTGATCTTAAATCTAAAATATAATAACTGCAACAAAAGTTAAAACAGAAAATTGAATTGCATAGAAATGCTCTAGTTAAACACATAATTATAATGATTAAAAAATAATAATAAAAATACAAAATTATTATTATAAATGCGTGTCGCTGCCCACGTAAACGGATCTTGCTCAGCTATTAGCTACAGACAGAAAATCTACCTGTGGTTATTTAGCTACTATACTACAGATTCTGTAACGGCACAGTGCACACGCTACCACTTTTGTTAATTATTATAGAAGAATCATCCGAAGATCAGCCGGTTAAGGTCCGAAGTATTCCTTGCCATACCGCCCTTTTACCAACTAAGCCACGGAACGAACCGCCAATGGGTGCTGCATTGGCGGGACGGTAGGACAAGGAATACTTCGGCATCCCTACATGTGATGGCATACTAACGGCAATTATGGCGCTGTTTCCTGAGGCATGCTAAAGCATATCCTCACGACACCATACTCGCGTCTAAAATATCTTCAGATCAGTCGTAACGTTATAAGCAGGTTTAATACCCGTGTATGTTTAAAAATGGTAGTCTTGCTGAAAAAGAAGAACAATATTCCAAAAAGAAGATTTTAGGTGAATAACCTTTGGAAGCCTGCCGAAGCATCCCGAAGTAAGTGGAGTTTCAACCATAATATCATAAATATTAAGGTATATTACTATTCGCCACCTAAACATTCCCTGCCATGCCGTTCCATCAGAGTTGACGCCGAGCCTGAAGCGCAAAAGTAAAAAAAAACCAACACCATTACTTAAAATCAATAGATCAATCTACTAAAGCACACAATAATATAATAATAAAAAAAGGAATATTTATCTGTTTCAAGTTACATTATAGTGGCGTTTTCTTCAATAATATGGGACAACAAACTTTGTTTGTAGGTATATTAAAATAATATAAACAAATTTTTTACTTATTATTATTTTTTATATCTAAAATACCGTTTTAAAATGGTGAAAAATCTTCACGTAACATGTATATTTTATGTAAAAATGCAAAACCTGTTCGTATAAAACATTTTTAACCGACTTTAAAAAAAGAGGAGGTTCACAATTCGACTGTTTTTTATTTGTATGTATGTTACGCAATAACTTCGGTATTTGTGAACCGATTTTCATGATTATTTTTTGGTTGGAAAGAGGGTACTTCCATATTGGTCCCATTTCATTTTGAAGAAAATCATCCTCCTCTAAGAGTGGCTGATCACGCATAAACATTTATTTTTATAAATAGCGCCTAAATTTTACTTAAGGAGCAATTATTTTAATGGTTGGTTTTGTTATTCTCAATATACTTTGAGTAGCGAGAACTGATTTTTATTATCTCCTGTGTCAAGTCTCGTATAGTGGCGAACTAGGGGATATTTCAATAAAATTTGCAAATAGACGTAATTCCACGCGCTTTTGAGGTTGGTTTTTTTTAGTACTCTGTACTGAGATTATTATTATTATTCTAGACGAGCATGGTAACCGTTCGGCCTCGGAGGCAGTTAATAAAGCTCCTTCTGAAAGAGTTCGTCTAGGGAAGTACTGCCTACCTATTTCTGCCGCGAAGCAATAATATGAGCATTACTGCTTTCCGGTTTGGAAGGGTAAGGATGCTGGTGAAATTAATAAATAAATAAATAAATATAGCGCACACACACTCAACACAGTCCCGCACTAGGGAAACCCTGTGTCGCGGGTGCCATGGACGCACACATAGATAACCACAAATTACATCCAAACTCACGAGAGAAATAAATGTTGGCTGTACAAAAATTTCTCCCGGCCCGGGAATCGAACCTGAGAACGCCAATCTACGTGGCAGTCCGGCATGGTAACCATTCGGCCACGGAGACAGTTAATTACAGGCACATGGGACTTGTCAACTTATGTCTCAGGGTGAGAGTCAGTGGCAGTACCCCTAAGATCTTTACGATTTAAGCTCTGGGTGGCACTGCAACTATTATGGACATGCGTGTCGCTTACCACCAGGCGCACGACTTATTTGTCTCGTCACTATAAAGAAAATATATGAAGTAAATAAATATTTAACTCAAGGAATATTGTATTATAATAAAGTGAAATAAAAAATAATGTATATAATAAAAAGTAAATTGTTCGTCTTTTTATATAATGAATTTTTAATAACTTATTTTCCCTCGCTCGCGTTTTCACTAGATATCCTCCATTCCTTTTCAAATAACAACGTGACATTTTGTCTTATTATGCCCTACATTATATTTTGTAAGATTTATACGACGATCCGAACAAGGGCTCACGTTTATTGTCGAATAAAAAGGCTTTTCAGTACACAAAGTGATTACCCGCCATTAAACCTTTATTAATTCTTTGGAAAGTTAACGACACATAACCTTAACTACGTGAATTGTAATTTATATCATTATGCTTTGATATTTTATGAATCTTTCGAGGATAATCTTATGGGCAGAACGCTTATTTTCATGCCAGAGATTTTTTTTTCCAAGTACCTATAGGATATCTCAGTGCACATGTACAAATACAACTTAAATTTATTTATATTTTCGAATAGAATAGATTATTCTATATAAGATACAGTACACACACACACACACACACACACATAAAAAATACACAACAGTTTGCGACTACAAAATTAGATATGAAACAAAATTGAAAGCTCAGCATGACTCATTACAAACTATTTAACAATTTACGAGAATGAAAGAAAAGAAGAAAATAATAATATTTCACAAGAAAATTTAAATATATAATTAATTTAACGAATAATAATTAATAAAACTGGCAGCGTGTGCGCTGTGCCGTTACAGAATCAGTAGTATAGCAGCTAAATGTGTAGTTTAAATGTATTTATTACTTAAGTATATACATATTTTATAATATGTTGTATTTATGTGGTAACCTATGAATCATGGACAAAGACACTTTATTTCACACACTAAACGAGTACGTCCAGGAAAGTACTGCCACCTTACTTATTTCTGCAGCCAAGCAGTAAGCCAGCCAGCATTACTGCGTTCCGGCTTGAAAGGGTAAGGGTGCTGGTGAAATTACAGGCACATGAGACCTGTCAACTTATGTCTCAGGGTGACAGGCGCAGTGGCAGACCTTTGCAATTTATAGCTCTGAGTGGCACTGCAACTGCTATGCCATGTCACTTAACACCAGACACACGACTTAAGTTCGTCCCATCACTTGATATCGTAAAAAAATCTGAAGTTTCTCTACTTCCGAGTTTTATTTTATGAGTGTATATTATAACAATATACATTATATTGTTATACATATTATTATTATTATTATTATTTTCTACTTATAATGGTTTTCTCAAATCATTCTTAGAAGATTGTGTTTCTTCAGCCCGGTTTAGGGTCAACTTATTGCATATGACCTGTAACCCCCCTCAGAACCTTCAACGACTCGCACCTATTGCGTCATGTGTAGTTCTTTGTTTGAATTTAATGGTCTTAGAAACAGGATTTTACAAAGAGATCCAATAAAATTTGGGACAGGAAATTGTCTATGCCTTTTTTTCGAATAAAGCCTTATTGAACGAGAATCTTAGCATAAATGTATATCATGGAATCACATCCTCTCTTTTTGTAATATTTTAACCCATAAGTGGATTAAGAAAATTTTATTCAGTACATTTCGCTTGCGTTATTGATATCTAACCCCAACATTGTATACGTGCGGATTAACACGTTACTGCTTTACTGTTATAAATACTTATTATTTCTCCGCCTCGTACAAGATTATCATTGCTTTGTAGCATCGAGTGTATAACCACAAATAGAGACGAAATAAGCGTCATTCATCCCTGGCAACTAGGCCTTACATCAAATTTAAATATCAACTCTCATTTGAGCTGAAATCTCAAATTAGAAAACTGAAATAGTACTATTAAATTAATAGTAATAGTAGTAGTAGTAGTAGTAGTAGCGCCAACAACTGACCTGTGTGTACAATTTAGTATATAATTTATATAATTTAGTATATAAATTTTTATATAATATAGTGTATAAAACTTTATATAATATAGTATATAATTTAGTATATATATAGTTTGCAATTTTCGTCCATTATATCAAAGCTCAAGTTAAACTGGTCGATTTGAAGTGAAACAATTGAGAACACCACGAATTTGGGCTGGCCTATCGGAGCGCAGTTGTCACCGTAATGATTTGCAGAATAGTTTTCAAACAAATTAAATGATATTTCGTGTCTATTTCTAGTTATATACTTGATGCTTTGTAGATATATTGAAATAAAAAAAAATTTATGAAGAAGATCATGGCCCATAATGTGACCCAGTCAATAGATGTTTCCGCACACAACCAACCACATTAATTATGCTGTTACAAACCACTTTTCATTTTTATGTAAAAAAATATTGAAAATCTACGTGGTAAACATGTAACAGTGCAATAAAGACTTGATATTAAACGTATTTTTAATTGTGCGAAAATACCAATTAAGTTAATGTAAAACTTTCTCTTCAAACTTAACCGAAATCGTTCTTTGGATCGTCGACAATAAATACAAAATACATAAATATTTTACCATACATTTTTTATATAAAAATATATTTTTGTAATTCCTTAATTCTCAATATCCTCATTAAATCTACACATACCATTGTAAAGTATACATATTTTTCTATGAATCTAACTGTATGTCGCTTCTGTACGCCGTGGATATATGTAGTTTATAAACATTGGTGGGCAATGATCTTTATTTCAGACAGTACAGTTACAAATCCATATAATGTTAATAGGTGCCTACAACTATGATAATGCAGACTTCATTTTCATGAACAAGGTTGGACATCCAATACTTAAGGATTGGGCTGTCCATTCTCTCTACTACCACCTTAATAAAGCTGGTGGTGCTGTGGCTGCCCCTCACTCTGACCAACAGGGATGCCACTCTCTTGCTAACGACTGCCTGAAAATCAATCCTAGCCTCTGCGAACATGCCTGAGGCGCTACACAGTCGAGGCAGCCCTAGCAGTCCCCTGAGGGCGTTGTTAAATAATATAATACAATCGTTAAAAATAAAAAACAAAGATCTGCAAAAAGCACATAGAAAAATTGTCAAGGTCCGTTAGTTCGTTCCGTGGCTTAGTTAGCATAGCGTCTGACACGGTTTGCTGGAAGACGTTGGTTCGAATCCAGCTGGTATGAAGGAAGTTGTCGACCTTTGGATTAATAATTATTACAAAAAGTGGAGTAATTTCACTAAAACAAACATGTGGTTTATTGAATGTCACAATGTGGTCAAACATTGTGACATTCAATAAACTTAAAAATTACAAATTTAATATAGGTCAGTCTGTATTTCACACCCCTAGTGTAATATATATATATATATGTATAAGTGATAACTTCTATATACGTCCAATGAACGTAATTTTTTGATCATTTTCTGTTATTTTTATTTTGTGAAAAAAAATATAGAAACAAAAAAAAACAGAACAGGACCAAAAATTAAGTTCGCTTAGTATTCATTGGAGGTATCGAGATTCATTGCATATTTGTATCTGTGGACTGAGAAGCGACTTATATAATATTGTTAGTTGATACTCGTAGTGTCAAAAATACCTTGTTT
>NW_020654289.1:17379193-17466551 GCF_003589595.1 Hyposmocoma kahamanoa
ACACACACACACACACACACACACACACACACACACACACACAGCGCGCGCACATAGAAGAATTATCTCGAAGGTTTTTCTGTTACCGTAACTTATTTTTTTTTTCTCTTTCATACATATAATTTGTGGTTGGTATATGTATACTTAGTAACATACAGGGTCCGTCCCAAAAGTATCGAACATTTTTTTTGGGAGTGTTGCCGAACGGCGGGAAGCGTTCCGCTTGGCAACAGAAAGTGGTGGGGGGATCTAGCCGATACAGCGCGACCGGTCCCAGTTGGCTCCGAGCACCTGGAGCGGCAGGACGTGCGTTCGCGTAGAGCTCTAAACGACACCTCGTCGAAGTTTTTAAAAGTAGCGCGATGACGGATCCGTTAGAACAGAGGTACGCAGTGAAATTTTGTGTTCTACTCGGCAAAAATACTGTGGAAACCAACGAGATGATTAAACAGGCCTTCAAGGACAAAGCCTTGTCCGAATCCTCGGTCAGGAAGTGGCACAAGATGTTCCGTGACGGAAGGGAAGAGGTGACCGACGAAGCCCGCTGGTCCCGCAGCCTCCCTACAGTCCTGACGTCGCCCCGGCAGACTTCTTCTTGTTTCCCAGCATCAAGTCGAAGCTCAAAGGCAAGCATTGGGGCACAATTAAGGACATCCAAGAAGCTACGACGAGGGCGCTGAAGGACCTACCCGTTGACGTCTTCCAGGGGGCCTTCCGGGCATGGAAAACTCGCCTACAAAAGTGCATCGATGCTGAAGGGTGTTATTTTGAAGAGTACTAATGTATGGTACCGATAAGTTCAATAAAAGTATTTTTCCTGAAAAATGTTCGATACTTTTGGGACGGACCAGATATGTTTCATTTGCAAGGGTTGGGGCCTGGCGACTTGTAGCACAGGTGTTTAGCCTATAGCAAGCACCAGCTCCTACAAAATACTGTTCTAAAATTACTAAGATTGTTTATGTACTCCTTATTTGTTGTTGTATTTTGTGGAGAAATAAAAAGTATATTATTACTCAAAAATATGAAATTATTTTTTCCTTTTTATTTTTAAATTTATTTGGCAAGTAGGAAATTGCTTAGATGTCTGTATTACACTTTAACCTATGCATACATTTTAATAATCTTTCACGGGAAGTGAGTAATTCGTTTTTTATCGTATTTACAAAAGTACTTCTTGAGTTAGTTAATTAAAACACTATTGTATTAACAGTGCGACATATTAATATCAACAATCACGTCGATGTCTCAATATAATTGAGGTCATTAGTGTAAACCGTTGTCATAGGCGCATGATATCTTTCAACTTGGTACGTCATTGAAGATCTTTAGTTCGATAAAATATACATTTATATAGGTGAGATGGAGGTCAAATGCATACTTAAAAAAAATACATTCATAAATTTTTTTTTCGAATTTTCTGTCGTTGCTGCAATATACAAGGAAAGTCAAAAACTGTTTACGAAATCTTTTTTCTGGCAAAAGTTCTTCAGTGAAATGGACATTTGTATATTCCAAAGTAATACCGACCCCTTTTGTAGGGTCTTGACTATAAAGCGAACATGTCAGTAAAGAGTTCTTAGGGTTTTCGCGATTGCTTCACGTTGAAAATGAAACTATTCTTTCAAACAAACCGACATAGATCAGAATAGATTGATTTGTGTTAATGGTATCTGTAACTGTAGTTGCGCATGTGGTATTAATTTTACTATATTATGCGGAGGGAGGGTGAAAAAATTAACTACATAAAAAAGTATTCAACACAAGTAGCAAATTAATTTACTTCCACAGATTTCCGCAAACTAACGCCTGAATCTATTAATTACATAATAACGTCTGTTAAATCTATTACGTAAATAAGAGATAAGAGTATCAGCTGAAGTTGAGACCCTACCCTTTCAATGAAATTCACTGCATTTTTATCAGGGGTTGTACAGTCAAGAGCACATCAAGTCACTTTAGATCGTCCTATCGAAAGCGGCTTAGAATTGAATTTAAATCTTAAGTGTACAGTTTGACTTGCCCTTCACCCTGTGCCACGCATCTCGCCTAGCTTTAGCTATCTACTAAATTAAAACACATGTAAGAACTTCACAGGGTGTTATATAGAGTTTGAAATTTTAAAAGGGTTTGCTTGGGATCGCAAACTGATTGAATAGGAAAACATTCAGAATACACAACAGTTATATCAGCGATCGTATTCCATTTGCCATAAAAAACATTTTTTATGACATCAAATGACGAGACGTCGAAAGCGGTAGTATTTTATTTTACTTTTTATTTTAACTTATTGGAAGACCATCTTAAATCCACAGACTACATGTAAAAACTGAAATAATAATGGAGAGCCTATTATAGGTCCTCACCGTTACACACACATTAAGTTGATTAAAGAGCATTAAATTATAACTACACAACTAGTAACTATACCATACAGGTAACGACATTTTCGCAACACTTAGTAATTACCTACACGAAACAAACTACTAATAAAACGCTTCACCGATGCAACACTAATGTTAAAAAAGTCAATCAACCTGCTTGGACAACACATCGAAGCTATTACTCCCGCGCAAGAGATATGCATTCCACCAAAAATGTAGTATACGTATAATATAATATACGTATAAATGTGTTTAATAGTTGCAGTGCCAGTCAAATCTTTAAACCGCAAAGATATGAGAGGTACTGCCACTGCGCACGTCCATCTGCGACGTGAAATTAGTAAGACTCATGTACCTGTACTTTCACACCGCGCGCCTTCAAAACACGTTCACAGAAATTCCCCAAATAAACTATTTCACAAGGAGCTCTTCTGTTACTAAAAATCTTCAAAAATGTTTAGTGTATGTGAAACAGTAATACCTTGTGAAAGAGTTCGACCAGTGAGGTACTGTCACCTTAATTATTTCTGCCGCCAACCGGTAACGTGAGCATTACTGCATACGGGTCCTCACCCTGTGTGCTGTGGCAGTGCTTCTTATATATTTTGCAATTTATAGCTCTGACCACTAGGCGCACAACTTGTTCGCCTCGTCATTTGGCTTCATAAAAAAAAAGACCGTTGCCTAGTAACCTGTATAACGTCGTCCTACTATTACAACCTTCCATGTCTATCTTTTATATTGAAAGGAGAGGGAAAAGCCTTCCAATATAATTTTATTTGGTTCCAGAAACAACGTAATTACAGTGGAAATGAGTGGAAATAAATTGTTAAACTGTAACATTGGATTTTGTAAAATAGTGCGACAATAAGTACCTAGGTTAAATACTCACTTTTGCAAACTACACATCCACTAATCATGCACTCAAACAAATAAAATCCCCATGCAAATGACTAAAACTCACCTTAGCATCTGACACGAGACATTAGAGGCTACACTCCCACAACACTGCCTTTAGAAAAGTATTATTAGACCGGGTCATCTCTAGAACCAGGCACGTGCCCCCGTTTCCACGCACAACAACCAACTAACAGGATCTATGACATCCCCACGCTATCTATGCTAGTTGTTAGTAAAACAAGTATCTTAGTAAATTGGACACTTCATCGCAACACTTCTAACTAACATGAACTCTGTATTCGCTACATGTTCATACAAAGTGAGTAACACAATAAAGGTCTATGGAAACTGAACATTTCGAACTTTGGTAGTTTTACAATAATAATGCGTAAACAGAGTCACTTTCAACTTTCAACGTATTGTTTTAACGAGGTTTCGTTACAAGTCACACAAGTATACGAATTTGAATTTGAATTTAGAATTCAAACTTTTTAAGGGTTAACGGGGTTAACTGATAAAGGAGATTAAATCGGGACTGTTGAACTGATTTATAGCAATCTAGAAATGTAGTAATGAGTTTTCTTAATAAGGACGATTAATTTTGTTGAAAATTAACGGTCATAATTAAAATTTCAATGATAAATATTATTTGAAGTTATGTACTACTTATTTGTTCTTTTTTATTTATTTATTAGTCTTAGAATATGTCATGCCATACAATACTACTTGTTGTATGTGTGTATATGTAATAATTGTTTTCTCATAACAAATCGTTTTATTGGTCTGAATTGCACGTAACAATATTATAATTTTTTTTTTTTCGTTACTAGTTTATAATTGGAACGCATTATCACTTCTCAGTTTTTTTGTAGTAATTAACGATTAACGGTGTTGAAGACATAATCAAAACAATTATAAGTAAAAAATATAGTTACGAGTTTTTTTTTATAATATCAAGTGACGGGACGAACAATTCGTGTGTCTGGTGGTAAGCTACATACCTGTCCATAACAGTTGCAGTGCCACTCAGAGCTTTAAATCGAAAAGGTCTAAGGGGTACTGCCACTGCGCCTGTCACGCTGAAAGATAAGTTAGCAAGTCCCATGTGCCTGTGATTTAACTACCGCCCTTGCCCCTCAAAACCGGAACGCAATAATGCCCGCATTACTGCTTGACAGCAGAAATAGGTAAGGTGGCAGTACTTCTCTGGACGAACTCTCTCATTAGGAGCGCTACTGCTCGCAAAATCCTCTACACTCTTATGGGAAATGGACCGAAAGAAATTAAAAACACATGCGACTTTTGAGCTTATATCTCTGAGTAACTGGCGTAACGGCAGCGCTCCTCAGATCTTTGCAACTTAATTATCTGTGTGGCACTGCAACTGTGATGGACAGGCACGTCGCTAACAACCAGGCGCACGACTTGTTCGTTCCATTATTTGGTATCATAAAAAAAAGATTCTCGGTGTATGGATTGCAGTGTCATCACATATTTCAATTATCAGAAGCTTTTCTTGAAAATCGATTAAAAGTGAATCTTAAAAGTTCAGTTAGAAATTACTCATCTGAACTTCTGGAGCTCTACCACGAAAAACGAAGCAACGATCGAAGACCGTGCTTGACATAAGTATTTGTGGATACCTTACTCCAAAACGTCAAATGACTGGCTATCGTATCAAGTTTTGACATCACTTTCATTGTAAAACTGACATTTGTAACGTATGAGCTTCGTTGTGGACGCAGTCACGTAGTATCGTATTTCGTGGTAGACCTCCGTCACATTGAAATGAAAGAAAGACTTTTTGGTGCAAAATTCAGAGTAAAAACATTTTTCAAATATAATCTTACAGCTACCACATAATTGAAAATTGAACCATAAATACATTTCTCCGTCAACTTTGCAGTCGCTTTGAAATGAAACATGTATTATTCACATTCGTTAAATTTTTGAATTTGTGTTCTGTCGTGGGAGTAATACAACGCAAACGATACTAAATATTAACAACGTTTGTGGATTGAATACGAACAACGGACGCACTGTGCGTACTTGATTCCGCAGTTTGAACCTTATTTATATAGTATATAATACCAAATTTGAACCTTGCTAAAGCTTAATAAACGACCAGAGCTTAATGTGATTAATGACAAGTTGCGAATTGTTGTGAAGTCGATCCATCGCAAGCTCTGGAGGAATTAACAACATGGTTAGATAGACACCCACAACACAGACTATCGAAACGATAAAATAAATTAAAAAACTGAAAAAGTGACAATCGGCAATGTTAAATCTTGCAACGTCTTAAGAAGCCATACTACCTCAGCTGGAATTCAAATTTTCCCCGTAATATACGGCTCATTTTATATGGGTCGAGCGGCAGGAACACTGGATTTATTTCAGAATTTTTTTATTTTTTTTTTATTTTAACGAAATTAGAGCCATTTCAAAAATATAACGCACATAAATAAATATAATAATAATAACGCACACACTCAACATAGCCCCGCACTAGGGAAACCCTGTGTCGCGGGTGCCATGGACACACACATAGACAACCACAAATTACACCCAAACTCACGAGAGATATAATTGTAGGCCATACAACTATTTCTCTCGGCCCGGGAATCGAACCTGGGACCTCTGCGTGGCAGTCCAGTATGGTAACCGTTCGGCCACGGAGACAGTTTAAATATATATCGTATACTATACGTGTTCTATTTAGTTCAGTTGATATAAAAAAAAATCATTGATATAATATGTAAAGTACCTATTGAATACTGCGGTTTTCTTGTAAAATTTCGAGGTACGTTTGTGTTATTTTTTTTTATCGTGAAAGCTTTTAGGAATCGTGTTTCCACAC
This sequence comes from Hyposmocoma kahamanoa, assembly GCF_003589595.1. NCBI lineage: Eukaryota > Metazoa > Arthropoda > Insecta > Lepidoptera > Cosmopterigidae > Hyposmocoma > Hyposmocoma kahamanoa. Next base: position 17,385,338 of record NW_020654289.1, read on the forward strand.
CGTTATAGTAATCAGTGAATATCCTCAATTTTACTATATATATATTACAAAGTGATTGATTTAACACTTTCACTGTTATGCGGAATCAACTAAAGCTGTTTGAGGTTGACTCTTAATAAATCGATACAGAAACGAAAGTTTTAGACAATATCATTAATAGTGATGATAAATTATTTCGTAGGTTGTATGCTGAGCAATCATGACCTGGATATTGATATATTCAATTATAATGTTAATGCGCGTAAACTCATGGACACTCTGTTTAATTTTATTGAATAATTTGTGACTGTCGACGAAGGTATGGGGTTGTTACATTTATGTAAATGCATGTTATTAACAATACTGTTTGTTGTTCGTTTGTTTAATGCCCGTGTTTGATTTATTTGAAACTATAGTTGGAAACCTGTAATTGATTCTGTGTTCCTATTCCTGTTTTTGCTAAATGGTTGAAGCTGTTGGTTTTCTACGAATAAATCGATTCATCCGTAGAACAAACACCTCTGTGCAAGATTGCTTATTCTCAGGACATTGTACATTTCGTTTGTTGTTCTTCACTGTGGCTATCAGATTGACCAGTGTTCGATTTTACATTTCCGAAACGAAATACGATATAAAAATTCGGACAACACCTATCGATTAGCCTTATTTTGAATAACGAGGTTGTGTATTTATCCTATTTTCGCTGTATAATCACATCGGACTCTGTTCTTTGGATAAGTCGAAATAAATAGGGTGATGGCACCAACGACCGATATTTAAAAGGAAAGCGCCTTTAAATTTGAAATAACTTTTTGTTTCTAAACATATAGCAATAGTTATTAATTTACTTGACAGATGTATTCCTCAAGAAAGATTATGCTGTAGTGTGTTCCATAAAAAGCTATTATAATTATTACAAAAAATAAAACGTAACGTTGAATTTCTCTAAATCTCCATTAATTAACACCAATCCCCTTTTTGTAGCAGTAGAGCTCCTTCTGAAAAGGAACTGCCACCTTACCTATTTCTGCCACCCAGCAGTAACGTGACCATTACTGCGTCCCGGTTTTGAAAGCTGAAAGTGCTGGTGAAATTGCCGGCACATGGGACTTCTCAACTTATGTCTCAGTGTGACGGGCGCAGTGGCAGTGCCCCTCAGATCTTTGAGATTTAAAGCTCTGTTTGGTTCTGCGTGTCACTTACCATCAGGCGTCCGACTTGTTCATCCCATCACTTGTTATTATAGAAAAGAAACAATCAAAAATCTACTAATAACTAACCAATCCACACTCACAAATAATGAACATCCAGTAATTAACGCTTACCAATAGAAACGTGTTACTATGATAGAACATTTTATACTAAAGTTAAGTTCAGTACAGAGTACTGAAAAAACCAGCCTTAAAAGGTGGAATTACATATCGCACTGCTATTACAATAGTGTTGCAAGTCAAAATATGTGAAATTCGAGATTATACAAATGCTGAACATAAAATTTGTTTCTCTACACGTCAATAAAAGCGTTATTAGAATATTGTAAGAAACAATTGAAAGATATTTACTTAACTCAAAATGACACAACATTTTTTGTAAGTCTTTACACAAATATCAGTATATTTATCGAGTAGAAAATTGTTTAGATGTCTGTAAAATTTAACCTTACAGATTTAAATACAAATTATATAAATTTTAATTTTAATATAAATTTTAATCATCTTTCACGGAAAGTAATTCTTTTTTCATCGATTTTGAAAAAATACGTATTTTGAGTTAGTACACTATTGTATTAACAGTGCTATATATTTACCAAGTTTGATTGAAATCGGTTACCGGAAAGTGCGCGAAACCGGATTCATCCCCTAGTTTGCCACCCTTAGAGGTGGAACAAATTCTTCAAATTTCAATGTATCCCAAAGTACGTAACTAAAGCACTTGTGTTATGGAAATTGGATACAACAGCGATACCACAAACACCATTATAGAAAAGTTAGTTTTACATTGACACGGTCGGGGATCGAACCCGGGACTCTGAGATGACGACACCAACAACCGGTGTCAAGCCACTCGACCACGGAGGTCGTCAAATGTATATAATGCTTGTTTCGGTAAAACTAGAATGACTACAAAGCTTGAAATTTAAGAAATACACCATCTTTAGCCCAAAAACATCCAATGCTGGGTTCATCACAATCAGAAACCGGTCTTACGATGCTCGAATTCAGCGAATTCTCGAAACTTTTCACAAGTCTTCATAGCACTCGACTGTAATTTTTTTTATTTTTTTGTTTATTGAGGGACAAACATTTACACATATATAAAAAAACACATATTTTTAAATTAGCTTGTAAATAAACCTATAGTCCCCTAAATATACATCAAATAAAACAAAAGTAGGCAAACAGACAATCTGATACACAATAAACAACACGGAAGAAAGAAAAGTATGTATGTGGTCTGTGATAAAGAACTTCAAGTTATGAATAGACATAGCCACAGACATATAGACATAACACATACAACACAAAAAACTAGTGCACAGGAACAATGAAACAGAACAAATATATTCAGCAATATGCGTATTTCGTATTCCGAACACTGCAAGAGTGCACACAGAGGTAACTCGCTGCACTCTCGATCTCCGTCAAACATCCGTCCGCAACAATTATGCCAAATAAGTAATACTTGACCAAATGAAAAGACGCGTGATGTGAATGAAGCTTCATACTTGACACTTGTCTTTTAATTTTGTCGAATATTACTTATTTGACAGTAATTGTTTCGAACGGAGATCGAGAGTAGACCCCCAGGTCCGGTCGTGTCATTACGTAACGGAACACAAGTCGTAATTGAATTGAAAAATCATTATTAAATTATTAACAATGGATTGAGTGAGAAAAAAATGTTAAAAAAAGAAGTATAGTTTTTACAATCCATCAGTGAACCAGTTCAGCTATTTCTAATTTGTGTTATATACAATTTATAGTAATAATATTTCTATCACGGCATGCGTTCTCGCTATCTGGAAAGATTTACATTGGAATTTTTCTCGAAAGGAAGCTACTTTTTATAAATAAATGCTTTCCATTGCGGTTATACTAAAATTAAAAGTACCTTTCAAAGAATGTGGGAGGTAATTAATCCCTGTTCAGATTCTCTAAAACCGTTTGAACTTTGAAGGGATTACAGCTGTACTAAATTTAGACGAAAAAATAGAACAAAAATAGCTTCGGAATTAGTAATAAACTGAATTACAGCGTTTTAAATTTCACTTTATTACGTAAACGATTTCAAATGATGGGACGTTGACACGATTATTCATAGCGGTTAGCGTTACGGTGCCACTCAGATCTTTGCACCTTGCACTTTGCACCTTTGCACCCTGAAACATAAGTTTACAAGTCCCTTGTGCCCGTAATTGCACCAGCACCCTTACCCTTTCAAACCGGAACGCTGTAATGCTCACGTTACTGCTTGGGGGCAGAAATAGGCAAGGTGGCAGTACTTCCCTGGACTACTCTTAGTCTCTCTCCACTCCAGTAATCCTCTGATGTTTGCAATTTAAAGTTCTGAGCAGCACTGCAATCGCTATGGTCATCCGTGTCACTAACCAATAGACGCACGACTTACTCGTCCCGTCACTTAGTACCATAACAAACAAGTCTAAAAATAAAAAGAAAAACTAAAAAATATTAACTCCCCCTCACTATTTTGATTACTTTTTTATATTGATTGTGGGAGTGCCATACTCCGCGACGACGCTCGATTACATCCAAGCGTCGACGTTTCCATATTCACATAACACAAATTTGTACCTCAATAATGGGAAAATAGAGATGAACATACTATAAGCGAAAAACATGACACGTCGCGACGCTTCGACTCTGCGCCAGTGTGATTTGAGCCTTAGGCTGTACAGGGAAACATAGAAATGGACATATGTACATATGTATGTATGCATGTACATACATATGTACATACACTCGAAAAACATTACCCTCCCGCAGTCAGGTAAAAAGGAACTGCCGAAGGGTTTCGAATCGTCAACCTCTTGATTGAGTCCAATGTCTCTAGTTTAATGTGCTCTTAACAGTATAATTTGCGAAAGTTGTGTTTTGAATTGATAGGCCAAACTTCTTTATAGTCTTTAAAATTTCTTTTGGTGTGGTTACCCATGGCGACTTTTAGCAGCGATGAAAACGCGCGTGTGTATCGTTCCACTTGCGATTTACAGGCGATTGTATAGATACAAGCGCGCGATTGTATTGACACAATCGCCGATAAGTCCTAGGTGTAGCGATGCAATCGCGCGTCTCGCGCTTGCTACGCTGCTTAAAGTCGCGCGTGTCTGTAATGATTTTTTTTATAAAAAATAAATTCGCGTTTGACCTCCATCTCACCTGATGGAAAGTGATGATGAGGTCGATGATGTAACATGTACACCTAAATAATGCCTATTCTCTCTCACCTTGAAAAGGTCCAAGTTATAGCGTTCGGGGAACAAGTTCGCAGGTAGGGAATTCCACCCTCCAGCCGCTCGCCATATAAATGCGGAAGCGAAACGCTCGGTGCGAATCCTGGGAATATCCACAATATAGTGGTGGAATCCCAACCCACGTCTAGTCCCCCGAAGAAGGAAAGGGGAAGGCGGAATCAAATTATGCAATTCTATCACACACTCTCCGTAATATATCCTGTAGAATACCGATAGGCACAGTACTAGGTAGACTGCCCCGCCACTGCCTCGCGTTTGCATCGCTGCTAAAAATCGTCGTGTATATTATATGCTTACACAAGTTAAGCTTCAAAGTCAAATTAAAAGTAACTGAAATAAGCAAGTACCGACGACAATACGTTTTCACACTCTAAAGTGGCATAAAGTTTAATTTGAACAGACATTTCAGGCTTAAATTAAACTTTATACCGCTTTAGTCAGTGATATAGATCTTTTCTCAGTTAGTTTAATTTAATTGGGTTTGGGTTCGTAGCTAACAGATGACCAGATGTTCATCAAACATCTGTTCAGTTGTTTAAAGATCATCAAGTTTTTTTTTGTCAGTAAGCGTAGACATGTCTGTCAAAATGAGTATTTATCAAAATTCCACTTGTAAGATCAACTTGAAATTTGTTCAACTATGAAAATCCGTACACAGCAGTTAGTCATATAACAAGTTGATGATGACGAAGGAACTAAAGGCTCGACATAAAACAGACACCCTAAGCTTTATCAGATAATTAACCCAAAAAGAGATGTGATTGTTTCTTCTGTTAGGTTATATAGATAAAGACTATAGAGTCGCATGTAATAAAATGTATACTATATATATATTAAAATTATAAAATATTGGGGTAATATTATTTGATATATAATTGATTTACTGTAAATGTGCACTTTTTTAAGTAAAATATATTTTGTTTTTATGTTTGATACCATTTTGATACATATATATTCTATGCTGTTCCGTCTATATTACTTAAAAATCTACGGATAAATTATAAATTGACTGCATTCAAGGTAACACTATCTACTATGTTTAAGCATTCTAAATTAATATATGATGGTCAAAAATAATATTTGATCATCTTTTTTCATATACGTCGAATCTTGGTTGTGCTCTCTGTTCAGTAGGTTAGGTTAGTATATGAAAAAGCAGCACGAACCGAGCGAGCGAAGCGAGCTTAATGCTCTATGTTAATGCTCACTTGCCTTAGTTTTGAGGCTCAACACGAAACTATTAAAGTTAATTTATACAAATGAAACATTAGCTCAGAACAGATTAAAATATAAATTGGTTTAATTTGTTTAATGAATCAAAGAAAAAGGATCAATCGGTAAATAAGATCACCGTTTAGATTTTTGCCTGCTGCTTTTGCAAATTTAAAATGACCATTTAAGTACATGCCTAAAATATTTTGTAGAAAAAAAAAAACAAAATAAATTAGTGGTTAGAATAATTAGTGATTAAACATTTATACACGTTATTATTGATACAAAATATCGAACAATACAGTGAGAAATTCCTTCGATCTGACTGGATTGATCTGTCAGATCGACGGTCGTCTGTTGCCACGCCGGGCAACGTCGTCACTTTCTATCAGATGAGATGGAAGTTTTTTTAAAGAGCATACAATACCAAGTCACGAGATGAATAGGATTTGCGACTGGTGGTAAGCGACACTCCTATCCATTACAGTTGCAATGTTATTCAGAGCTGTAAAGCGCAAAAATCTTAGGGACACTGCCACTGCGCCCGTCACCCTGAGACATAAGTTGACAAGTCCCATGTATCTGTAATTTCACTTGCACCCTAACCCATCCAAACCGGAACAGTAATAATCACTGCTTGGCGGCAGAAATACGTAAGATGGCAGTACTTCCCTGGATGAGCTCTTTCATAAGGAGCTCTACGGCTCTAGAAATCAAATATGCACTAACTTTTTAATAAAAAAAACTATAACAATCAGATTGACGAAGATAAATCCGAGAGCACTAACTCAAACAGTCACACTGAAACTAATCAAGTAAATTTCTTGTCCTACCGGGAATAGAAGTAGGGACCTCTAGCACATATTATATTATGCCAATCGCTTTGCCTTCGAAAAAGATAATGGTTTGGTAAAGATTTTCTTAATTAAACTTGTTCGGCCAGTCGTGATTTGTTATATTTAATTATAGCGAGATTTCAAATTAATTCTATAATTTTACTCGCATTCGAAATAGCTTCTTAAAACGGGTGGTTAAAGCGCAGAGTTGTCTGCATGTTAATTTGTTTCTCTACTTACATAAAGCATGTTACAATCGACTACGACGTCGTCATCGCCTCTTTTAAAAAGTATAAAGCAATAATTATAATTAAATAACCTGTATAAATGTTTAATGACTCATATATTCTAAATAAAAATATTCTATAAAATATTCTAACCACTAATTTATTTTGTTTTTTTTTCTACAAAATATTTTAGGCATGTACTTAAATGGTCATTTCAAATTTGCAAAAGCAGCAGGCAAAAATGTAAACGGTGATCTTATTTACCGATTGATCCTTTTTCTTTGAGTCATTAAACAAATTAAATCAATTTATATTTTAATCTGTTCTGAGCTAATGTTTCATTTGTATAAATTAACTTTGATAGCTAACGAGATGACATCCCAACTACCTCAGTGCACAACCAACCTAATATGATATCAGTGATGTCTTCGGTGGTACAACAATTAGCATTTTAGGAGCTTGAGAAGGTACAAGGAGTTCTCTAGTTTAATACCAGGCAATAAATGTGATTATCCAAGGCATTAATATTACGATAATTTGTCATTGGATTAAAATTATTCATAGCTAATTTTTAATCACACGTGTGAAGCAATACTCTATTTCCCAAGAGCCCCGATTAATCGCGTTTGTTCCGGAGGAAGATAGAAGATAAATTAAACGTGTTTGAAAAGATATGTAGAGGAATTTGCAAAGCTGTGAGGTCAATAACATTGCCATGCAAATCATATCATCAAAAACTTTTACTCGTAATAAAAATATACACTTATATTTAGCTTGATCTACCGCGTCTCAAGCAGAGGCCGTGGATTCTAATCCGGGTTCGTACCACTAAGTTTTTCGGAATTTATGTGCCAAATTTAATTTGACATTTATCATGAGCTTTTCGGTGAAGTAAACCTGCACGTCGAGGAAAATTCACAACCCTCAGAAAACATGTAAAGTCCCCAACCCGCTTGGGCCAGCGCGGCGAACTAAATATGGCCTAAAATTCTCGCCTGAGCGGAGGCCCGTGCCCAACAGTGGAACGTATAAATGAGTTGATGATATCAAAATTAGTAAACTCATAAAATGCCAAACGGATTCACAAAGCAAACGAAAGTTTCGTTTACTTTATAAGAGACAGAGGACGACTTTAACCAGTACAATACAATACAAACTCTCTTTATTGCACACGATAATATAACGAAGAGACAAACAAAAGACAGGGTACAACGGGCGGCAAAGTAATGTTACGTGTTGAGTGAGAACTGCTACAAAATTATTTATATTGTTTATTATTAACTCTGTGAAGGACTGTAGAGATATAGACTGGTGGCAATAAAAAACAGGCGTCATAGTAGGAAAAATATATTGGACTTTCCCGAGAATCTCGGTTTCAAAACTTTTGATAACCTCCGTGGTCAAGTGGCTTCGACGCCATCGTCCCAGGTTCAATTCCCAGCCGGGCCAATGTAGATAAATTAATAATGAACTCTTTCACAAGGAGCTCTACTGCTTTTGCTCGACTTTTATAAATATATTTCCATAATTTTTAGTTTTTTAATGTGACATTGATTGTATTATTAAAATGTATTATTAAATTGTATTATTAATGAAATTACTCCACTAGTTTGTTATAATTAAAACTACGATCGAACACAAAGAAAAGTTCCTTCGACTTGCAGAACTGTAACCTGTGTGTTTTTGCCAATCAAGGGCAACCGCTCTACCAACTGAGCTACAGATTGAGTCGGCAGATCTCACGAATTTCTCTATGCGTTTGTTGCAGATCTTTGTTTGGTTTTAACGCCTTTTTTGACAGACACTTGTGAGAAATATAACAAATATGTATGATTTATCGAGGTATTCGAGACCGCATCGAGTCTCGCTTTTTTTCCCGGGACGCGAAAATGCCGAGACTGAATCTCCAATAATTACATAAGTTTAGATATTTATCATACATCATAGTTTGTAGTGTAGATGTAGTATGTAAAGCTCATGCTGACATTATCGAAGTTTGCTGGTCGTAACCCGTTCACAGACGTACGTACGGCGTTTACCGTAAAATTAATATACCTATAAAATTAATAATGTTATATTTTAATAATATATATATATATATATAATTAATATTTAACTTCCTCAGTGGCCGAACGGTTACCATACCGGACTGCCACGCAGAGGTCCCTGGGTTCGATTCCCGGGCCGGGAGAAATATTTGTATGGCCTACATTTATTTCTCTCGTGAGTTTGGGTGTAATTTGTGGTTGTCTTTGTGTGTGTCCATGGCACCCGCAACACAGGGTTTCCCTAGTGCAGTATGTTGTGTGTGTGCGTTATTATTATTAAAAAAAATCGGAATAATGATAGTACGAGTTTACTCCATTTCGTTATAAGGATATAAAAAAACCAAGTACAGGCTTTGCAGTGCGATTTCCAACTGCTTTCTGTGTAGTTGCCGCTTACTGCTTTTCCATAGAGAAGAATCAACAACGTACTGACAAAATTCAAATATTTCATATTGAATCAACAAGCACAAAAATATCATTCCCGGTAGAAACAAATTGGGAAATGACCTTTTTAATTTGGTTCGAGTTTGAGTGTTCTGGGAAGTGCCTCACAGTGAATTCCGTTGTTCTGGTACTCATAGCTCAGGGAATTTCCTAGTTTGACATCAGGTAATTGGTGTGATTGTCTATTGCTATAGACATATTATTCTTATTATTAACCGACTTCAAAAAAAGGAGGAGGTTCTCTATTCGACTGTATGTTTTTTTTGTATGTATGTTTTGCGATAACTGAGGTATTTGTGAGCAGATTTTCATGATTATTTTTTTGTTGGAAAGAGGGTACCTCCATAGTGGTCCCATTTCATTTTGAAGAAAATCATCCACCTCTAAGAGTGACTGATCACGCACGAACATTCATATTTATACATAGCGCCTAAATTTTACTTAAGGAGCAATTATTTTAATGGTTGGTTTTGCTATTCTCCATTTCAAGGCGTTTTTCTCTCAATATACTTTGAGTAGTGAGAACCAATTTTTATTATCTCCTTTGTCAAGTCCTGTATAGTGGCGAACTAGGGGATATTTCAATAAAACTTGGCAAATATATATAATTCCACGTACTTTTGATGTCGGTTTTTGTAGTATTCTGTACTGAGATTATTATTAACAAATTATGGTCACTTTGATCCCGGTCTAAACGTGTTAAAGACACAGTGTGGCCTAACAAAATACTGTAATAAAATTACAGCCCGCACTCTCTCTCTGTATCTATCTATCTATCTATATATTATATATATATATATATAGGTATTGTAGGAGAAGCATGCAATGCAATACTTAAATAAATTGCTTAGAAACGACACTGACAAAAGATATTTGAACCAAAATTCACTTGTATGCAAAACGTTTTCATTGTATACAGTTTGGTATCAATTCAAAAATAAACGTTTACAAATATATAAAACAGATTTAGACCCGGAGAGTTCAAAGCGCCGACCCACATTGCGCTCCAATGAACCCGCCGTTAAATAACCACACAGACACCTGTATTCGAAATGGTTCACGCTATTTACAGATGCTGTTGCTACGTATAGCGATTTCTCAACAACAATTCGATTTTGAAAGGACCTACGACACGTTTCGATCACAGAAATAAATTTTGATAGAATGAACGACGATGTGGGCGGGTCACACGTGCCATAATCTTGTGACATAATCACGTGACATATCATCAAGTACCCCAAACGTTCCTCAGTACGCGTCGATTATTGTAAGCTTGCATTTGCCTTATTGTGCTGTTTCTAACTGCCTACATAAAAGCGTAAGTGTCAGTCGGTCAAATTTATTTATTTATTTATTCATTGGCACAACTACAGAATACAAATTTACATTATAAATACAAACTTATATTACTTTTATTTATTTATTTATTTTATTTATTTATTTATTAGGAAGACCAACAGCTTAAAACTAAATTAAGTAATAATAATAACGACATAAAGCCAATTACAGGTCCTCACAAATAACAATCGATTTTCAAGTTCTAGCACACAATTTTCAAGAAAGAAAAAATAATCAATTACAAACATAGAGAAAAATTAAAAAGTAAACATCAACAGGAGTCACAAAAATGCCTCTAAACGAAATAGAGATTAAATCTGCATTCCATTTACAGTTGCGCACAGCATTCTCATATTATTAAACACAACAAAAAATGTTTACAAATTACAAGAAAATTTTGACTGAAGGATACTACAATTACCAAAATTATGACTTAACTTACATAGCAAAACATAATAACGAAAGTGAGGATCTAAAAATTATTATTATTATTATTTTTACTGTGTTGTCTTCAAATTGCAACTTTTTAAAAATGCGGGATAACTTTGGAAATATATGTCCAAACTCTTGTCCTTGTTCATTTCATTATAAACTCGACACATACGGAAGAGAGGGTCATTGTAGGTAACATTATTACTACAACATGGTACATGAAATAGTCTCAGTGTACGTTTACTTCCAACCCTCAAAAAGAAGTGGCTCAACAATTCGCATGCGTCCCATTTTGCATTGATAATTTTATACATGGCGGCAAGATCACTAACTACGCGCCGTGACTACAGCGTACAGAGACTAAATTGCTTCAACCTATCCTCATATGTGGGCAACCTACGTCTCATACCGAACTTGGAACTTAAGTGTCGGAGAAAACGCCTTTGGATCGCTTCAATTCTATCAATGTGAATATGGTAGAAAGGGGATCACACCACCGAACAATACTCCAATACACTTCTAATCAAAGTAAAATATAGTAATAGAACACTCTCCGACTTTCTAAATGGCTTTACCGTTCTAAAAATAAATCCAAGTGTTTTATTTACCTTGGCAATTAAATAATCGTAATGCGAAGTAAAACTTAATTTAGAATCTAGTACAACCCCGAGGTCTTTTACTGTTGATTGACGAACTAATGTCACGTTATCAATACTATACGAAAAATGTATAGGATTCTTATTCTTTGTAAAAGCAATAAGGTGGCACTTCCCTATATTCAATGACATATTGTTGATGATACACCATTTATGCAGGTGGTCAATATTTTTTTGTAATAAGGTGCAGTCGGCACCACTAAAAATTTCATGGTAGATTTTTAGGTCGTCGGCATAAGCGATACAGTGACAGGTTATGAATTCTAAAAGATCGTTTATAAATACCACGAAAAGTAGTGGTCCCAAGTTCGATCCTTGAGGAATTCCGGAAGTTAATACAAAAGGGATAGAATTATAGCCATATACCGTCACCAGTTGAGAGCGACTTGCGAGGTATGACTTAAACCATCGCAGCAGATAGCCGTGGATGCCCAGGTGGAGCATTTTTTGACAGAGGATGTTATGGTCTACTTTATCAAATGCCTTCGAAAAGTCTGTATACAACGAGTCCACCTGCACACGTCCATTAAAAGCATTAGTTATGAAATGTACGTAAGCCAAAAGATTTGTAGATGTGGACCGTCCCTTGACAAAACCATGTTGTCTTTCATTAATGACGGGCTTGAAGTGGCAATAAAGAGGATTAAATATTAAACTTTCGAATATCTTGCTAAAACAACAGAGAATACTAACAGGGCGATAATTTTTTATGTCATGAAGGCGTCTTCTTTCACAGTTAAGTTATTTTCAATACTTAAATCCTGTTTAAATAAAGTAAATACGAAAAAACGTAATATAATTAAGAAACTTGCGTTACAATCATTTTATAGCTAAGTTCAAATTACATTGCGTGCTAGACAAAATGCATTATGCACCCAACGTTCTACGTAGCAAGCAGCCTATAACAAAACAAGTTTGACTTCTACTCACATGTGGAATGGTATGTGTAAAGTAGTGTACAGTAAAGATAATTATCGATTAATCTTGATGACATATTATTGCAATGTTACAATTAAATTTAATTACCATATTCACTGTCGGATAGATACTGTGGAATATTTATTGAAATATATGATGTAGAAAAAAATTACTTCCTAAATAAATAAAATGTACTCAATATAATTACATGCCATCAATTTTGTATGAAAAACACGTGGTTTTTCAAATATTTTTTTCTTTGATACCCCAGATATAGTGCTAAATTAGAATTCTATAGGTATATATATGCATTATAATGTACACTGAGCGTTTACGTGATCCTAGGAGTAATATTGCCTGAGTCTGATTAACTTTACATATTAGATGTACACGAGACTTAGAATGTTAAATTTGAATGAACGATAAATGTAGTTTCCTTTTAAATCTCTACTATGAAACACTCATCCTGAATCTCTAGGAGTTTACCACAAAGTCCTAAAAACAATATTATTTTAACTTTACGCTAACTTTTCGTAACTTAAAACAAGCTTACTATAATGTTAAAAATATGTTGTTTTACAGGCAATTAAATCACGCAACTGAGTTTACAGCGACCAAAACCTTGATGTAAAACTGTTAGATTATAAATTGTCCTGAAATATGCAGCTCTACTAAGATTCCGTTCAAAACGAAAAACTCAAAAGTAAGCTTGACGTATTTTATTGAGCAGTATACAATACGAAATCTACAAGCGGACTTTTTTCTTTGTATTTGTATATTTGATTTTTTTTGTATATTTTGGTTTCTAAAACATATTACACGTAGCTGTACTTAAAGTTCACTTTTAAGTGGCTTGTTTGAGTCAATGGTTATGGGTTTGAAAAGCAACGCAAAGTACAATGGCAAACTCCCATATAATTTTTCGTTGATATAATTTATATGCGTCTATTTATGAAAAATATGTGAAAATATAGAGTTGAAATTCCTGAACAAATTTTGTAGGTTTACTATTCTGAAAAGTCAAGAATTAAAGATATTCCAGTTTGAAGTTTTGGAGGTTGTGTTACGTTATTAAATAAAATATATTCGGCGTATTATTATAGCAAAATTAGCTATATAAGCCTTAAACAGAGTTAATAGAAATTGAATGGTGCCTTTGGTTTGTGACGTGACGAAAGTTCAGAGGAAATTATTTTGTATACTTGTATGCTCAAAAGGCATTGCAACAAAAAACTGAGTTAATTAATAACGTACCACAGACTATTGCACTGGCAACACGGACACAATTTTTTTTTGTGAAACGTGCCTCTGTTAGCAAAAGCTATATTAGCCAATTATTCAGTCTAAAGTGCTTATTACTGGCAATAACTATCACGTTTCAATATATTAAGTTGATTTTACTTCAGTATAATCGATGAAAGAACAAAACGGCAACACTAAATAGCATTGGTGGAAAAAAAAAGAAGTCTGTGATGACAGATTAGCGCGGGCAAGGACGGGGTAACCGTCTCTGTTTTTTCAAAAACTATTTGTGATTTTCGTTTTCTCGATTAATTGGAATATAGTTAATACGTTAAAAGCTTAGTTTCATTTTAAAAGTTCATACTTTTTAACACCATCTATCCCTTTTTTGGAAACTTTTTTGTCTATTTTACCACTTTCTCGCGTGGCATTTTAGAGAAGAAATTATCGACTTTACTTTTTGAAATTAAGTAGTTAATCTTTTATTAGCTTATTACAAATCGGTCGAACCAGTACATTTGATATCACATCAGCTAAATGTGGACTATATCCATACGTACGTATTACAATTCTTTTTTGGCAGCTAGATGTCGCCAAACGTTAAGAAACTAAGCAACTGACAGGTGTAGATATCAGTCCGGTTACATACAAATTAGTCATTAGACATGCTTTTAAATATGATTTTATTATCAAACTTAGATAGCCCGCTGTTATAATATGAAAAACCTGATTAATTTATTTTATTCAAATTTGTAATTAAGATATTTGAAGACACTAACGAATTCTCTTAACTATGATTTTGGCATTGTTCTTTGACAATCGAAAGTTTAAAGCCCAACGTGGCCTATTGAAGACTTATGAAAAAGAAAAAGTTTAATTTCAACTCGCCATGTGCATACGTACATATAACAATAGCAAGATAAACCGTACTGAAGCTTTATGCCTTTGCATCATTAATAACCTTTTTCATGGTTTAGGCAGATTTTTAATCCCCGGGAATATAAATTTGGCCGTTAATAAAAACGAGCTTCCGCAGAGAGCGATTTGTTACAAAATCAAAATGAAATTCGACTCATCCGTAGAACAAAGACCTATGTGCTAGACATGAAAAAACCTATAGCTAGGCCTTATTTTGGACAAGGAGATTATGTATTTACCCCATTTTCGTTGTATAATCACATCGGACTCTGTTCTTCGCAAGAGTCGAATTCTAATAAATAAAGGTCATTTGATACTTGTAAAACAATTCTATCGTCCATGTAAATATGAAAACATGTTGATGCTATAAGCAGTAATGCAAGCACCTTATTCCTACGTATAAGTAATATAATTCATAATTATAGTTACAATTCACACTCTTAGTATAATAAGGCAACATCTCTAAACTGACAACATTTTAGGAGAGAGTTTTAAAGAATATAAATGATAGATAGATAGATAAAACATTTATTGACTTGCATCACAAACACAAAAATATAATAAAGTAAAGTTATTAAAAAAGAAATACAGAAATCAATATTAATGAAAATAAAGTAAAAATGTTTGCCGTGAATAGACTAGATGATTTTTTCGCCATAATACGAAAGAGACATTGGTCTTTTCTTATGCGAGTGAGCGATTCGGCCAATATTATTGTAAAGCCAGTATGCGAAACGTGCTACTTTGTAAACAAACACTTCATTTTTAAAATATAAATAGATTAATTATAATCATACTATTCTTTGTAATGTAATTTTAATTTTATTCTTAATTTTTATTTCATTAATAATAATAATTTTCCGCTATTAAAATTCAATTTACTTGTTATGTAATGTAATGTAATAAGAATAAGTAATGTAAAATTTATTAATGAGTGTATTTCTAAATAAAGAAACATTTCATTTTATTTTTTTATTTAAAAAAACCCAACAAGAAATTAAATAAAAAAACACAAAAACAAAACACTAACCTACTGATCAACAGCTTGTGTGTGCTGCAGCAAGCCAAATAGGTCGTGACTCAGTGCAAAAATTGCTAAAAGCAAAGCACTGATTTTCAGCCACCTTCGAGGGTCCAATGAAATTATTCCATAACTTTTTTATGCTGAAATAGCTTAAACATACAGATAATACGTTTCATGACTTTCAAGACATAAACGCACTTTTGACGTATGATCACATGTCACTTTATACCAAGAATACGAATTGTGTTCTATATAATTAGATCTTATTTAAGATGAACTTGTAACATATCCTGTGGTTTGAACTGTGTGCGCTGAATTGTGAGACCCCGGGTTCCGTGACAAAGTTGGGAAATGTTCAGACTAATTCCGTTACCCTGGCAGTCACAGTCTCCTCCAAAATGTCGCGGGATAGCTGAACAGTGTTGTGCTAGGAAGCTGCACGCCACGCGTGCACCTCAGTGACCGACTTGGCGATGTTGTACTTTTTAGCTTACTTCTTCTTATTACACGATGGCACATATTATACTATTATGACCCAGATCTCAGTCACGCCGACTCGTCACTAATAGCCGCCATGAAAATTTAAGCGCGCAGATGTTATGCATGCAGGGCACGATGTGAAGTTGGTCATCGCTTGAATCGCAACCCACAAACAATCCAGTTTGGAACTATCCGAAAATCTCCACCTAAATAAATTGTCCTTACCCCGGCAATAATAGTCCGAAGCCTATTTAACGATTTTGTATATTAACAACCTATTGACCATTAAGCTGTCAGAAAACTTACTCCACATGTTCAGCGCCCCAGAGTGTGTCTTAACCTCCGAAACGACATTACGCCACTTTCTTAGGTCCTTTGCAGTTTCCCAACATTAGCTTGTGGTTCGCATAGGTCTACCTCCACGGCGTCACTCGACGACGAATCGGTCTTCGTCCAGTATATCGACCCAAATAGGCTCCACGTTCCGATCCTGTTCCATCCTTTCGAAATAATCGAGCCAGCGAAGTCTGCGCGCTTTGTTGGTTTCGCAGATGATGTTTGCCTGGGCGACGAGCTCTTCTATTTTGGCGTTAGTGCGGACTATACAAATACTATTCTCTCATTGGTTAATAAAAATATTTCAATTAAAGATAATATTGTAAGAAAATTAAGATATTTTATCATTTCTTTCCTGTACGTCTGTCGCAACCTAGGTAACAATCGGCGAGTGCTAAAATCCTTTCACCACGATGGCAAGCCTTATAGTGTATGCCATCGATACGGTAAGAAAAGAAGTACAGACACACATTTTTATATCCTATTTTTGTGGAACATGTCTATCTCTTCTCGTAAACTGTCGTGTCGGACATTCTTGTGGCAACTGAATAAGACGTACGACCTTATTTAGCTTTCAAAAGCGAGCATTCTCCACAAAGTGTCGAGTGTTTTTAACCAACTTCAAAAAAGGAAGAGGTTCTCTGTTTGATTGTATTTTTGTGTGTATGTTACGCGATTACTCCAGCATTTGTAAACCGATTTTGATGACTTTTTTGTTGGAAAGAGGGTACCTCAGTATTGGTTCCATTTAAATTTGAAGAAAATATTTCACCTCTAAGGGTGGTAAACTAGGGGATGAATCCGGTTTTTACTTGACTTTGACTTGTACTTCGCACTTTCCGTTAACCGTTCGCAATAAAAGTTGGCAAATAAATGTAATTCCAATAAAAAAGCCGATACACAAACTTTTCAGGTTTTTTAGGTCGGATTTTTTTTAATAATAATGTATTTATGGACGAACAAGTGTGACATAAGCGCAGGCTAAAAATATGCATTACTGGCATTGACTTACAATTACATGGACGTCGGGTCCGCGCTAAAAAGTGTCCGAACTTATAGGGCGTTAAAATCGTATACAGAGCGTCATTCACGCTTTAGTCTTCGTTTGTCCGACTGACAGCGAAGCAAGCAAAATTAGACAGTACTGCGATGACATTACAATTTAAATTCAACGTTTTAGCTTTTCATATTACTTTACATGTCACTACGTTTAAATAGGTTGACTTGGGACATTTTTTTCGTGGTTTTTGTATTAGACCCGTCGTCCGTTTATTTGTAAGTCAATGATTACTGGCCAAAAATAGGTTGCCCTAAAAAGCATGTCTAATTTTTTTTATTTTTTTTTATTAAGGCTTTGGCAAAGCCATCAGCCTAAACATGAAGTTCAAATATGTTTCCGTCAATATGGCCGCCACAAAGAGGATAGGCAATTTGAAGCGGCGTGCTTGGATTGACTCGGGATTCCTTAAAACGGGCCGATACGGGTATTTTAGTTAGAGATTCGTATAATTTCGCGTTTTAATCTTCGATTAAGGCACAATAGCACTATCCTATTCCACTTTAAACTAGATTTCACAAAATAATTGAAAGTCAAAATAAAAACGACACTTTTCCCTCCAAAAGGTCCAGAGCGAATCTCAGTATGTCTAATATTATCTACGACGCCTTAGTATATCAACATCACATGTGATCATACGTCAAAACGGCTTTTATCACATGAAAGTTTTACAACCAATACGAGCAATGGAACAAATTACGTATAATTATGTGAAATTTTATAAATTTTTTATGGTACCTAGATGATGGGACTAAGAAGACATGCGCCTGACGGTAAGCGACACGCCTGTCAATAACATTTGAGTGCCAATCAGAGCTTTAAAACAGTAAGACCTGAGACATAAATTGATAAGTCTCGCGTGCTTGTAATTTCACCAGCACCCTTACCCTCCAAAACCGGAACGCAGTAATGCTCATATCGCTGCTGAGCGGCAGACATAGGTAAGATGGCAGTACTTCCCTGGACGAACTCTTTCACAAGGAGCTCTATTGCTATAACTCTCATTATGTGACATCTGTTGAATTAATAATAATGTACCAACTAGACTACCACACCACTAACCTAGCCTCAAACTTGTAAACTCCCTGTATCAAAACTGCTATAGCAACTGTGGGGCATTACCCAGAATATTCAGATCAAAACCAATTCAGAAACATTCGTTTCACAAATTGGTCCTACCGGAAACCTCATCTAGCACCTACTGAGCTATATGCATTCATGAAATTCGATAATATTTTTGAATTTGCTATAACGGTATTCAAGAATTCTGAGAATTTTATGGCAAAAAACAACGGCGGCACTTACTATATTTATACAGGGTTATTTGTAATATACAAACAACATCGCAAGACTCCTTTACTAACACCATGTACAACAACCTTTGTTCCATGACATTTCACAAAAGAAAATAACTTTTTAAGTTTTAGTTGCACAATCTGAAACTTTTTAGATCTGTTCAAACGCAGAAGCGTCCACCTCCGCCTCCGCTATTTACGCCAATCCCTTTTTTTAAAATACTAAGCAACGGGACGAACAAGTCGTGCGCCTGGTGGTAAGCAACGTGCCTATCCATAACAGTTGTAGTGCCATTAAGAGCCTCAAATCGCAAAGATCTTACGGGCACTGCCATTGCGACCGTCACCCTGACACATAAGTTGACAAGTCCCATGTGCCTGTAATATCTCCGTGGCCGA
The DNA here is from genome assembly GCF_003589595.1 of Hyposmocoma kahamanoa. Classification (NCBI taxonomy): domain Eukaryota; kingdom Metazoa; phylum Arthropoda; class Insecta; order Lepidoptera; family Cosmopterigidae; genus Hyposmocoma; species Hyposmocoma kahamanoa. Next base: position 17,404,671 of record NW_020654289.1, read on the forward strand.
ACGGTTACAATGCCGGACAACCACGCAGGGGTCCCAAATTCGATTCCCGGACCGGAAGAAATATTTGTATGGCCTACATTTATTTATCTCGTGAGTTTGGGCGGCATTTGTTGTTGTCTATGTGTGTGTCCATGACATCCGCGACACAGGGTTTGCCAAGGGCAGGCCTATGTTGAGCGTGTGCGTTATTATTATTATTAATGTCACCAGGCAGCACCCTTACCCTTCAAAACCAGAACACAGTAATGCTGACATTACTGCTTGGCAGCAGAATACGTGAGGTGGCAGTACTTACTTGGACGAACTGTTTTGCTAACGCACAGAGTTATTACCGTTTAGAGCGACCTATTTAAATATTTTTATTTTTGTAGGTAAGTAAAATAAGTAAAATTAAATTAAAAAACATGGCGCAAAACAGGGATGTGCGAAGAGAGGGGAGGAAGGCCTTTGCGCAGCAATGGGGCAGTATAGACTTTAAATAAAAAACTAAGTGAAATCTGATGAAATATTAATGGAACAAAAGTTGTTAAATATGATATTGGTAATACATTTCTTCGAGGTTATTAATATTTTACAAATAACCCTGTATGCATTTACACTCTACCTACAATATCTTCATTATACAGGGTTCACAGAAGCCCTACCCCACCCCCCATATCACATCAGCAAGGAAGCGGAGACAAGATACGGATGTCGACTCGTTTGCCTATGCATGTCAATAGCAATACGTATATTGTGAAAGCACTCTACAGGTGACATGTTTATCGTTTCCAGTGAAGATTATATAATGTACAGAGGTGTATCTCTTAACACGGCATTCGTAGTATAAATAGAAATAGCTTTTGTTAAAAATAATAAAAATGTGCCTGAAAGCCACACCAATAAACCTGAGACTCTACTCTGTTTCTCCGACCAAGTTGAAAGACAATGTCAAGTATGAAGCTTCATTTGCATCATACGTCTTTAAATTTGGTCGGGTATTAGTTATTTGAAAGTAATTGTTTCGGATCACAGACCACATAAATACTATTTCGGACGGATGTCGGACAGAGGACGATAGTACAGGGCCAGGACACCCATTCAGAACTCTTCGATATCGTAACCAAATCGTTCGATTGGATACCGTTCTCGAATCAAAGAGCGCTTTCCGAGCTATTCAGAACATTTGAGTTAAAACTTTCGATTCGGATTCAGAGGGTCTACTCTCGATCTTCGTCCGACATCCGTCCGAAACAATTACTGACAAGTAAGTAATATTCGACAAAATTAAAAGACAAGTATCAAGAATGAAACTTCATACGCATCATGCGTCTTTTCATTTGGTCAAGTAGTGCTTATTTGGCAATAATTGTTTCGATCCAACAACGTTTACGGAGTTAGTCGGCGAATATAGATTATAAGAAAAATTTAATTCTTTTATATACATTTTTAAGACTTTAAAGGCTTAAAATATAGGAATGCATTAGTCTCGCATTAAAATAAATTAATAAAATTGAACAAAATCCAGACTTTATTTAAAACAATAAAAGAGTTCCATATTACATTCTAACTTTGTAAACAATAGGACGCTCGGTAACTTTCATTCGATAACTGTGTCCTGAATAACGTTTGTAGCCTTTGACGGTCGAGAAGTACGAGTAATCCTACAGGTGTGACGTCATTTCGGTTCGGTTTCGAATAAGACAGTTTGACGTTCGATTCGGTTATTGTGAATAAAAGTGAAAAGAAATCGTGCGATATCTAATCGAATCGGTCGTTAAAACAGAGTTATCGTAAAGTTCAGAATCGACCTGCTGGTCTTCAATCGGTGAATTCCACATACTCTGAGTACCAGAACAAAAAAATTAGCTCTGGGCGTACCCAGAACACTAGACTCATCAAACATGGGACCTTCGCAGCGTCGGCAGTACCAAGGCGAGATACCTATACTCTATAGTCAAATTCGATGTAGAATAAATATCAACAAACAAAACATTTTTAGGGTTTTCACCCCAGACTAATTTACAGTTACCACAATATCTGTATTTTTCGTCGAAATTTTTATAAGGCTGTTGATAATAATAATCTTGAAGAAATGTCCGTGATGAATTTTATTTAATAGAAGTTGTAAATCACCAGGAAGTGATTTGAAACCGACAAAAATTACCAGTAATTAGTTATTTATACAACAGTGTCATCCCTAATGCTTTTTTTATTTGCAGGGAGAAATTGCAAACATTCCAGTTCGAGTAGTAATTCAAGTTCAGAATCAGATATTGATGTTGAATGAGATATATAGTAAATTAACATAATATAAAATGTTTTATAATTATTAATGCAAAGATCGAACACTCAGAAAAAATTCCTTCGATCCGGGCGGATTCGAACCGACGTCTTTTAGCTTACCGTGTCAGACGCTATACCAACTAAGCCACGTAACGAACCAGCGGACCTCAGAATTTTCCTATGTGCTTGCGTCGTATCTTTGTATTTGGTTTTTCAACGGTTATTTAGTCGTAGCGCCATCTATGACAAATCTATGAAAGATTTATCACCCAGGTAGTACCTTTACAGCTACCAGTCCTGGTGAGAGACCCGTAGCTCAGTTGGTAAAGAGCAATGCTACGGTGCAGCATGGACAAGCGTTCAAGTCCCACCGGGTCGACAAAATTTTTCTGTGTGTTCGATTTTTCTAATCATAATCAAAACTTAATTATTTTGTTCATAAATCATACATATCAATACATACTTGCAAACTTTTATAATTGACCAGGTATTACTTTCTACATAACCTTATTACCTTTTAAAATTTCAATTCAAGTCCAAATTTGGCTAGAGTATAGGTTGTAATTTTAGAATTTATCCAGTTATTTATATTTCTTATAGAAATCGTTGTAACAGTAGAGACTCGGTAAAAGCTTTATTGACATTTTAAAAACCTACTTGCCACACAAAATAAATCTTGTGAATAAACGAAACTTTCACACACAAACAAACGCGATGTTTAGTTACTACCTTAAAATTATTTATTTACATTAGCTTTGTTATTATTATTTATTTTTAAGTTTAACTTCAACATTTTATTCGGGAGTGAGAGCTCTGGTATCCTATATTACAAGCTTCTATATTGTTCTTCTATATTTAAAAAATAATGTCATCATCAATCCATTTATACGTCACACTGTTAGCTACGGGTCTGCTCGGAAAACTTCTAAACCCTTATCTATGGGTTTAGAAGTTTTCCGAGTGTTGTGAACCTTGTACCGATGTACAGGTTTCAACACGATGTTTTCCTTCGCCGAAAAGCTCATGGTATATTTCAAATTTAATTTCGCATATGCATTCCGAGAAACTGCGAGCTCGGAATCAAATCAGGTCCCATGGTCCCAGTCAACCGTGACCATGGGACCTGTAAAGGGCCCGAAACGTTGGTTTGTTTGAAAAAACAAGTATTCGAGATTTAAATCCGATATGATAGTTTCATTTCCTATGTGTAACAATCGCGAAAACCTAAGAACTCCATACCGAATAATTCATTTTTTTATTGTAAATAAATGCTAAACTAAAATACCAACCCTACAATTTTGTAGAACAACATTTTTTTCATAAGTTTTCCAAATAAAACGATAAGAGCACGCAAAGGCTATAAATAGATATGACTTACGATAGTAAATACCAAACCCGAAACTGACATGTAATATCGAATATGAAACGAGTTTATTACACTCGTAATTAATAATTCAAGTTAAGTGTTCCAAGTCCTAACATACCTTACTTTTTAGCTTTGCCGGAGTTGGGGAAAAAGCAATCATGAGGTTCATAAATCATGAAATGAAAATAATTTCAGTAAAACTGCCTACTGTACAATTTTATTTCATTTTCTATATTGTTTTTGGGAAAATTCACGGTCTAATTACTGTTAAGCCAAGTTAACTGCCTCAGTGGCGCAACAGTTACCATGCGAGAGTGCCGCGCAGAAGTTCCGGGTTCGATTCCCGGGCCGGGAGAAATATTTGTACGGCTTATATTCATTTTGTTTTTTTTCTGTGTCAAATTATTCCTTTTTTTATTATGAATCGTTATATAAAATATCACAACTCGAATTTTGATTCTATTTCACGATCATACTCCATAATTTTTAGTACAAGGAGCTCCTTGCGAAAGACTTCGTCCAGGGAAGTGCTGCCTTACCTGCTTCTGCCGCCAAGCAGTAATGCTAACATTACTACGTTTTGGTTTCAAAGGATGATGGTGCTGGTGAAATTACAGGCACGTGGGCACTTGTGTCATAGTGTGACGGGAGCTGTGGCAGTGCCCCTCAGATCTTTGCTATTTAAGAATCTGAGTGGCACTAGAACTGTTATGAACAGGCGTGTACTTTACTATCAAACGCACGACTTGTTCGTCCCGTTACGTGATATTATAAGTCGATCCGGGGACCGTGGACTTAATGTCAAAATTACGTCTTCACATGTCATCTGAAACTCAAAATGCCTTGAGCCCCTAAATGCCTGAAATCTGGAAAACCTGAATGGTTAGATGAATACAATTTTTTTTAAATTATCTTTTCAACCTGTAAGTCAAACTAAGATATCTATTTGGCAACCCTACGCTCATAGCGACGTGAAGACATTAACGTTCTGAACAAGTGGAAATATACTATTTGTCTTATGATTATATGTCTAAAACTTCGCAGCAGGCGCAGAATGTATTGACTATTATTATGTGTAACGAAACTCGTTAATAATAATTTTAAGACTTTTATGGTCATTTTATAAGTTGATATATAATAATAAAAACATTATACGAATAAATCCTTTACAGTTTTCCTAGCACAGCAAGACCTTTGACCCTTTTCTAAGAACGTCTGCAAACTCTTAGCGAACTGAATGGTTGAGATGACTAAAAGATAAGCTTTATTAATCATTTTGGAGTTGGAATTATCGCAAAACATGAGTTGTGCAGAATTTGCATCGACCTATCGATTAATGCATTTTAACTGACTTCAAAAAAGGAGAAGGATCTCAATTCTACTGCATTTTTTTGTATGTATCTTATGCGATAACTTTAAATTAAAATCGTGAATCGATTTTTATAATGTTTTTTTTATTAGAAAGAGGGTACCTCGGTATTAGTTCCATTTAAATTTGAAGAAAACATTAACCTGTTAGGGTGGCAAACTAAGGGATGATTTCGGTTTCACGCACTTTCCGGTAACCGATTTCACTAATACTTGGCAAATCCATGTAATTCCACGAGCTTATGAGGTTTTTTTTTAAATTAACGTTGGTTAATAATATATAATAATACTGGAAAAACAAAAAAGGCATAACGTGGCAAGAAATGTATAAGAAGTGATAATCGGTTAACATTTCTCTAACTATTCTTATTATGTTTATGTTTACGAGTTTGTGAAGTCTTCTGAAGTTACCACAACGCGTCCATCAATAAAAGTTGTTTGGCAAAATCCCAAAAACTAGGAAACTAGATTTGATCTTCGGACAATAACCTCAAGTAAACTTTGCTATTAGTCTCTTTGATGTGGATATTTATTGGGAGATGTATTGACAAAGATAGAGAAAGGGATGCTTAGGTTTGAATATGTAGAGAGGATGAATGAAAGAAAATTGACGAAACCAATTCAAAACGCTAATGTAAGCGGGCAAATTTCTAAGGCCCTTGATTGGGCCTTAGAACGACCAAATTGAAGAAGATCTAAGCATTTATGCGTCTTGATGATTTTTTTTAAGAGGCAAGCGACATGCCTGTTTTTAACTGTTGCAGTGCTACTCAGAGCTTTGAATGGTAAAGATTTAAGGGGTACTGCCACTGCGCCCGTCACCCTGACGACAAGTTGACAAGTCCCATGTGCTCACCAGCACCCTTACCCATTCAAACCGGAGTTTCAAAACATGGCGGAGTTTCAAAATATCTTCATATTATGATTATTTTATATTCCAATAAACTATCGCAGTGGCGGTGCCCATAAGATCTTTGCGATTAAAGCTCTGAATGGCACTGCAACTGTTATGGAAAGGCGTGTCACTTACCACCAGGCGCACGACTTGTTCGTCCACCTAAGTGGTGTGTGGTGGTGGTATCATAAAAAAATGACAGTCACTCGTTAGGGCGCTCCTTCACCGAGAACTTGCTCTTGTAATGTAACGTTCAAAAGCGAACATTACAGGCGGTGAGGTAGGTGAGCCGAACATTCGCTGCTCAACACTTGTAACGTAAAGTAAGTAAAAACGGAGGAAAATTGTAAAAGGAGGTGGTTTGTAATGTAATGCTCAAAACGAATGTTCACAGGCGAATGCTCGCCGGTGAGGGAGGTAGTTTGTAAACGAATCTTGAATGTTACATTACAGGCGAATGTTCTCGGTGAGGTAGCGCCCTACAGGTTTCTTACCACGGCGTAAGTTCTTTTTACTTTCCCTATATTTCGGAACGGTTCCACGCTCCATGGTCACGGGTTGACTGGCCAGCGTCAGATGACAGCTTTAACAGACATATCTGTCTGCCCTCTTTCACTGTCGACGACTACCTTCATCGCGATTACTTGTGGCGTTACCATTGTCACTCACTTTTTTCCGACAAACCACACTCACTTGTATTCTCCCGCGAAACTGAAGCCGAAGCAGATTTATTTTTATTATTATTCGTAAACACTAAGCACCGGGTTCCACGCACTGGACAGTTTAGATCCATCTTTATGGTTAAACGTTTTGTACTTTGTGATCAATGAATGGCGTACAGTGAACAAATAACTAAAGCAAACGATTATTTTAAGGGGAACTGTACGTTTTTACAATAAGATTCCGGAGCATATATTAAGATTACCATTTCCTAAGTTTAAAACTGACATTAAAAATCTTTTAATTGAAAATTCATAACACAAAATTGTAGACTATGTGTTAATAAAGATGCATGGAAAGACAACATGAGTCTAGATTCCACATAAATATGATTCAAAGTGTATTCTATAGTTTCTTCCTCGTTCTTCTCAGGGAAGTTGGCACAATGAACGAGTAGTAGTTTAAAAAATGACATTTTCAAATGTACAAATTTTACATATGGAATAAATGATTATTTGACTATAAAGAAGACGATCAAAGTGAGAAGCTGTAAAGAAGTCAAGGAGCTATGAACTTTGAGGAGTGAAGGAGACTACACCGACAAGAGCCTGTGACATCTCGATGGCTTCTCGTATCAAACGTGGTATGTAGTGAAGTTCCGTCGACACTACTTAGGGAGGTTATGGCGCTCGGTCTAGTAGTGTCATTTTGTGAAAAGTATTGTGCTATAACTGACTTCTGTGCATCTGCCTATCACTGTTTTTCGGAAATAATATAATAATAATCATAACTTTTTTGTCACATTACATCACGGATAAGAAACTGCTACGTCTTTCTTTACAACATTAATGGACGTACAATTTTGACGAAAATGTTTTATTTACATCACACGACGTGGGACATGTAAATCTGAGTCGAATTACGTAAATAACTTTTTCGTCCAAATTCTAAGTTGCGATAAAAGAAACGATGTATGTAAAAATATCAATCTGATAAGTTCGTAAGCTAGGATGTATATGTACGTATGTTACATAAGTTCACAAAAATCTAAATTAGATTTCTGTGGTGTTACATACGGTGTTTCTGAAATAATAAATGTAACAAATGAAAGTTGAAATGTCTTTATAGTCTTTTATAAAACATCAACCCATTTATACGTCCGACTGCTGGGCACGAGTCTCCTCTCCAGGGTTTTAGGTCATAATCCGCCTCGCTGGCCACGCGACTTGGGCAAATCACACGTTTTCCGAGGTTTGTGAACCTTCTTTGACTTGCAAGTATCGTCACAATTTTTCCGGCACCGAAAAGCTCATAATAAATATCAAATTAAATTACGCACATAAATTTCGAGAAGCTCAGAAGCACGGGCCCGGATTCAAACCCACGGCCTTGAGAGGCGGTAGGTCAAACCTAGTGGTTAACCTAAAGGCTAAAGAAAAGCACGTAGTAGCCATTAGGTTACTACGGCTTTTCTTAGCCTTTAATTAAGTGGAATAATTTTTTTTATGCCGTAATTTTACATGATTTTTGTAAATAATGCAAAATGACGGCAATAAATGGAATTGAGTCCACTAAATTTTCAAATTTAACATACCGCATTTAAAGTAGGGTTTTATACAGCACGTCGGGATACAATTTCATTTAAGGTAAAGAATAAATACATTTTAAACTTAAATGTTTTATTCGTCAAACCGTTTTTGAGGCAACCATATTTGACGACTTCGGTGGCTCAACGGTTTGCATTATGAGCGCTGTACGAAGAGGTTCAGAGCTTCGATTCTCGGTGCAATTAGTTTGGGAAATGAACTTATATAAATTGATTCTGCTTTGATACCCACAGTACACGGAATTCTCAATTTTGAGATCAGACAATTGGCATAGTTGTCTGGTCAATAAAAAATGAAGTAACATAAAACTTTAGATTTCACAAGTAAACTAATAATAATAGAAATATTTTATATTGTGGTATTGCAATAAAGGGGATCCCGTTATTGCAATGCCACAATATAAAAAAAAAACACAAAAATAAAATAGATAAAAACGAAAATAACACAAAAAAACAAAGTCGTGTGTGCGGCATGTGTGTGTTGTATGCAAAAGGCTCTCATTCAGCTAAAGCTACTGCCGAGAATAGGCAGTGCCGCTGGTTTCCAATGAACCCTGTGTGTGAATAACGGACGTGTGCGTCGCAAAACGAAATAAAATACTACGTAAATACTTAGATCTTATGTGTAGGTATATCTCGTTATTACAGTGTGAGTCTTACATTGAATAAATACTTAAATAATCATTGCTATATATACATATAATTATATGTTGCAAGTGTGTATAATGTAAAAGCAAATAAAATAGTTTTAGTTTCCATTATTAATTTTACACAAATTCAAGTTTAATCCATTTAATTAACCGACTTCAAAAAAGGAAGAGGTTTTCAATTCACCTGTATGTTTTTTTTCTTGTATATATGTTACACGATAACTCCGGTACTTGTGAATCGACTTTCATTATTATTTTTTGTTGGAAAGGGGGTACTTCCATAGTGGTCCCATTTCATTTTGAAGAAAGTCATCCACCTCGAAGGGTGGCTGTTCACGCATGAAGATTTATTTTCATAAATAGCGCCTAACTTTAATTTAGGAGCAATTACTTTAGTGGTTGATTTTGCTATTTCTCCAATTCAAGGCGTTTTTCTCTTAATATACTTTGAGTAGTGAGAACCGATTTTTATTATCTCCAGTGTCAAGTCCTGTATAGTGGCGAACTAGGGGATATTTCAATAAAACTTAGCAAATAGACGTAATTCCACGTACTTTTGAGGTCGGTTTTTTAGTACCCTATACTGAAATTATTATTAATTCCTAAAAAGAATTCTAATAATAACTTATTCCGGTATTTATATAATGTTGTTCTTAAAGTTAATAATAAGTACGCTCTGTAACATTATTTGGCGATCACCTTAGAGAAACTAGGTTAAACGGACGCGAAACTGTCCCTAAACAATTCCTTACTGAATACAATTGGACGTGAAACTGTCCCTAAGCAATTCCTTACTGAATACAATTGGCGATCACTATATTGCCCTGTAGGGGTCCAGGGAGAAAAGTTGTTAAACTAACGCGAAGTTGTCCCTAAAAAATACAGTGCAATCTATATAAAAGTTCGTCCAGGGAAGTACTGCCACCTTACCTACCTCTGCGGCCAAGCAGTAATGTGAGCATTACTGTGTTCGGATTTTTAACCGACTTCAAAAAAGGGAAGAGGTTCTCAATTTGACTGTATGTTTTTTTTGTATGTATGTTACGCGATAATTCTGGCATTTGTGAACAAATTTTGATGATTCTTTTTTTGTTGGAAAGAGGGTACTTCAGTAGTCGTCCCATTTAAATATGAACAAAATAGTCCACCTCTAAAGGTGGCAAACTAGGGTATGAATTACTTTTGAGGTCCGTTTTTTAGTACACTGTACTGAGATAATGAAGGGACAAGAGACAAGTCAACTTATATCTGGCCTGGGGAAGTGCTGTCAAATCTCAGATGATCGAACTTGGGAGAGCTCAACGTGCGGTTTTAAAAGTGATGCTGCGAAAGCCTTTTAGGTTTTCGTCTGACGGTCTATACAAAGTCAAAATGTAAAGTCCTTAGGTTGCGTTAGATATACATTCTTAAAGCATCTACAGCAGCACATGAAACGGCAATAAACTCACGCGAATAAGTGTTTATCCTTAAACGGCGCATCTATTGGCTTCCACTCCCTGAAGTTAAAACAAGTTTTGTAAAAAAAATTCCTTTTTATCTATATACACGAATTTATAACACCAATTGCCGTAAACTACCACAGGTTAAGAATCTCACAACGCGACAATACAGAGAGATAATAGAAAAATGGCTACTTGATCTCAACTATCGAGAAACTGAGTACGTGGTGCTAAATATTTGATATTTCAACAATCAGACACACAGACACACACACACACACACACACACACACACACACACACACACACACACACACACACACACACACACACACACACACACAGAAAGAGAGAGAGAGAGAGAGAGAGAACTACTCATCTCCACACTCAGATGATTTCACATCTCTACAATACACTCAACAGAATGTAAGGTTTTCAATAATTCAATAGTCTTTTAATAATTAAATAATTTATTCATATTTCTATAATTTAATAATTTTCAAACAATTTAATAATGCTTTTATAATTTCTACATAATTTAATAATGTTTACATAATTTAACAATGTGTGGGTAATGTTAGAGTAACTTAATAATGTTTCTATTAATCTAATATTTTTTTAAATAGTTTAATAATGTATTACATATTAATAATGTTTTGTAACTTAATAACGTTTCAAATTTAATTTCATTCTGTAACTAACGTGTGATTGCACTAATTAGCTCATGTAATAGTGAAAATAAGTTGTCTATTATATACATGATACAAACCTTGAGCTTAGTCCGGGGTCCGCTGTTAACTTTTCCCGTTTGTGCCTTGTGCCTTCTATTACTGTTCGGTATTCTGTAGGTATTGTAATTTTTAATGTCCAATAAAGAAAAGAAATATTATTATTATTATCTCAAGGTGACGGGTGCAGTGGCAGTGCTCCTCAAACCATAACAATTTAAAGCTCTGAGTGGCACTTCTTAGACAGGCGTGTCGCTCGCCACCCTGCACAAGATTTGTTCGTCCCTTCACATGGCATAATTTATGCAGATATATAGACAGACCTCCACAGTCCATAGACAGGACCTCCTCCTGGTGGTAAGTGACACGCAAATACAGTTGCAGTGCTGCTCAGCGATCCGTAGTGGATCTTGACCTCCGACACCAAAGATACGCCATTTCTTACGGTCTTGTGCTACCTCTGACCATTCGGCCATATTCAGCTCCCTCAGATAAAGACCTGAGTTCTCAAAGGGCGACTTCATCCTTCCAGCAATATCTCTGACGCCCCACTGGACGATACCCGTAGGTCGCCCCAAATATGCTATTTTCGCATCCTCTCTCGTTCATTCTATATGCCTCGATTATGTTTGGCTCAGACACTAGCTCTTCGATATCTCATGCCCCTCCAAAACCACAACGCAATAACGCTCACACTACTTTCCTTTGGCAGCGCTTTCCTTGACTAACTCTTTCACAATCTCTACTGTTACTACTACTTTATTGCACCACCACCACCATCAACCCATTTATACCCCCCACTGGGGTTTAGGCCATTTTATTGCACACAAAGAGACAAATCAAAGAAAAATATTGATTTTAACCTTCACACGTGTTCAACGTGAACAGATACCTAGAAACGTGCAAAGAGGAGCCTGAAAGAAAGGATGTTTAATTTCCTCATAAATCTTTCAAGCTTTTATCCAGCTTAAGCCATCAGCATCCATTTCTTATCGTTCTCTCCTGATACCGTGTTAACCGTGACGTTTCCCGAATCATTTATTACAGCTACTCATGTGTGTATCGTACGCAATCCATCAATCCTGGCGTAATACGCGTACGTGCTCCGAATTTTGATTGGTCAACAGGAAATTAGCACGTCATAACGAACCAATGAGCATTTTACAACGAATTGATACAATTATTTTCTTCGATGAAAACACGATTTCGGTTTTGATACTCAATGATGAAGCCATTTTATGATGTATATGTATATTTGATGTATGATACTAGCTGTATCCGACTGGGATGCGTTGTACTACTATTGACAACGTGAGAAAACCCGAGCAGTAATAATCTAGTCGCAAAATACCTAGGACGTCCCTGAATCCATCCTCTAGAGCAAAATAGGGAAAAGTTCAACAAACAATATTTAAAACCCCTCCTAGATTAGAAGCGAGTCCTCCTGTAAAGGTGAAGAAGTTTATTTTTAATAAATGCGCATTTAAACCTCTATCACACCTGGTTAATAAATAATAAATAAAAAAAAAATAAAAAAAAATAAAAAGTAAATAATACCTATTCACGCTGGCATTAAAAACCCAAGCTATATAATTCAGGGAATAAGTCTGCAATGGAACTCCTAATTCCACTGAATAAACGTTCGTTGTATAAATGTGAAAGCGTAACGCTACGTGCAAATTTTTGAAATATCCATAACATAGTGTTGGAACGCCATCTTTAATCTAGTCCCCCGATGATAAAAAGCAAAGGCGGAATTAAATAATGCAATTACATCGCGCACTCTCCGTGACATATTATGTACAATACCGATTTTACAGAGGTGTTCAAGGCTTTTCACTTTTACACTAATTAAATCGGTAAATATTTTATAAATAAATAAATCCTAGCAAAAATGTATAAAGACGTCAGACGACGTCATCAAAGAACAAGATATTATATTATATCATATACGTAAAACACAATGAATTCATGCCAAACCTAACGTGAGGCTGGTCATTGACTACCCAACCGTGTAGACACGTCACACGTCCTTGAGAAAAATGCCAGTTTGCCGCCCAGACGGCGCCATTGTCTGAACATGAGATAAACAACGTCACTGTAACTAGATATGATATGAATCTAAAAAGTTTTACAGTCATCTGATATTTCTTAAGCTCAACTAACCTCATCGACTCATGGTTATATGTTTGTTGACACGAGAGCATCAAAAAATAGTTACACGAATATGATAGAACATTTAACAAATCGCTTATTCATAAAACCCTACAAAAAATTTGGAAAATGAAAATGCAAGACTTAACGAAATTTCAGTATAGTTAGTGAATATAAATCCTCCTAAATATTATTAATTAACTAAATGTATAGTAAGAATTTTACTTTTTATTTGTCTCGTCTCGTATTAGATCGATCGAGATATGAGGTATTTGAAATGCATATTATTTGTGAGTATTTAACCTTATTTCCAATTCAATTGACCTAACAGTTGGTCTGCTGGACCTATTCACGAATCTTTGCCAAATTATTTAAGAATAGTGTCACAAAGCGAACCAGCCAAGTCTTCTATGGTGAGGCGGTCCATTCATTACCCTACCGCGTTCATATGTCGAACATCCTTGGGTGCGGCCTACTAATCTGACAAGACCGCCTCGAAGGCGCCCAATGAAACGAATTTAGATTTTCACTTGGTGAAATGAAATTCAACACTTTAAAATACTATAAATTATTGTTATGATTAAAAACTTGTAATCATCTAAAAATTTAAAACCTCTTGGTGTATTGTTCAATTTCTTACGCAAAATACTGTTAATCAAACGCTAAAGTTGAAGATCATTATCTAATATCGGTGTATTATGGTCCTGGAGACGTACCACTGTTTTTAAAACGAGTTTTCTTCAGAAAGTTATATTGTCATGATTCGCGACGGCAGACTTCATTATAATTTTCATTGACAAACATAGAATAAATTATTTCACTAAACTAACTATAACAAAATTAAATATGCATGTGTATATTTATAAATATATCATTATATTTAAGACAGCAGAGTGTCAAAGTTAACTGTAACCATATGAAAGTACTATGTGACTGTAACTGTGTCTTGATTATTAGACACGGAAAAAAGTGCTGTAATATGTCGGTGTGCATGTTTATGTTGACCGATATCTTTCCTCGAAGTGATTGATCACTTTTATTACGTTAGGTTCCCACATAATAAGATTTTTAATGTAAAGACGTCAAAACAGAGAACACGTTGTCATGTTTAGCGTCGTTAGATTCATATTCGCTCGTGTTTCCGTCGTAATCTTAAAAAGGGCAACGTCAATAAACAAAAGACGTAGTAGAACTAAGCTAAAATATTTATTTTACAAAACAACAAAACTAGGATGCCTGAAATAACGTGGGACATATCCATATTGAAGTTAAATGACTGTAACAAAATGTGATGTTATTAAGGTATATAAAGACTAATATGACTCGTGTGTAGGAGTCTGGAAAAACAAGAAAAATTATGACGGGGAAAATTAGGATAAAAGTGTTAGCGGCAGCCCGGACTCTAAGGTCTCCTAAAGCACGATGATTCACACATCTGCAGCGGTACTAGACATCATTGGCGACTGTTGAAGAGAGATGCTGGACCCTGATAATACACAATGACTGCGCGACAAACTACCTGACGTGCGACAAACGCGACTCGCAGCACGAAACAACAAAAACCGCGAAGTACACAAAACGATTGAGAGAAGTGGTGGACCATTTTTTTGTGTTATTCCGTGTGTTGGACTTTGCTAATGTATTATAGCGTTACTACAGTTTCGGCTAGACATGACTAAGCGTGAGACATGAAACAAATGACAGGCAACAGAGAGATCGACGAAGAAAAAGATATTGGACACTGCTAATACACAGTGGTGGCAATACATTTTCGACGAAATATCAAGTCACCAAATGCGAGATCTCTAATTCTGCAACTGCACAAAATGAGACAAATCGAAAGAGACCGGTGGAAAGAGATGCCGTACACATATGCCGAATACGAGAATAAACAAAGCACGCTTACTCTCTTTGCGTTTCTTGCTAGCACTCGACTTTTTCACTGACTTCGAACTTGTTCACATGAACATTTTAAAAATGTATACCATAGAAAGTAAGCTCAATTTTGATGATAATGAACATAATAAATGCGCGGCAGTCATTACTGATGACCACGGAATTCATGACCGCGAAAGAACTAAATAGAATATGGCACTGATATGAGAGCGCTTGGACAGGAGAGTACTTACTGCCAACATAACAGCCACGATTCCCAATGATTGAGGAAACTATTGGAAACAAATGGTCAGAGATAATCAGCGTCGTAACAGCAAGATTTGATTTGTTTTGTTGATAACAATAGTGGATTGCTTAGATGGCTATCACTACTAGACAAAGAGGGAATCTTCGTGGGTAGCTGATTCAAAGTTGGTGCCTCCACGAGTCGTCTAAGAGGTTTTATAAACATCTAAAATAAGTTTTATCATTCCGTTTGCCTTTATCTTCGAGTCAAATGATAAATAATAAACCTAACCAGCAGATGATTTGGTGACAATCAAACTAGGGACCCCCAACAATAAAAGGAAACATTCTTCCAAGTTAGACTACAACTGATTCAGTGAATAATAGGATAAACATTGGCTGTATAGTCATGAATTTGTTAGAGGAACTTTACAGTAGCAGTAGCATCAAATACATAATTTTATACAATACAAGATATAACTACATAATATCACTATGGATCCTAACTAATATTAATCAATGCTTTGAATACGCTGCGTTTTTAAACAACTGCTGAGTTAATGACCCTTTTGTTACCGCAGCTGGCACCACAATTTATGTACCTTTACATTTAATGCCTTCGTTTACGAAAAAAATTATGTTCTAATTGATTTTTCTTTTGTTTTTTTTATTCGTGAATACTCTGTCATTTTAATTTTTTGATTTTATTTTTTTTTATTCTTTTGTTTTTTCTCATTGTTAGATTTTTTCTTCTTCTATGTGGTGTCCTTCGTGTTACACAAATTAATATTTTTCTTCCTTAGTTATTGCCAAAACAACACGCAACTTTAATATTAAGAACAAAAGAATTATAGAATAATAAATAGGAAGATAACCCATACAAAAACCTCATAACCTTATAAGACCGCTAATAATGTAAACCATAGTTATTGCTTTAAACCCATAATACTATATAAACGCGGTTTGAGATGTCTTTTTGCGCATTAAACGATAAAACGAAAATCTTAATCGCAGTCTAAATCTTGTAAAATTGTGTGAATCTTTTTTAATATTATTTGATGGTAGCCATTATTTTATAGCAGCTAGTACCCGTTTAAGAAAAAGCTTTGTTCGGATCGTAACAAGGGGTTAATTGGAGGTTCGTAATCTCTGCCTAACCAATTGGAAGACGTAATGGTATAATATTAATCTACTAGACAATCACATCATTGACCTGGTCCCAATATAAGGAAGACCCTTTACTACAAATAGTGAAATTAACTTCGGTTACCCAAGACACCCAGAACAGATACAATTTCGAAAGTATGTGTTCTAAAAGAAAAAAGATAGTAGTTGTTAAATCTGCGGCGCGTATACGCACGTCATCGGCGCGTTTAAAATACGCTGTGTTTTGCGCCTGGTAATAAGCATCACGGATATCCATAACAGTTGCACTGCCACACAGGGCTTTAAATTGCAAAGATCTGAAGGGCACTGCAACTGCGCCCGTTATCCTGAGTCACAAAGTTCACAAGTGCAGTTTTTGCAGCTCATGGGTGCCATGGACACACACCACTTACCATTTAACAGATCGGCCTCCCGACTCTGAGCCCTCGAGAAACTCGTTGAGCATTGCGATGGCACTGGTTCATTCGCTCATTCAAGTTCTTTCTACCTTGAAAACCGGAACGCAGTAATGTTCACATCAGTGCTTGGCGGCAGCAATACAAGACTTCCCACGACACTCTTTCACAAGAAGCTCTATTACAGCTAAACTTGCTATAAATTAACATAAACGAATCGACTAAAAGTTAAAACAAACTGCGCTACTAATTAAAATTTCATATTACTTCAAGTTTTTAATGTTAAACCATTTATAATGTATTGCAAAATCACAATACCACATAGTTACAAATAGGCTTTTTGCACATGGGGTTGGCATTCATTATCTACAAAGACGTCATCGCAAACCTACAAAAATATTTACCTTAACAAAAGGGTAACATGTCTCTCACAAAACATCCCATACGGTCTATTGATTAAACATAATCTAGGTCTCATTTCTAGGTCGTGCTGTTCATCGCCATCAGGACTTGGCAAGGCCAGCCTGGGCCAGACGGCGCCTCTCGGGCACATTTGAGACCAATGCCAAGTCACAACAGGAATTTATTGATGAATACTTTCCTGTATTCGTATTTTTATAGACTTGTTTTTTCAGTAGTAGAATTGGCAATAATAATAAAGTGGGTCAAGCATCCCGACCTCTATAATCCAAGCAGATAGCTTCAGTGGTTACGATTTTTATTATATTATAACAATGTGCCAGACAACAACACACACATATCTTCACTGCCTCTGTGGCCGAACGGTTAACTACGTTGGTCTGCCACGCAGAGGTCCCGGGTTCGACTACCGGGCCGGGAGAAATATTTGTAAGGCCTACATTTATTTACGTCGTGAGTAAACTCACGATGTCATTTGTAGTTGTCTATGGGTGTATCCATGGCACCCGCGATAAAGGGTTTCCTTAGTGAGGGGCTATGAGTGTGTGATGAGTGTGTGTGTTATGTATGAGGGGTTAAAGTATGAAATTGCCGTTTTATTGCAATAAGTTTTATTGAATTTTCATAGAATCTTCATGGTTTGAGGTTTTCGAATGAAACTTTTTTCAAATGGTTTCTGTGATTTTTTTTTTTTTAAATTTGAAACATTTGAATATCGACTTTCAATTGTTTTTGTTATTCAATTTAGACAAGATAGATGGATACTGCGAAAATTCGAGTGATTTTTGAATACGAGTTCCGACGCGGAACTAACGCGGCAGAAACAGCCCGCAATATCAATGCTGCGTTTGGAGAGGGGTCTACTAACGAACGCACCGTGCGATTTTGGTTTAAACGCTTTCGTGATGGAAATTTCGACTTAAAGAACGAGTCACGAGGAAGACCGCCCACACAGGTGAATAACGATGAATTAAGAGAGATAGTGGAAGCCGATCCTAGTCAAACTACCCAGGAATTAGCGGCATGGTTTAACGTTACCTTACCCACAATATTGACTCAATTGCGTCAAATCAATAAAATAAAAAAATACGAAAAATGGGTGCCTCATGATTTGACTGATCTGCAGAAAGAAACGCGTGTTGAAACTTGTGTTGCCTTGTTGAACCGGTACAGAAATGAAGGAATATTGGATCGAATTGTAACATGTGATGAAAAGTGGATTCTTTATGATAACCGGAAAAGAAAAATGCAATGGCTGACCCCAGGTCAAATGCCACAACAGTGTCCTAAAGCAAAACTTACCAATAAAAAGGTAATGGTAACTGTTTGGTGGTCTCAGCATGGTGTTATTCACTATAGTTTTCTCCGATCTGGTCAAGCAATAACGGCAGATGTCTATTGTGCCGAACTCCGAACCATGTTGACAAAACTAGCAGTAAAACAGCCCCGACTCATGAATCGATCTTCACCATTATTGCTCCACGACAACGCGAGACCTCACACAGCACGAGAAACCATTTTGACCCTTCAGGAATTGCAGTTAGAAACCATTCGTCATCCTCCGTATTCACCAGACCTTGCTCCAACGGACTACTATTTTTTTCGTGATTTGGACAATTATCTACGTGACAAGAAGTTTTCTTCCCAGGAGGCAGTACAAAATGCTTTCACACAGTTTGTGCAGTCTAGATCGTCGGAGTTCTATCGCAAAGGCATTAATAACCTTCCCATTAGATGGCAGCAATGTATAGATAATAATGGCAACTATTTTGATTAAATAAATTTGTTAAAAATTTAAAAAATAAACAATTTAGATTTTCAGTACAAATCGGCAATTTCATACTTTAACCCCTATTATTTATTAATTCTTGTCCAATATACCACAGAGTCTCAAAGCAAAAGTCATTGACCAGCGTGTATTGCCGATGATGACTTAAGGCACTGAGACGTGGTCGCTGACTATGGACCTCATAAGAAGTCTCAAAGTCACCCAAATGGAGAGGGCTATGCTCGGAGTTTTGCTGTGAGATCGAATCAAAAATGAGGATATCCGCAATATAACCAGAGAAAATTGTACCCCTTTTTTAAATTCTAAAATAAAAACAAACAAAAATCCGAAAGAATTGTAAAACTTAAATGACAGTGGGCGGGGTACGTTGCTCACAGAATAAATAGCCGATGGGGTCAAAAAGTTCTAAGTGGCAACGGCGTACTGGAAGACGCAGAGTGAGCAGACCACCCACAAAGTGAACCGATGACCTGGTGAAGGTTGCGGGAATCTGCTAGATGCAAGCAACATAAGACCTGACCGTTGGGGGAGGCCTATGTCAAGCAATGGACGTCTAGTGGCTGAAATGATGATGATGACACCAAATACCTGACCTCTAAGCATGTGTAAGAATACAAGAGCCACGATCCTAGCGAGCCTAGAATACCAAGACCACATGGTTAAAAAAATCTTTACTCATGTGCCCAGACTACCAAAACCGAACCCGGAATGCAAATCGTTGCGCCACTGACGTCGTCAAAAATATTAAACGTAACTCTCTACACCAGGTTGCATTTCATACAGGAGCAAAAGCGTTTCTAAATTAATTCGTTTCGTCCTTGAATTTATTTTTGTTCTTCCCATATTCATAGGTTAGTAAATTTCCGAATCTGAGAGCAAGCGCTTTCTGTGATATTTTTATAGTAAATAAATCAGTAAATGCAGGGAAGTGCCAGATACCAAAAAATAAAGGAAATAAGAAAAAGAAGACAGACGGTTCTCGTGATGGACTATCAAATAATTCCTATGACCCTACAAATTACAATGTGAAAAGCACTAACGTTCAATGTTCTAAATATACTTTTGTTTTTAGATCTTTAGCAATCAATATTCTTTAGAATCAATATTCTTTTAGATTTTTCTAGATATCCTAGTCATTTATAGCCATTGACTTTTTATGTTTATAGCGCTAATTTGAATACAACATTTTCATTATAATGTACACTGAGTAGTTACGTAATCATGTGAATAATATTATCTGGTTCTGAATCACTTCGTATATTATGTACATTTTGATGTGCGCGATGCCTTAAGAGGTTAAGGTTGGTAAGATCTTAAACCATTGTGCGTTCTAGCATGGCTTCGTCACTCGCTCGAGGTTTCGCGATAAGGACCTACCGCTGAGTGTATCGTAGACAGTGCAAATGCATTCGCTCAGACATGTCTTTCAATTTACATTACAATCCTTGTACAATCTCGGCATTTGGTTCCGCACGACTGCTAATAACGTTATTTTCACCTCGCTGAGTACGTACTTAGGTTTCTTTTTCCTCGTAGTGAATGCCTGCTGTCATTAGTCAGATCTAGTAGGCTATTAAAATATTTTCGATTTTGTATGAGAGTGATGTATTTGCAACGTAGTAATTATTAAGTAACCTGTGGTTCTAGGCAGGATGTATCTAAAAATTTTGGCACTGAAGCGTCCTAGAGCCATGCGATGTCTCTAACACGCTGTTGGGTTTTCATGGTTTTCATCCACCATATTAAAAACTATTTAAATGTATAAAAAATGCATAATATTTTTTTTTATCAAAATCGTTAGGAACGTCGTTTATGTCTAGAACGAGTTAAGTGTTTGCATTCCCTAAACTTTAATTCGGAACACAGCGGTGCAGCTTTGCGGTAGAAATACATACAAAATAGGTAGACACCTAAGCGCATTCTACCCAAAACCTTGGCACCAGTAAATTCTACGGCAAATTTTGTTTATTGTTCAATTATACCAGTTCCCAATTTGCGCATACTGAGTAAATATTTTTTAGCAAAAATTACTTTGAGATGTTGTCGCGCTTTTAACAATTTATGTTTCTCGTAAACAGAAACTTTTCAAATAAATTGATCTAGAGATATTTCGGTAAAACGGTTCTTCAAGTAAATTATTAGGCGCTATCAAAGATTGAACTCGTACTTTGAATATATATAACCTTTAAGATATGTTTGTTTACATATTTATAACGATACAAAAGTCTAATACACAGCAGGATGTCTCATGCGTATGCCATATAAAAGGCAAGTACTTTAAATATTGAAGAAAGCAAATTTCACATAATGGAAGCTTATTTTCAAAAGCAGTCCTTTCAGTAGTTTTGGTAAACCACCGCTTTCAGCCTTTCAATAGGTTTCATAAAAATCATCATCACTCTATTTAAGAGCCAGACTCTTATCGGTATAGCCTGCGTGACAATGAAACTATTTTGTTTTTGGATATAAAGCGCGTATATTACAAAACAACATTTCAGACGCTTCACCAGTCCCATGGTCAACAGTGACCATTGGGCCAGTACAGGGCCCAAAACATTGGTTGTATGAAAAACCAAGATAATAGTTTTTTTTCTAATAAACTAAAGTCCCATCAAATTAAATTTGCTATCTTTAACATTTGAAGTACTTACCGTCCATGTGATATAGACATGGGATGGCCTATATGTCAAAAGTTTAACTAGCTTACTAGGACTACGTCTAGATTAAATGGACGAAATTGGGTCCTCGCGTCAGAGTTCAAATTGTTAGAAGCGTTCCCGTATGATTATGTGAAACCGTTGGGCAAAGTATATTGTTTTCAGTGTTTATGATCTCAATATAATTTTACAAACACCAGCCCCCGTAGCATGCCGCCACGATAAAAATATTATATCTACATTTAACAGTCAAATTTGAGTGATCTTGAAATTTTATGGCAATGGCGAACATGGTGAACATGGAGCATCGTCGCATCGCCAACCAATGGCCGCGAATATACTTTCGCAGTGCTAAACATGACTACAAGATCATACAGCTAATTTAAAAACATTTTGACAATGTAATGCAAAATTATCTAGTGGATTTTCTATATTGTTTCAGCGAAAATGTCCAGAGGATATGAAGAACGTTTTCTTAGAAAAAATTATAAAATAGGTCGAGATGGGTTTTCTCTGACTTTCTCACAAAGACTGTGTGATTTTTACAAATTTTGAAAGCATTTGCTAAAGACAGATAACTAAGGAACTCAAAACGCGATCGGTATGACAAAAATGTGACGTAGTGGTGCTCGCGATGTTCGCTATTGTGACATAATTTCCAGATGGCGGTTTTATTACTCGAACTTGACAGCTAAATATGGATATAATAATTTTATCGCGGCGGCCTGCAACGGGTGCTGGACACCATGGACTTAGCGTTTAAAATCCTTAGAGCATGAGTAATATAGTCGGAGCTCGGGTACTTTTGGCTTTTCAATCCTTTTGCCAGCTCGGTTGCAACAGTCTTGGTCATATTTTGTTGATGGGACGGGGCCAATATAACATCCTACACTAGTGACCGCTCCACATTGTACGAAATAAGGGTCATATCATGGCTAAAGTCAGATGGATTGTTGCTAAAATCTGCGTACTGCGAGATACGACGGGCGCTGGCAAGCGTCCAGACGGCATGACCCTTATACCGTGGAGTAGGAATCGGTCACTATTGTGCGAGATGTGATCCAACGTTCAGCAAAAGCTCTATGTCATTACAAACCGTTGTTCTAAAAAAAGCTAAAAATATTGCCTTTGATTTGCATGTACAGTCGATGCTATAAGACACCCTAACCACCTAATGACTAATTGATTCAGAGTAGATTAATATGAAGAAAGATGTTAAACAAACTTAACCACCTGTGATCCGTACAGTTAATTTTGACTTGACTTCCTTATTGCATCACAAGTGAATGACGTTTGAAGAGACTTTTTAAGCCAATTCGATCTTGAACTATGTTACTTGTGCAAATTTCAACCAAAAAACCCTTGACACTTTTATGGTGAATGCGTAAGAAGACTTTCAGAACCAAAACGTCGGCTAATGGGTCAAGTATGAGAGAGCATCGATATACATTAGGGATGTCTTAGTAATTAGTAATTATCAACTACTCGTCCTCAATACCGGATACTTGCCGATATAAAAATTCGGAAAATTGTCAACCACATTTAAAAAACTTGGAGTCTTCACTTCAACGAGTGAAACAAAATATAAACATTTTCGGAATTTGCATATTGGTAAGAAAATATACTCAATTTTAATAAAATCAAAAGGTGAAACACAACGCTTCGAAACAATTTCAAAATAATTTCGCTTTTCTAACAGGATCAACCTTACCAACCGAATTCAATGGCAATAAATTAAATAACTACTAAAAAATGAACAACGTGACAAAAAATGTTATAAAGTTTTGAAGCAATTTCTCCTAAATAAATGTTAATGGGTAATTCTTACAAAATCTCGAAATTCTTGTCCTTTGGGTTTATAAAAAACAAAGGGATTTAATTCTTGCCGTAAAATAATAATCGAATCATCCTTGCACTTAGCCGTGGATTACCTTTATAAAAATGGGAATGCTTGGATGCTTCATTGTGTACCAAAAAACGCGAAAAATAGTTATGCTCCATCAACCAAAAGCATTTCGTATTTTGGATATCATCAAGCCGTGTAGTCCAAACTAAATTAAATTGGTTACTGCAATACACTCCACTTTCGTAGATAATGCCTCGTATAAAAAGAGCATTGTTTTTGAAGCTCACTGAAAAAATGGTAACAAAACAGACAGTGAGCGAAAAATAAAAGAACGTGCGAAAATTCCCAAAAGTTGGATAGGAAACATTCGCGTATTGCGACCCCTTTGTTGATAGTTCTCTCTGGAAATGTTTTTGTAACTTTTTCCTGTTCGACAAAGGGATCCGTATGACTACAGCGTTTTCTCGTTTAATACATTCAGGAACTATATATTAGCGATGCGCAACTTTCAATGTTTCTAATAGCAATTCGAATGGACAAATCAGTTGCCTAATTCGAATCCAAGCACAAGCATTCGACTCGAGTCGTATCATTACCGATATCGGAACTAGTCAGAACTTCACAGATTCAGCATGTCCATATCAAAATATCCGTGTCCCGGTCACATTTACGGTGTTTACCATATGTCAGAGAGTGCAAGGTAATCACGAGCAGAAATGCTCTATGAAAACTATGGATTAGTACTACTAATTAGTAATGAATGATTCAAATCATTCGAATAAGAAAATTAGTAGGTCACTAATTTGTCATTAGAACGACAGGATTAGTAATCACTAATGAATCACATATCGAAATTATTCGTATTCGCGCATCGCTACTTATACAACCTTGGTATAATAACTGCATGTGGTCATTCATCAAAAGTGCTTTTATCACATGAAACAAAGTATGTACATACATAATTATTAATACAAAGATCGAGCACTAAGAAAAATTCCTTCGATCCGGCTGGATTCGAACCAGCGCCTTCTGCATACCGTGTCTGACGCTTTGCCAACCAGCAGACCTTACAAATTTGTCTATGTGCTTATGGCAGATCTTCGTTTTTGGTTTTTCACGACTTTTTGCCGTAGCGCCATCTGTGAGAAATCTAAGAAAACGTTTTTTCTTCCCTAAGCTATATGTACATATATATATGTGAAATTTAACACACCTATTGAAACACAAAAAGTTATCGAGTAAATTCGTTCGTAGAATCTTTAAAGCTCTCTCCTGAAAAGTTGTCATTTTGCAGATGCACCCTATGTACGCTTCCATATTACGAATTTTCATTGTGTGTGACAAAGAAAAGTTCCAAACAACAATATTACTATGATCTTTTTCCTTCTTGTATTTGTAAAATTTAATATGATAATTTCATGTTATGAAATTATATTGCAATGTAATAATTTAATATGTATAATGAAATAGTGTGATTTATGAACTTAGCCCTTAAGCTCAACTCACACTGGCGCAGAGTCGAAGCGTCGCGTCGCGTCCTGTTTCTCAACTACAACAATTGGCGACGCGCGTCGAAGGGCGTCACGTGTATACCACCGATTAATGTTCCATCTTAAATTTGTCATGTGATATGCAGTAAACAATTGAAATTGGAAAAATGTCATTTTTATATACGCCAAACATTTTTTATGTAACTTGAATTCTATTTTTGCTCACAGTGTTGAAATAAATATTTGTGCGCAATTTCTTTTTTAGTTTGAAAATAATTTGAGACAACGTGGTATAGCCTTGGTAGTAGAATGACATTTATTATTTATAATATCTATTACAAATAAGGTAGAACCTGAAAAGCAGCATGTAGTGCTGAGGCTCCATCCTTTTCTTTGGCACTAGATTCCACATTTCCGAAACTGTTAACCTGTTCTTTGTAAATGTGCTTATGAACAAATGATATTATTGTTATTATTATTATTAGACTCACCAAAAGGCTGTTCGAATCTGCAGTCGAGGAGCAACGCATGGCCGGTGGGGCCGGTGGTACCAACAACCGCGCCACCGCGCATCATCAATTGCGCCTCCAATTCGATCCACCGTCCTCCGCACTCCTGCTGAAGTATCAAAAGAAATTCAAATTGAAACTCCCAACTAAAGGGGCACGATATCATCACTATACTTTTAGTAGCAATAGAGCTTCTTGTGAAAGAGTTCGTCCTGGGAAGTACTGCCACCTTACCATCATTCAACCTCAACTTTGGGCGATATATCGAGTGTTTGGCGAAAAGCAAGGCATACTTTTCAAGGTCAGGCGGTACTTCACACCTGAGCAGCTTTTAAATCTGTTTGAAGCTCGAGTTCGGTCGTGTATGGAGTACTGCTGCCATCTTTGGGACGGCTCTGCCTATCACCAGTTAGCTGCCTTGGACTCGATGGAGCGAAAAGCAAAGAGACTTATTAACAACAATTCTCTTGTGGAGTCTACAAAATTTCGATCATCGCAGAAAAATAGCCTACTTGTCGAATTTCCATCAGATACATTTCGGGACTTGTCAACTTATGTCTCAAGTTGACGGGCGCAGCGGCAGTGCCCCTAATAAAAGTTATAACTATTATGGTAAAAGAACAAATAGACATCTCTTGCCGATTATATTTAATAAATACGATTTTTTGAGAGGCAGAAATTGTTGAGTAAATTCACATTGAAGAAAAAATTTAAATTTATACTTCTTGAAAGCATGTAAATTAGTAAATTCTACACTAGTTTTGTTAAATGTACTCGTACAAGGTATACTATAGTTTTGTGATTGTTAGTGAGACCTCGCCAACAAACTGCTTTCGCAGTTTGGTGAGAAATTGTATTGTGTTTTCTTGTACGCTTTGTTTGTATGAAATAAATTAAAAAATAATAATATCTTTGCGATTTAAAGCTCGAAGTGACACTGCAACTGTTATGGATAGGCGTGTCGCCTACCACCAAGCGCACGATTTGTTCGTCCCGTCAGTGCGCGTTCCCACAATGTCGTCACGTTTTATTATCGTTGGACGACTGTCGTGTCTAGCCTGTTCCCATATCACGACTATATGTCGTGGACGATTTTTATCGTTGAACGACTGTCGTGACTAGCTGTTCCCACTAGATCGTGACGACAATACTAGCTGCGACAATCTGTCGTCACGTTTTTATCGTGACGTTTTTTTATCGTTCGACGACTGTTGTTCTAGCTGTTCCCACTGTGACGACAGTTTGTCGTTGTAACGATAAAAAATCATGGTATTATAAAAAAAACATCCAAATGCACATAATAGTAGTAAATTTGAATGCGATATTTTCATTAGATCGTGCACTAGGCGTTTACGTGATCATAGTAATGATATTGTCTCGGTCTACATCACTTTTTTTCTCACACGCACATTCACATACACACCACAACTTTTTTTTATAATACCAAGTGAAGAGACCACAAACATAGAGACGAACAAGCCGCGCGCCTGATGGTAAGCGATGGCCTGTCACAAAGATCTGAGGAGCTCTGCCACTGCGCCAGTCGCCCTGAACCATAAGTTGATAAATCCCATGTGCATGCTACACAATACATGCAACTTCAACGCAGTCATGCTCACATTACTGTTTGGCAGAAATAGTAAACTCTTTCACAAGGAGCTCTACTGCTACTAAATCTTAATACTCAAAATCTTTGTTCCAAGGTGATAATCGAATTAGGTATTTTGAAATGACTGATCAAACATACTATGAGGTAAGTAATAAAACCATCACTAACCCTTGAAATATGTTGTGACATATTTCACTGACAGAAAGACTATAAAAAAAACCGTTTTGAAGTCAGTCCATCCGTTCGGGAACACAGACAGACTTACAGATACCCAGATAAAAGGTTCAAACTTCAACCGACTTTAAAAAATGGAGGAAGTTCTCAATCCGACTGTGTTTTATTATTTTTTGTGTGTATGTTATGCGATTACGGCATTGTGAACCGATTTTGATGATTATTTTTCGTTGGAAAGAGGTACCTCAGTGTTGGCCCCATTTAACTTTGAACAAAATATTCCACCACTAAGGGTGGCAAACTAGGCGATGAATCCGGTTTCGCGCACTTTCCTGCAACCGAATTCTTACTTTTTATTAACTTAAATAACCATCAAATCTTAAAACACGCAAAACAAATTTTCAAAACGACCAGGATAGCACGCCGTCAACGCTTTAGCTGGCTGGAATCGCGTCGCGCACTGCCAATCAATCACGTTGACATCATTAACTCATTCTCGACAGTCCAGATATGATGAATATTTCAAACCAAATCAATTACTGCGACACAATTATCAATAAGCGGGGAATTAGGTATTTTCCTCGGAAAATAACCTAGCAATTCAAGCCTTGATAATATGATAATAACCGGAAAAAAGGGAGGTACACCGCTGGCCCTGTATATATTAAATATTCAGGCTTTTAACCAGATTAACTGAACTTATTAGTTGGTAGAGAGCTATGAATATTTGTTGTAAAAAACGAAACGCAGAGATGCTCACAGAAAATACCTATTTCGTAAATAATTTAGATAGGAGAAAAGACGTGAAAACTTTTCTCTATCTGAATAATTTGTATCTGGAACAAGCGCAAACGGGAAACTCTCAAATGCTAAGCGGAGGGTGAGTGTCGGTAATCGCGCTTAAAACGAAAGTTACCGGAAGACCCTTGATAAAATATAACCATAGATAAAAATAATATATTTCTCAAAACTGAGCTTGAAGTTATGTATATACCTAAATCTTTGGCGAGAAGCGCCATCTACATTCAAAAAAACTAATTGAGTTAGGGTAGTCGTTACAACGGGTCAGACGCTTGCGACTACGATATGGCTGACACGCTTTAGTCGAAGTGTCTATTTGGCAGGTATAAAGTTAGGAATTCAATTACAAATTATCAGACGTATAAACAAGACGTTTATTGCTCTCTTTTTAATCACCTTGTGGAGGTGCTGCTGGTGCTGGTGGCGTTCCGGTGGATTGTAAAGTAGTGTAGCCTGGATAGCAGTAATAGCCTCCGCAGCTTCGCAGCCTCCAACATTTTATTTAGTAAATTTAGCAATTCAAACGTTGAAAGTCCGGTTTATAGGTATTTAATCGGTTTTAACAAATATATTATAACCTTTAAAATGTAAGCTGTAGAAATATAGCTAGTAAACGATTCAAAAAGATAAATTGTGGTACGTTCGCTACCGCGGTCGCGCAGAGAGTGACGATGGAAAGACACAAAATCAGAATGCGAGGTAAAATGGAACAATTTTAAATTTAAATACGAGTAGAAGAAGAAAAAACGATACGATACGAATGGAAAGAGGCGATATAACGTTATAGGTGTGCATCATCGACCTAGTCGTCACTTTCCATCAGGTAAGGAGGAGGTCACCCTGACCATGAAGCGTGTAACCGTTCCGAAATATCGGGGAAACAAAAAGAACCCACACCGTACCACGAAACCTGTAATTAGTAATAATCGTTTTGGTTTCTTTTTATTTTTCTGATTTTTAGGAACGGTTACACAATTAGTCGGTGACATAAATTAGTCGCGTAACCATGTACATGGTGTAATTTTTTGTTCTCTAGTCTGAATGTCCCGTCCCTAACACTCCCAATATGTTGTAGCAACAGATAATAAATGACCAGTAATTCATCCTAAACTCGATTATACGGGCATCGGCTTCGGTAAATGAATTATGCTACAAGATCAAAGATATTCTACTTACCTCGTTATAAGCGACTGAAGTAAGCGGCAGGTAGTGGTAACCGAGCGCTTGGTCCCAGATGACGCCCTTATTCCACACCTCCACGAGGAGGCCCAAGTTGATATCGTTTATTTCACTGTAACAAATAATTAATGCATATAAATTATTTAATTTCATTAAAATACCGAATCGAAGTTAACAAAATTGCGTCGCTGTTTTCCGGACCATAACTTTATAACTTTATTTTCCACTAATAAAGTCCACTAGTGAGTAAAATATACAGTCAGAGGGCTCCGTTCTATTACATACGGCGCACTATAAGTTTCCGGAACTGGCCACTTACATAAACAATATTTAAAAAGTAATTACAACATTTGAAAATGGAACTCTTTGGCTGTAGAATATAGTTTATTTCATCTGACTGTCAATTGTTTTTACATTGTGGCGTCATTTTAGAAATTGGTTGTCACATCACCATGGATTTAACTTGTGAACATTTTCGTAGTATGATTTTCTGCGACTTTAAGTGGAATTTAACAGCTCAGCGGAGCTTTGCTCGGCTTCAAACTGCTTTTGGCGATGAAGCACCATGCAAGACGACTTTTTATAGCTGGTTTACAGAATTCAAACGCGATCGTGTGAATCTCAGTGACGAATTTCGTGATGGTCGCCCGTCCACTGCTGTGAACAACAAAACATCGATGCTGTGCGCAGTACGATCAAAACAGGCAGGCATGTGACATACCATGAGATTTGGGTATCTTTAGGCATAGACATCAATACTACACGTGAAAAAACTGTGCTCTCGTTGGAACCCACACAATTTGAGTGAGGTTCAAAAAACGGATCGCGTCACTTGGTGCAATGCCATGCTTACTAGATTCAACGAAGGGGCGTTAAATTTGGTGTGGGACATAGTAATAGGTGACGAAACATGAATTTATAGTTACAATGCCAAAACAAAGCAGCAATCGAGCGTATGGGTCTTTCGAGATGAGCCGAAACCAACCAAAGCGGCACGCGTGCAAAGTACCTCTAAGCGGACGATTGCTTCTTTTTTTAATAAAACTGGACACGTGGCTACTGTTGCTTTGGAGTATCGTTGGACTGTGAATAGTGATTGGTACACGACCATTTCTTTGCCGGAAGTTATTGACAAACTCCGTAAAAATAACCGTAAACGCCGTATCATCTTGCACCACGATAATGCTAGGTATCACACGGCCAGACAGACAAATGAATTTTTGAAGGTGAACAACGTTGACCTTATGAGCATCGGGTCAATTTCACTTTCCGAGTTTCAATGGCACTTTTTGAGTGATTTGTGTAAAACCCTTTTTTCTTTTGGTTTTACGGTCTTAAACGTACAATGAGATTGCAGTAACACAAACGATTTTCTCATAAACATAAATGAGGAAAACAGCACAGTAGTGATATTTACTGAGAATGACAATTAGAATATACATTTTATCGTTCACATAAGAATACTTAACAACATGTAACATGTAACAAATATTTTAATATCACTTCTTGTATCAAAATCCTTCGCATCCGTATAAGGCCATGTATCTATCTATATGTAATAAATAAAGAAATCTAAAAAAGTATTTTGTTAATGTCATATAAACTTCAATATATCATCATCACCATCATCATCATCATCATTGCAATCATCATCATCACAACCACCATCATTATCACCATCATCATCATCATCGCCACCATCATCACCACTATTATCACCATCTAATTGTTATATTTAATGTAAATTTTTGGCTTAAAATAACTATTTGACTTAAAAATAGACAAGAATGAGAGCGATAAGTGCGAATTGGCCATTCATCGACTAAGCCCTTATTTGGCTTTTATGTCTGTCTTGGGTTCTGGCAGTAGTTTTATCATTGAAACTATCCGACATTTGTACTATGACATCTGAAAATAACCCGAAATTGGATGCGGATCATTTATCTCATGAGACATCCTTAAAACGGAATGGTGGAATAGGGGAATTGAGCCGAATGAAATTGCCTCAGAATTGTCCTTTCTTCCTTTACATTACAATAATCGCTTAAAAGTAATAGATACTAAATCTTTATATTTATTGAAAAAGGTTTCGTATCGCATCTGTGGAAGAAAAAATGCCATAGTCTAACTTTTTTTTATAATATCAAGTGACAGGACGAACAATTCGTGCGTTCGGTGTTAAGTAACACGCCTGTCCTTAGCAGTTTCATTGTCACTCAGAGCTTTATGCCGCAATAATCTCAGGGGCACTGTCACTGCACCCGTGACGCTGAGACATAAGTGACAAGTCCCATGTGCTTGTAATTTCACCAGCACCAAAACCGGAATGCAGTAATGCTCACATTGCGGTGGCAGTACTTCTCTGGACGAATTCGTTCACAAGGTGCTCTACTAGTGTTAGAATAAAATTATTATTGATATAAAGATCGAAAAGACTAAGAAAAATTCCCCGTAGAGTTAGCACGATAGAGCGTGAGTAGTGCGAGAGCGACATAAAAGGTGAGATACTGCTGTTTCGCATACAGCTCTCGCGCAACCCTTACCTTCCCTACCATCTTTCCAACAAAAAATAATCAACAAAATCGATTCGCAAATCCTTTCCGTTATCGAGTTATCGCGTAACACGTTTTTATATTAAAAAATGATACAGTGGAATTGAGAACCTCCTCCTTCTTTTCTTTGAATAAAAATAAACTATTGAATATATTGAATATAAATAATATTGTGCACCTTAACTGGTAGAGTACAGAGCACAAACTAGTGTAATATTTTAAGACCTATATTTATGCAATAAATCTATTCTTATTCTTATTTGAAAAAACAAATATACACGATTTACTCCATAAAAAATAGTTTCATTAAAGTTTTCAAAATTTCTAGAGAACACGTATAAAATTTTCGCTACATCCATTTGTAAGTCAATGGCCACATCTAAATCTTTTCATAGACATTTGTATTAAAACCCGTGGTATTGGAACGCGCGCTGTTAGCGCAGGTATAAAATGTCACAGAAAAAAAGGGACTGTTGCAGATATATGACCTCGTAGCTAATAAATAGTCTGGATTACGCGCGATAAGATCGGTCGTTCCCTGGTAGAACCAAATTGCCATTGGTTTAGTTCTACTTTTGGCACCGATTATTAATTTCGTTATTCTAGTACTCATTAAACTACAAATTACCTTTATTAATTATAATAGTATAAATATTCAGTAGCAGTAGAGTACTTCCAGGGTAGGCGACGTCGAAATTGACATTTCTATGATAAAAGTTAGTGACTTTATATTCGAAGATGTTTTGTTTAAAATATTAATTTGTCAATTTCTGTCGTCGCCATTTTCACTACGCGTATACAATACGGAAGCGTGCGCTTGCGTGCGATCGGAGCGCCGCCTGACCGACCTGATAAAAATTTGATTACTATAGGAAATACGTTATTTTATTTTTCTATTTGAAAAAATAAATCGTTATACTAACTCCTTTCATGGTCGCGCTCGCGCCGCTGAAACGCCGCAGCTGCCGACACTTTTTTGTTGGCGCGCCGCCGCCCGTTGATCTATTATCGGCGATCGTCATAGATTTAGTACATATATATACTAAATCTATGGCGATCGTACCTTGTTCGAATCCAGCCGGATTGAATGAATTTTTCTCTGTGTTCGATCTTTGCATTAATAATTGTAAGAAACTAGTGGAGTAATTCCACAAAAAAAATGAATATTGGTAAACACTCTTCACATTATGTAATTATATATTTTATGATATATGATGTAGTAAATTGTAATTACGCGTAACTAGCATTTAATTATGAGTTTACATTTCGGTAATTTAGTGGCGAAACTGATGCGCATGGAAACCAAATTAGCGTGATTTACGGGGATCTATTGTTATCAGACCGTAGGCAACATAAACTAAAACTTACTGTACAAAAATGAAACTCCTAATCATTGAAATAACAAAGTAATAATGTTAAATCCCTCTCCTGTGAAACTTGGTTTAGTGCAGATACGCGCTTTTTACCAATACTACATACGCGGCTTTGCACTATACCCGACGATACATGTTTGTAAATTAAAAACAGTTACCAAATAGTTGCAATATGAACAACAAGAAACAAAATACATGCGAAATTTTATAACTCTAATATTTAAATATAAAAAGTAATCGTTTTAAATTTCGTTCATCTGCAGTTGTGACCTTAATACACTAAGGGTACGATATACTAACAGCCTGCCGGCGCGTTTGCGCCGAGACTATACAAATCTAAAAAACTCGGTCCCTTCGATTTCAATTCGAGAAAAAATTAATATCGCTTATACACCTAGAGATAAAATGACACTTCGGACACCTGTGACATTCCGGACCGTCATTTCTCGGATTGGAACCTCATACGACGTACGTAGTGCGCAATCGCTCTAACGGTAAGCTTATTTCTATTCTACAGACTTAAATTAAAAATAATGTTTGTTTTAGCTGTCGTTGCAAGCAAAATGCATCAAGATGCTTTTAGCACCATGCATCCGATCCATTTGTCATGTCTTTAGCTCCATATTTTCAGAGACAAACTTCTACTCTTATGTAGAACTAGCATAGCAAGAACTTGGACTTATACAGGGTTGTTTGTAAAATACTATCAACCTTGCAGGAATATATTACTAATAACAATTTTTGTTTCATAACTTTTAATTATTTATCACATTTTATTTTCGTACAAAAATATAAATATTTAAATCGCTTTAAACGGTGGCAACTCTGTGCGGTAATAAACGAAACCGCAGAAAGGAAGGTGAGAGATCGTCGGTGATGACGCTTGTTGGAGTAGCAGCAGAGCTCCTTGTGAAAGAGTTCGCCCGGGGAAGTACTGCCACCTTACCTATTTCTGCCGCCAAGCTGTAATTTCAGCATTACCGGTCTTGAAGGTGCAGGTGAAATTACAGGCACATGAGACTTGTCAACTTACGTCTCAGGGTGATGGGCGCAGTGGCAGTGCCCCCCAGATCTTTGCGATTTAAATCTCTGAGTGGCACTGCAAGTGTTAAGGACAGGCATGTAGCTTACCATCAGGCGCACGACTTGTTCGTTCACTCACTTGATATTATTTAAAAAAAATTATATAGTATAATATAATAAGTAACTCTGGGGGTTGTTTTTTGGGAATACATATTTGTTCACATTCATGCGCGTATGTTTAGTAATTATTACAATGATATTCACTCTCGCCATGAAAAGGTAGAAGTAATACCAAGTCTACAATACTGTTAAAAGTGAAGAACAAGTTTGAAATTTAAATAACGTTTGTTTGATTGGCTGGGTGGCTCCACTGCTTTTTGACGTGTTATCTGAGCACATCGCACTGCTAATACTATAATGCATTAACTCAAAATGTGAATTTATTCAGTATAGCTGAAAAACGAGTCACTTCTCATGAAAGATTATTATAATTTATGTATAGGTTAAAATTTATTAGACATCTGAACAATTTTCTATTTGCCAAATAGAAGTATATTTAAAAATAAGTGAAAAATAATTTCATGTCGTTGAGGACTGTTTTGTCCTGAACTAGTTCACAAAACGTTTGTCTCATTCTGAGTTAAGTAGATATATTTTAACGGTTTCTTGCAATATTCTAATGACAATTTTATTGATATGTAGAGAAACAAATTATACGTTCAGAAATGGTATAATCTCCAATTTAAAATTTTTTGAGTTATTGCACTATTGTAATAGTAGTGCGAATGGTTAGCAATCCTTTGTTAATAACATATAATGCTATATGATAGCGCACAGATACAAAAATCAATATAGTGAAAATTCGTTATTCAGTGTATTTTCCTTAATGCCATCATCATTATACAATAAATACTTATTTATTGTATAACATCAATGTGTACGTGACACGCGAGTGACATTTAATATACGTTTAGGTATGTATTTATGGGGAATGAATAGGGTCTCGTAGTTTAATCGAGAGCTTAAGGTAACAGAATTGGGGAATTTTGCTTTAGATTATCTATAATAGGATCTCGACTTACTGGGAATATATTACCGTACAGTGTGTCAGTGATAGAAGTATGTCTATGATTATAGAACTAAAGACGTGGCAGTGTATGGTAGGGTTACATATGTTACTTAAAAAAATTTAGTCTTTAATACTTTGTAAATGTACAAAATGGCAATAACCACCTGTCTGGGTCTCGAAAGACCTATCTGTGTTTAGTTCGCCATTCTCGTTTTGTATGGTATGGTTGTGTCATTCTTTTAAGCAAATTCTCTAAAACCCTATCTGTGCCTTTAAAATGCCTTACTGTGCTGTTTTAAAGTACAAAAATGATAGCCACATCAAAAATATTAACCTGTGGTGGTATTTCATATTATCGGAAAGTCTTATTTTAATACATTTTTAATTTTCTGTTTATCGAAATAATTGTTTTGTTACAAGAAACAAGAGTAAAGCTTATACCCCTGCAATATGGTTGCTTCTTGTTTGGAGAACTAAATTAATAACGCCAATTCGTCGTCGTTCAGCAATGAACCGCTAGATGGCAGCACATTGATTGAAATTTCAATATAATATTAAAACGTCGTAACTTGTAATAATAGATATAATAATATGTATGATAATATGTAATAATAGAGGTAAAGTTTAGATTATATTAACAATCCAGAATTTGTTATTTCTTTTTAAATTAGAAACTACGACCAATCAAAATCAAGATTTTGGCGACATCGATAGTAATCGAGTTTTAAGGGACTTCCATTCGGTTTTTCTTCCGTGGAATTTCCTGCACTGTGAATACTAGCGATGCTACACGGGCGTTGCCAATGCGTTGGGTCGTCGTAAAGCTATGATGTCAACGCAACGAGTGCCACACGAGCAATGCGTGTCGTAACGTAATGCCGCTTGCGGTAGTTTAACGTAATGCTTCTTACTTACGCATCCCAGCATCCCAGCATTTAGCAATCTTAAAATAGTTACTCGGACGCAGTGGAAATAATATTATTTTCGAATTTATTGTCTAAATATTGATTTGTAATGATTTAAAGTTAAGTTCAACTTAATTAGTTACTCGTATATAAATCTCTTCAATATTTTGTTTATTTTTTTATTTAAAGTACGTATGAAATAATTTCTCGTTGAATAAAATTAAGCCTTGTTTATTTCGTAAAATTAGGACAGCGACATCTATATGCTTCTTGGCGATACTAATAATTGACACTAGACTATAACTCCAAATTCACAACGTGACAATCAAGACTCAGCTTGTTTTATTTATTTTTCTTCATGAAAGTGCGGAAAAATAATTGAAAACAACGTCATTACGTTGTTTATATTACAGGCAAACAAGTTGAAACCATGAAATTGATTACACTACTCATTTCTAACATATGTAGATTTCCCTGATAAGAATGAATAAGTAACTCCAGGGGTTGCTCTCTGTGAATAGATATTTGTTTACATTCATGCGTGTGTCCCATTCGGGTTGGCGAGACCAAAGCTTTTCATTCCGAATGTGTGTCAGGATCCTGATACACATCTCTCGCTTCACTAAACTGTATATATAGGCTCAAAAAACGGATCGCGTCATTTGGTGCAATGCCATGCTTACCAGATTCAACGAAGGGACGTCAAGTTTGGTGTGGGACATAATAACAGGTGACAAAACATGAATTTATAGTTACGATAAATCGTCAAAACGTCAAAACGTCATCCCGCGTAGAGTCTTGACCTGGCACCTCGTGACTTATATTTTTATTTTTTTTAAATTAAGATCCAGTTACGCGGTCAACGATTTTCATCACCTGAAGAGGCTGTCGAAGAGTACGGAAAATATGTTTCAGAGATTGTCACGGAGGCGTGGCATAAATGTTTTCAAAATTGCATAAACGCTAACGGAGAATATTTTGAGAAACAATAAATTTATTTCTGACCATTTATAGTATTTTTTTCTTATTAATTCCGGAACTTATAGTGCGCCCCAAGTATTACACGATTACTACGATATTTATGAGCCATTTTGATGATTTTATTTTCGTTGGAAAGGGGGCACCTCAGCACCTACCTCTGAGGATGGTAGTTAATCCCTGTTCTAATATTATGTCTACTTTTTTTATTAAAAAATCTTTCTGAACGTAAATAACATTATCACAAATATACTAAGACGACAGTTTAAGAATATTAATTTCTTCAAACTTATCTTCCAGAGACACTCTGGGGGCCTTTGGAAATTGCCCTAACAGCCCGCGCCTGCAGGATAAATATTCTTTTAATGTTGGCGGTAAATTCCCCAAGAAAAATGTGTTATGTTGTCAAACTGTAAGAGTAGGTGAAATAAATCAATGTACATCTGAAAATTTTCGAGTTATAGAGCTGTATAGTTGCAACAACTTAGTTATTTGTGGATCCCGTTGAAATTTAACATCTACAAGGTCAAATCAACTGTTAAGTATCTACTACACTTTTCTTTTCACAATAAAGTTGGTTATTTTATTTTTAATTATTTCATTAAAAAAAATTTGATTTTTTTTCAATTAGTAATCTCATCTCAACTGAGGATTTTTTAAATGATACTTAGAGATGGGATGAACAAGTCGTGCGCCTGTTGGTAAGCGACACGCCTGTCTATGACAGTTGCAGTGCCACTCAAAGCTCTTTAAATTGCAAAAAACTGGGGAGCACTGCCATTGCGCCTGTCACTCTGAGACATAAGCTGACAAGTCCCATGTGCCTGTAATTTCCAGCCCACCACCCTTACCAGCACCCTTAACCTTCAAAACCGGAACGCAGTAATATTCACATCACTGCTTGGCGGCAGAAATTAGTAAGGTGGCATTACTTCCCTGGACGAACTCTTTCACAAGGAACTCTACTGCTATTAAAATTCCCTGTTCTATGATTTTTTTTTTTTTTTTTTTTTTTATTGCGACTCGACTAAATGACTGCACCGCGCCTGATGGAAAGTGCGAATACAGTCCAGAGATGAGAGTAACGGATGGAAAACACAAATATCTTCA
This sequence comes from Hyposmocoma kahamanoa, assembly GCF_003589595.1. NCBI lineage: Eukaryota > Metazoa > Arthropoda > Insecta > Lepidoptera > Cosmopterigidae > Hyposmocoma > Hyposmocoma kahamanoa. The sequence continues at coordinate 17,442,969 of NW_020654289.1, forward strand.
CTCCGTCACTATCATTTTGCCGGTCTGGCCAAATGCACTGGATGTACACCAACTGATCCCTGAACGCGATTCGCAAAAGCGTTTCACTGTGGAGGGTTTTCCGCCGTGTGTACTGTGGTCGCTATCCAGTCGGCACAGAGCCTACCACAATGCTAAGCAGATGGACACTTGTGACGCCCTCGGTCGCCTCTTACGACCCCCACGGGCATGTATGGGGAGGCGACAATGTATTCTTAAGCCGTCGCCCCACGGCTAAAATGAGGACTAGAGTAAAGAAATTGACTCCGAGGCTCTACCTAGAACACCCAGACAGGAATAAATTTTGAAAAGTTCAATACCCAGACTGGTATTTGAACCACTTCGTCTAGCACCAACTGTGCCAACCACTGGACACCGATGTCGCCAATAAGATTTTGTAAGAATATTATTTTTGTACCAGATTCAGTAGCAGTACAGCTCCTCGTGAAACAATTCGTCCAGGGAAGTACTGTCTAGGGAGGTGACTACCTTACCTACGTCTGCCCCCAAACAATAATGTGAGCATTACTGTGTTCCGGTTTGAAATTACAGGCACACTTGGTAACTTATGTCTGGTGACGGGCGCAGTGGAAATGTCCCTCGAATTTTTGCGATTTAAAGCTCTGAGTGATACTGCAATTGTTACGATCAGGCGTGTCGCTTACCACCAGGCGCATGGCTAATCATACCAATTGCCTGGTTCCAACGCAAGAACCGAAAATAACTAAGTGGTATAAAACTAGTACTAATACCAAGAACTAATTGAGTGATTTAACTGTGTTCGTATGTATCTATTTAAAATATTTGTGTGTATAATTTTACGTCCTATATACAATATATATAACTTCGAACTTTAGTTCTACTCACAAGTGAAAAATATATCAAACGGACAATGTTAACAGCGCTTTTGTTGGCGATTTTCTGACTTTGACGGATATATCGCAGCTTTATATATTCCAGTACAACGTCGTAAATCTTTTGCACTTCCCGAGAGGATCACTGTTGATTGCTGAGTTTCCAGACCACGATTTTTGAAATGGAATTTTCTAGAACGAAGTAGATAAGCCTCTGCCAAAATGTTTTCATATAATGTCTTGTAATTTTTTAAAATAAAACACAGGAAAACATTGGGACTCGAATTCAAAACTCGAATTATTTGCGTACGTACATCTAAAATCGTATTTTTCGTACACGTCAATTACTCTTGGGCATAAACATATATATTTATATTACATACTTAATTTAGAACACAAAAACCATTTTAGCTTCATCAAAACGTACGTAATATGTAACTTGATTCAGATGCTGACAATACTATTTCTATGATCATGTTAATGCTCAGTGTACATTATAATGGAAGTATATCAAAGAATGATGAGTCAAAATGGGCGTAATCCAACAATTAATTTAAACCTTACAAGAAAGCTTATTCTTAATATTATATTATTATTAGTATTATTAATATTAATACTATATTGTACATCCTTCCTTGAAATGGTTACCTACGAGATAGGCTTTGCTTAGTGTAGGACCCAGTTGTAATCGGTTTAGAAAAAGTTTAAAAGTACATGTCTTAAACATACGTATTCCATAATGTGTAATATAATATATTCTCACTTCTATGGCTGTTATCTGAAATTGAACTGTATTGTTTGTTTTCATGTACAAACAAATTACTTACTCACTAATAGACAAAATAATACTATGACAATAGGTATCACAGTTGCCGGAGAGTCGAGTGTATCTCGACTTCTCTACAACTCGGTAATTAAAACAAATAACAATACTTAATATAAGAACCAGCGCTTATGTCGTTTCCGTGATTGTACGTAGGTTTGTCGCCCCCGCACATAATTTATTAGACGTGATCATAGATGAATAAATGTTGATACAATGTTCCTTTAACAATAACACGACACGCATTGTAAAATATTAGTATTGAAAATAATAATAACGCACACACCCATAGCCCCGCTCTAGGGAAACCATGTATCGCGGGTGCTATACACTTAGACAACCATCAATTACACCTAAAGTCACGAGAGAAATAATGTAAGCGAGATAAAATAATTTTTGATATTGATTTGATTTGTAGGCCGTACAACTATTTCTCCCGGCCCGGGGATCGAACCCGGAACCTCTGCGTGGCAGATCAGCATGGTAACTGTTCGGCCGCGGAGGTACTTAAAATAAAAAAAATATAATCACAATATCGAAACATCATCCCTAGTTATGTCACTATTGGTGTCACACCCAAGTTTCAAAGAAATTTGCTATATGTATACATATAGATATTTTATTTCGCCATAGGGTATTAAGAAAATACGTTTTTCATACAAAACTGTCGTCATATTTACTTGGGCCTGAAATGGGCCTGAGGCATATATTTAGTACATATAATATTGTATTTTTTTTTAATCAAACGATACAATATGGCTTATGCAGTTGCTTCTAGAAAAAATCTTTTAAAATGAAATTGAAAGGCTTATATAGTCTGGCTGGCTACGTCCCTCTACCTCCCCCGTCAAACGGGTAGCTGGTGGCCGCGGATTGGTCGAAGGTGGCGCTGCTATCGCAGGACAGTTAGTGGAAGTGACGTATGGCTGGCGGACTGACCAACATGGCGACTTAACTTCCGGTTTTCCAATTGTAGTTTGCTGGGTGTTAGCAAAGAGAATTGTTTTTTAGAGGGAAAATATCTCAAAGTATAAATAAACGAAAAAAAAGATATATTTATATCTTCTAGTAAAACATTAAAATCTGTATATGGAATTCTTAGGTTTTCGTGATAGTTACATATAGAAAATGAAACTATTTTTTCGGATATACATCGCGTATATTTGTTTTTTAAACAAACTAACGTTTCGGATCAAAACGTTTCGGTTCAATCAGCTGTGATCAAGGCACCTAAAAAGGGCCCAAAACGTTGGTTTGTTTGAAAAACAAATATACGCGATTTAGATCCGAAAAAAATGTTTCATTTCCTATTAAAACCTGCATATTTAGTAAATAAAAAAAAAGTTGTCCATCTATAAATAAAAAAAAAAACATTATATGGACGCATCCACACAAAAATTAACATCAATGTGGCAGACGCCCCGTTAATTTCTGCAGCCATTCAAACGGCTTTATACGCCATTTGGACCTAAACCCTCTGTTGTGCCTTGAACAATCGCACAAATAACTTTACACCCTATTAAGCACAGAACACAGGTATAATTCGTTTTTTATGGATATTTTATTAAATCGTCACATGTTTCGAATTTGTATTTATTATTGACTTATGATCGTTGCTCACTAGCCGCGCTACGCTTTTTCTCTGTACGTGGGCGCACTGTAGGTTTCCGGAATGAAATAATTTTATTGTTTCTCAAAATATTCTCCGTTAGCGTTAATGTACTTTTTCATACGAATGAACCAAGTTTGAAAACATTTATGCTACTCCTCCGTGATAATCTCTGAAACATATTTTCCGTACTCTTCGACAGCCTCTTTAGGTGATGAAAATCGTGGACCGCGTAAATGGTTCTTAATTTTTGGAAATAAATAAAAGTCACAAGGTGCCAGGTACGCGCGATGTACACATAAGGTCAACGTTGTTCACCTTCAAAAATTCATTTGCTTGTCTGGCCGTGTGATAACTGGCATTATCGTGGTGCAAGATGTTTCGGCGTTTACGGTTATTTTTACGGAGTTTTTCAATAACTTTCGGCAAATAAATGGTCGTGTACCAATCACTATTCAAGGTACAACGATTCTCCAAAGCAACAGTAGCCACGTGTCCAGTTTTATTAAAAAAAGAAGCAATCATCCGCTTAGAGGCACTTTGCACGCGCGCCATTTTGGTTGGTTTCGATAGACCCATACGCTCGATTGCTGCTTTGTTTTGGGATGGTAACTATAAACCCATGTTTCGTCGCCTGTTATTATATGCCACACCAAATTTGTCACTCCTTCGTTGAATCTGGTAAGCATGGCATTGCACCAAGTGACGCGATTCGTGTTTTGAACCTCAGTCGAATTGTGTGGGATCCAACGAGAGCACAGTTTTATCACACCCATATGTTTATGTAGTATTGATTGTATTTGACTCATGCCTATGCCTAAATATGCCCGAATCTCCTGGTATGTCACATGCCTGTCTGTTTTGATCATACGGCGTAGAGCATCGATGTTTTTGTTGTTCACAGCAGTGGACGAGCGACCATCACAAAATTCGTCACTGAGATTCACACGGCCGCGTTTGAATTCTGCAAACCAATTATAAATAGTCGTCTTGCATGGTGCTTCATCGCCAAAAGCAGTTTGAAGCCGAGGGAAGCTGTTAAATTACATTTACAGTCGTAGAAAATCATACTACGAAAATTTTCACGAGTTAAATCCAACGTGATGTAGACAATCAATTTCTAAAATGTAAAAACGCAACAATGTAAAAACAAGTGACAGTCAGATTAAACAAACTGTATTCTACAGCCAGAGAATTCCATTTTCAAATGTTGTAATTACTTTTTAAATATTTTTTATGGAAGTGGCCAGTTCCGGAAACTTATAGTGCGCCCTATGTAATGCGTCGGTTCCATCGAAATATTCAAACTTTAGGAGCTTTAAACACTTTATAATATTATCTGTATACGGTGCATTGTTAATCACAAAACATGTATGTCATATATATGTTTCTATTAACTATATGTCATACTTATGACATATAGTTAATAGAAACTAGTAGCAGTAGAGCTCCTTGTGAAAGAGTTCGTCCAGGGTAGTACTGCCACCTTACCTATATCTGCCGCCAAGCAGTCAGCGTTACTGTGTTCCGGTATTGAAGGGTAAGGGCGCTGGTGAAATTACAGGCACATGGGACTTGCTAACTTATGTCTCAAGGTGACGAACGCAGTGGCAGTGCCCCTCAGATCTTTGCGATTTAAAGCCCCGAGTGGCACTTTAACTGCCATGGACATCTGTGTCGTCTACCACCAGGCACCCAACTTGTGCCTCTCGCCACTAAAAAAATAATATTTGAATTTCGATTTTCTGGTAAAGTGGATAGAAAGAACGAATGATTTCAAAATATTGTCTATTCCTTTAGTAAGGATTAGGAAAGAAATAACGCCATCCATGTAATGCCATCTCTTTCTATTCTGATGTTCCGAATCGCCTTATCGCCTATATCTCAGGATGACGGGCGCAGTGGCAGTGTCCCTCAGATCTTGGTGATTTAAAGCTCTGATTGGCACTGCAACTGTTATGGACAGGCGTGTAGCTTACCATCAGTCGCACGACTTGTTTGTCCCGTCACGTGATTTATAAAAAAAACCACATATTTAAACGGCAATTTAGTCAAATGCTTTAGAGATAACAAAGTGGTTTAAATGGCAAGTATGTATATATATATATAAATAATATATGTATAAAAACTGCCTTTCGCAGTTAGATTGTTGAGTATCCGTTCTACTTTCTTTTGTATAGTTTGTAGGTAAAGGTTTCGGTTTTTTGGCATTGTAGACACTCCATTTAATAATAGAATGAATATAGAATGTGCGCTGCTCCACTAGATTGACTAACGAGCGAGCGTGAAGTTTACGACGGACTTGATGGTACGTAGTATTTACACGAACCTATTATTACCTTAATGTAAACCAGGCTTTATACTTGACTTTATATTATTACCATTATAATGATTTTTTGGTTGTACTCTTTCTGTGATAACGCGTTTCAACTTTATATTGTACTTTATTACGGCACGGAATGTACGCAAATTCTACATTTCATTTGTGCCTATATTCTATTACCATATCTGATTCCACAACAACATTTTGTTCCCAAATGCCATGTCTACACATATTATTGTAATCAAAAGATAAACATGTCAAGCACGTCAGACGTTAGGCTCGATGCGGGCGAGATTTTTTATATACGATTTATATGGAAAAATGTTCGTGGAAGGTCTAAAGATAGATTGCCTTTTAGTATGTCACAATGTTAGGGTATTATGTTCTTTATAGACGTAAAATGATATTTATACTTTTCTATGGAAACGATTTGTGTATTGTATTTATTATTATTATTTTTTAATTGTTGATTGACCAAATATGGTCAGTCAATAATTGTTACGCAAATAAAAGAGCAGAAAACATACATGCAAAGAACTTAAAACTCAGTGCACAATCTTATAGACCGACACTATTTAATATAATATATGTATAATAAGATCGACACTTATTGCAGAGTAAAAAGAAACATACAATAAAATTACGGAATGTATAATTCGACACAACTCGGCATTTGTTGTTCGAAATTTAAAAAAATGAAATCTAATACGATCGTCACTTATAGGACCGCTGTCCAGCACAACTTCTGTCTCCGGCAAACGGGCGTCAAAGCTCAATGCAAAGCAAAGCAGTTTCGAATTGACGATATATTAAGTTAACATTTTTATTTTTGTTTTATCAAAACTTTTTAATCAGCTAACCCTTTCAACACTAGTTATAAATCTAAAAACTTACAGATATAACTCATATTTCATTATATTTTTATCGATAATGAATTGAGAATTGACCTCACTATTGTAATCTCAATTACAGTACCTGCACGCTATGATGGCCCTATTGACAGATTACAATAGTGAGGTCAAATCTCAATTCATATCGAAAAAACGGCCATCATAGCGTGCCGGTACTATAGCGATAATCATTTAATGAATAACCACGAAAATATTAAAATCTATATTGATATAAAGGGATTACTGTCACATTTACACACACTACACACGTTATAATACTCTAATAACTACTAATTGCGATATCAAGTAATCATGCTTAAGAATAGTGCGTTCCATATAAAGACAGTTTGATCCTATTATGGGTATTACGCAGTCAAACTCAATGACATTCCATAGACACGACCTATAAACCAATACCGATGTTCGTGGTTTACCGCATCTCCGTAAATTACGTAAAAGTATATATACTTTCAAAATTACATGAGCTGAAAATTTAGTAACTTACTACATAAAATGCGAATATTTTTATTGGCAATTCTTAGGACTTTGAAGAGTCGTGACGTTTCAAAATAATGTAATATAATTCAATTCAATATAATAATATAATTCAATATAACTTTTTAATTTAATTAAACACTTATATTATTTAATAAAATAAAATTAATAGTTAATATAACTTTTTCATTATATTATTTCATTTTTTGTTTATTATATTAATTGAATAAACATGAAACTAAAACATATAAAAATTGTTTTCATAGAATTGCGATTTTGCCCTTACGAGGATAACTCGCGTCGCAATTTATAAAGGTGGCACTGCCTTAATAAATAATTAACGCGCCGCACGGTGCATTCTACGAAAACTAAAATATATTATGCGTGACGTCCTAGGAAGACTATCTTTTCAATATCACATATGCGTTGCCGGCCGTGGAACATATGAGGTCTCTTGTCCTATGAACACTACAATTTTGCTTTGTAAAGAGAGTATTCGAAAAGAGGTATGGTAGTGTTATCTACCTAAACAGGGTCTGTACAGAAGTCCTATTACCTACAAATAGGTTTTAACACAACCGTAAAACGTCATGCCAAACGTAATGATAAAAAAAATATCTTCAGTTTTAAAGATGAATATATGTTGTAATGGTATTCGAGTTTATTGAGGATTAACGTGTACTGTATTTTTTGGGTATAGCGAAGTAAATTACTAGGTAAACAATTTGAACTGACTTAAAAAGTCAAATTACTAAGTGTCTCTTATTATTAGACGTAGGCGATTGAATGAAACACGTTGGTTTATCATGTTTATTGTTTGGTCTCCAGAATATAAGTGATAAAATAAATGAGATTAAAATTATACGTAAACTTAATTGATAACCAAGAAACGCTTATTTTACACTTTTTCGACTGTGCTGATTCCTGCTATTTGTATGCTAAATAAGCTTCAACGGTTGCAAAACCTATGTATAAGGTTCTTCTTTGGCCTTCGTAAATATGACGAATCTCACACTACCGCAATCAGCGCAAGTGGCTTTCGCATTCCTCTCCGCAGGAATTTGCATATTGTCTCCATTTTCTACAATATTCTACATAAGCCTCTGTCTCCCTGGTATTTGAGAGAGCGTTTCAACTTTCTTAGGTTCCTGGATAAACCCTGTTGCTCTCCCCTTAGGTCCCAATTATCTTCTCCATCCTTCAATTCCGGTTTCTATTCTCACTCCTTCAGTGCATAAGCGATTAGATTTTGGAACGCACATTCTATTATTGTTCACGAAAATAAATCGCTAGCTATTGTCAAAATGAAGGTTAAGGAACATTATTTATTTACTATTCCACCCATTTCATAGGTATTATATTATGAAATATATATTTATCTAAGTGTTTACATAGTTTATAATAATTTAATGTTTTCGAACATTATTGTATGTAAAATTTTACCTAGTACTATCACAGATTACTTAATAGTTACTACGTAACAGATACACCACTCCAATATAAAATCGAAACTACCTACGCTATAATAGCCTACTAAATTTGACTAACCTAACACGACGAACCTAAACACGCGCTCAGAGAGATGAAAATAACGTTGTCCGCCGTGTGCAGTTGTGCGGAGCCGAATGCTCTTAAATGAAAGACTTGCTGCGCCGACGTCGGCGCACTCAGCGATAGGCACTTATCGCGTAACCTAGAGCAAGTGACTGACTGATGATGACTTTTAGATGATTTTAATATGAAATTACTGAAGTTCCAAGTAATTCTTGATCTTGAGACACATACGAATAAACAATGCAATGAAATAATGTTATATTGGGATTCGATGAATAAACTTGCATATTCGATTAGAAGCAGTACGTAAGCATTCTCTTTCGACCCTTCTTTAGTATCTCCAAAACATAATTTCTAATAACAGTAAATCCCTACCCTGTTTGTATTTCTCTTCATCTAATACCGACATTAAAGTAACAATTTACGATCCCATTACTTACTGTTTTTCCCAAAACCCCCTATATTAACGTTTGTTTGAAAGTGAAACAGTCTATTAACATTTTCCGGACTCCATACAGTAAAGATAGGACATCTACTGCAAATAGGCTTTCAAAGAAATGGTAGTCAGAGATAGGTGTAATCTAGAGGTTAAGAAAAAAGTTTGTTCGCATATGACCATTCTAAGGATAGCAAACAATCATAGCAAAAAATATCTAAATTAACCGTGTAAATAACATAAACCACATACATTTTGTATTTGAATTGGAAGACATGATGTTTCACGAGTTGTTTTTTCCCAGTAGCTATAATAGAAAGGAAGAAGATAGGCAGCAACACCATTCGATATGGGATGGTTCTATTAAACCCGGTAAACCTGCGCTAAACCGACTTATAGCGTTTTCGAAATTTACACTTATTCAAATATTTTTCCTAACGTGGGATTCTAAAATGACACGCCTACCTTTGCACGCGGACCAATATTTGGATGTTTTGATAAGCTTCGTCCCGGGAAATGGATCTGATGGCCACGAAATTTGTTTACCTCAGCTTTACTTATGGGGCATACTTTGTTTGTGCTAGTGTTTATAATGGCTACTGATATTTAGTTAATAGCAGTAGAGCTCCTTGTCAGTGTTTATGAGCGTTACTGCGTTCCGTTCTGGAAGGTTAAAGGTGTTGGTCAAATAACAGGTTTTTGGCACTTTACAACTCTATGTCTCAGGGTGATGTGCTCATTGAGAGCCTCTCATATTTTCGCGATTTAAAGCTTTATTGGCACTGAAACTGTTATGGATACTAAATTTCTTGTCGCTTGCCACTAAGTTCACGGCTTCTCCATTCTGTCATATAATGAATAAAAATTTATTTTTTTAATGTAGAGATTGCCTTCTCGTCAGTCAGGTCAGTGACCTTTTTTTTTACAAAATCATATATTAAAAGTAAACTACAATTATGTATAATAATCCCAACTAATGGGAGATCCTGGAGCTATCTTTTTCTTCTATTTTAATCCTTCGTATTATTCCTGAAATATTTTTGTCAAAGAAAATAACGTAACTCACGTAATTCCATACATACAGAATTTTAATTATATTTTTATGTCGGCTAATAAAATTGTTTTCGAATACAAGAATTGATTAGAATATTGTAGCTAATCGCTACCAATCTCTTCGTATATATTTTATAATATAGTCTTTTTTAAGCTTGGCTTTGCGTTAAATTTAGAATTTAATTTAAATGTGCCTTTTTCTTGACTTTATCTAGTTTTGCTTTGATAGCTACGTGGTGTCTTCTAGTAAATTATTAAAAGCTGTAAGTACATTTGCTTGGCCTTGCGCACTCGTTGTTAGCACTCACCCTGTAACCCATTGATACAGTCCGCTACAAAAATTTTTTCACAATGATAAAACCAATATTCCAAAAAAGAAACAGTTACAGTATTTTTGAAGTAACCATTCTACTTGATTTTATTTCTCTCCCTTGCTCAGTAGTAGTACTACATTTGTTGTTCTAGCTATCCGTCATAAATAATGATATATTAAACGATGTCAACAATGCATAATGAATGGACGTGTGGTAAACGTTATTTATGTGACTTTGGGTAGGCCAGGGTATCTGTGGTGCTGTTTGGTGCTGTTAAATGGGATTCCACCATAAGGTCTCTAGCACGCAAACAATAGCGATGTATTGACTGGTAATGTATTTTATTCTAAGTTTATAGCTTTGATCTAGTGTGATGGAGGAGGTGATTCGAGTCATTATGATTCACTGTTTTAGTGTCTACATGCCAAACGTGTAAAGAGGATAAATACACACGTTTAAGGTTTGTAGGCACTATATCAGATTTGTCACAGATCTACCGATGAGTGTAAATTCAGCCGCATAATTTCAACGTTTCCTGTTAGATTTATTTATTTATTGCATATAATATTGTACATTTGTAATGGTAAGTAATAAATATATGTATCGTTTGCATATAGTACAATATATAATACGCTTCGTGAGCGCATGGTGATATCAGTGGAGAGGGTCAATATCTATATAGATATATTTCTGTTAGTTTTTTACATTTAACATTTTCGCTTTACAAAATTATAAACGGAATTCGTTTATATGGCGTATGAGCAATAATTTTAACAAAGTTTGTGCTCTTTAAGATTTTGAGTTTTTTAACACAAGCTGTGCGTACGTTAAGAAAGTATTATCTAATTCATTTTTTATTACTAAAGCGAGCTAGTTTACATAATGTTACTTTGGTTCCAAAACGTGTCATGTGTGTGTACAATGTCATTTAGATGTTTAATGTTGTCAATGCTGTATTTTGCTATTGTATTTTTATCAGTAGGGAACTGTTTTTGTTTATAATTTCTTAATATAGTTTATATTATATTGTTATACAAGCTGTTTGTACCCTCAAAAATAAAATAAATAAATAACTAAAAGTACAGTCAGATTGAGTAACTTCGTACACTTTTCTCAGGTTTTTACGGATATTGAAATAAAAGTCTAGTGCTCCTTTCTTATCGAAATTAAGAATAATATTAAGTAAATGACAAATTAAACAAAACTGATTCAAAGTTACCTTGACATTTAAGTATCTTTGAACTTTGAACTTTGAACTTTTAAGTACCTTCTTCATTGACAATTTAGCTGACTTGAATAGTAAGATTACACTCGCATTTTTATTATATTTTTAGTTGATATATATATATATATATATATTATATACATATATATATATCTCTACTAAATAAGTCATAGTAATTTATTTATTGAGAATTATTTTGAATGCAGTATTACTTACTTGAAAGTACTTAGATATCGTTGTATTGATGTATATCATTTATTATGCGAAATAATATAATGATAGTTTTTCGTTGCCCCGAAAGATCTAGAAGCAACAACGCAAGGCACCGGCAAACCTGTGTGGTATCGCACTTTGCAATTTTTGGATCAGTTTATTTTCAATTAGCTACTTTACTCGAGCCGAAAATTGATGTTTTTATTTTTGAACACTTGTTACTCAAGTCAATAAATAACGTAAATATCAATTAAAATAATATGGCCCACACAAATAAAATAAAATAATAAAGATAATAATACAACGCTTCCAAAATAAAATACAGAGGACAATTTTTTTTTAATTTTTCTTTATGACACTAAGTGATGGGACGAACAAGTCGTGCGCCTGATGGTAAACGACACGCCTGTCTATGTCAGTTGTAATGCTCTCAGAGCTTTAAGTCGCAAAGATATGGGGTGCACTGCCTATGCGCCCATCTCCCTGAGACACAAGTTGAAAAGTCCCATGTACCTGTAATTTGACCAGCACCCTTACCCTTCAAAACCGGAACACAGTAATGCTGACATTACAGTTTGGCGGCAGAAATAGGTAAGGTGGCGGTACTTCCCTGGACGAACTCGTTAACAAGGAGCTCCAGTGCTGCTAAAGTAAGTTGTTGTTGCTGTTGCTGTTGTCATCAACACAATATGTGAATATAATATTTACAAGATTATAGTTATAATTTATTATAGATATTTATTATTTGATAAGTTGTGGTTTATTGTAGAGCTACGAGCCAGAGTCGAAACGTCGCGACGGGACATGTTTTTCGCCTATAGCATATTCATCTCTATTTTCCCAATATTAAGGTACAAATTTGTGTTATACGAATATGGAGTCAAGCGTCGACGCGCGTCAGCGCTTGGTTGCAGTCGAGCTTGCAGTTGCGTTGTAGATGAAAAACAGGACGCGACGCGACGCTTCGACACTGCGCCAGTGTGAGTTGAGCCTTATTAGAATTGTTAAATCTGTGTTTATATATAAAGATTTCTACCAGGTGTAATCCAAATATATTTCCTCGTACTTGTGACTAATTTCTGAGCCGACAGTCATTAAATTTTATTTTATAGATAAGGTACATCAACAATAGCACATATTATTATACTCTTATATAACAGTGTAACTTTACATTGGTATTGTAGTTATATGTTTACCTATTACGGACGTACATAGCATTTAATGTAATAAAATAATAATAAGCAACAAAAAGAACAACAAAGAACTTATGAAATTACTGAGATAACTATTCGAGAATGTTTTTTTGAAAACATTCCTGGAAGAATAAAAAATGTCTATATCAATCTGAACGTCAAATTGGTTGTAAGTAGAGGATAATCTAGGTAGTGGTTTAAATATTTTGGTTATTTTATGACATGGGTAATTTAATAATAGGGGTTAAAGTATGAAATTGCCCATTTGTACTGAAAATCTAAATTGTTTATTTTTTAAATTTTTAACAAATTTATTTAATCAAAATAGTTGCCATTATTATCTATACATTGCTGCCATCTAATGGGAAGGTTATTAATGCCTTTGCGATAGAACTCCGACGATCTAGACTGCACAAACTGTGTGAAAGCATTTTGTACTGCCTCCTGGGAAGAAAACTTCTTGTCACGTAGATAATTGTCCAAATCACGAAAAAAATGGTAGTCCGTTGGAGCAAGGTCTGGTGAATACGGAGGATGACGAATGGTTTCTAACTGCAGTTCCTGAAGGGTCAAAATGGTTTCTCGTGCTGTGTGAGGTCTCGCGTTGTCGTGGAGCAATAATGGTGAAGATCGATTCATGAGTCGGGGCTGTTTTACTGCTAGTTTTGTCAACATGGTTCGGAGTTCGGCACAATAGACATCTGCCGTTATTGCTTGACCAGATCGGAGAAAACTATAGTGAATAACACCATGCTGAGACCACCAAACAGTTACCATTACCTTTTTATTGGTAAGTTTTGCTTTAGGACACTGTTGTGGCATTTGACCTGGGGTCAGCCATTGCATTTTTCTTTTCCGGTTATCATAAAGAATCCACTTTTCATCACATGTTACAATTCGATCCAATATTCCTTCATTTCTGTACCGGTTCAACAAGGCAACACAAGTTTCAACACGCGTTTCTTTCTGCAGATCAGTCAAATCATGAGGCACCCATTTTTCTTATTTTTTTATTTTATTGATTTGACGCAAGTGAGTCAATATTGTGGGTAAGGTAACGTTAAACCATGCCGCTATTTCCTGGGTAGTTTGACTAGGATCGGCTTCCACTATCTCTCTTAATTCATCGTTATTCACCTGTGTGGGCGGTCTTCCTCGTGACTCGTTCTTTAAGTCGAAATTTCCATCACGAAAGCGTTTAAACCAAAATCGCACGGTGCATTCATTAGTAGACCCCTCTCCAAACGCAGCATTGATATTGCGGGCTGTTTCTGCCGCGTTAGTTCCGCGTCGGAACTCGTATTCAAAAATCACTCGAATTTTCGCAGTATCCATCTTTCTTGTCTAAATTGAATAACAAAAACAATTGAAAGTCGATATTCAAATGTTTCAAATTTAAAAAAAAAAAAATCACAGAAACCATTTGAAAAAAGTTTCATTCGAAAACCTCAAACCATGAAGATTCTATGAAAATTCAAAGAACCTATTGCAATAAAACGGCAATTTCATACTTTAACCCCTAATAGTAATTAGTAAGGCATGTTAATATTTATTTGGTTCAGAATATTGCAACATTTTATTGTATATGCTATGTATATTTATACTATTTAGTATATACCATGTAAAAATAGGTCAGATAATATTCGGCGATCTCTAAGCGTTTTCATTTTGAAGTACCCTATGAACATATATATGTCTATGTGATATACCCGACGAGAAAAAAGCTAATTGTCTTGTAAACACACGCTGAATACTTTCACGACTTTGTGAGGGAGCACAGTAGATTGGGTTCCACACTACACTGGCGAATACCAAATGAGTCCAAACAAGTATAGTTCTTGTTTTAACTGATTTGAAATCTTTTGAGTCACGCCTCAGGAAACCCAGCATTTAATTTTGTGCCGCTCTTCTTGTAACGTTATCTATATGGGTATTAAATTTTAGGCCACTCTCAAGTGTAACTCCCAAATCCCTTACTTCATATACCTTCTTTAATATGACACTGCTAATATTGTTATGAATAGTTATAAAACGTTGACAATTCGATGTTCTCCGGATTTTAATCTGTAAAACAATGCAGTGAAACGTTAATTGAGCGCGCATATTTATGTACATATACATATATGTACGGGTGAACAAAATGTTTGTAAAAACTATTTCTTATCACAGCATGACCTTTGTTACTTAAGCAACCAATTATTTAGGTCGACGCGATTCTCTTAACAGCCGAAAGCAAATCAGTAATCAGTACAACAATATACTTGTGAGCAATAACATGTTTTTTTGTGTATCATTTCTGGTATTAGGATTTATTTGCATCTTTTACTTATTTTCCACATGGAATTTCAACTATTGGAAAAAGAAAAATGTCGCCGGCCCAAAGCCATTACCTCTTTTTGGTAATATCGTACAATCAGCATTCCGACAGAAATACATTGGAGAGGAGATCAAAGAAATCTACGCACAATTCCCGAATGAAAAAATAGTTGGATTTTACAGAATGACGACACCAACCCTGCTTGTTCGAGATCTTGATATTGTAAAGGCAATAATGATTAAGGACTTCGACATATTCATCGATCGTGGTGTGGAATTCAATAAAGACGGACTTGGAGTCAATATGTTCCACGCTAGTGGTGATTCTTGGAAACTCCTTCGAAGCTCATTCAGTCCTCTCTTCTCTACCGGAAAGATCAAAAACATGTCTTACCTAATATCTGAACATGCCGATAAACATGTTCATCGCATTGAGGAAGAGTACAGTGAAAGACAAGAAATTAAAATTTTAGAGTTCACACGCAATTACACAATTTCCACGGTTGTAGCTACTGCCTTTGGTATGGATATTGATATAAAAGACAACATTTTTAAAATGCTCGATGAAATAGACAAACTCATTTTCGAATCGAGTTTTACATTTGAACTGGATATGGTTTTTCCTGGCATTCTAAAAATACTAGGAACCGCATTGTTCCCTCAAAAAGTATCTGCATTTTTCCATGATTTAGTAGAGACAGTAGTAAAACAACGAAATGGGGAGCCCACTGGAAGGAACGATTTCATGGATATTATTTTGGCTATGAGAAAAGAAGGTGAAATTAGCAAAATCAAGGGAGACAATAAGATAACAAGTTTGACTATTACCAACAATTTGATCGCAGCCCAAGCATTTTTGTTTTTTATAGCAGGTTATGAAACAAGTGGTACTACTGCAGCTTTTTTACTATACGAATTAACTGTAAATCCTGACGTGCAAAATAAGGTTATAGCAGAAATCGATGAAATGTTGAAAAAAACGAACGGGAAAGTAACTTACGATTCTTTGATGGAAATGTCATACTTGGGAAGAGTATTTGATGAAACTCTTCGAATGCATCCAATTGCCGAGTTTCATGCCGTACAAAGGAATACGTTGAGGGAATATGCGATTCCTGGCACAGATGTTACTATACCCAAGGGAATGATGATAGTTGTGTCACCGTCTGGTATTCATTACGACGAAAAATATTATCCGAATGCAAAAGTGTTCGATCCTGAAAGATTTACAGCGGAAAACGCAAAGGATCGCCATTCCTGCGCTTACATGGCGTTTGGTGCTGGGCCAAGAAGCTGTATTGGTAAGTGTTTAAGAATATAAAATAAAATGTCCATATATTACTTCAGTGAATACCTAAATACGTGTGGATTTAGAAGGCGAAGCCCAACGCATTAAAATAAGGAGAACTTTAAAGATACAAAAGTTCTGGATAGATTAGTTAATGTCAATGACTAAAGATATAGATTACGGTTCCCAAGAAGATTGAAGAAGAAATGTAACATTCTAGAATTCGTAAAAAAAGTAAAAGATTTTTTTTTCACCTAGGGTTGAATGAAACGATTTTTGTTCAAATTGTACTTAGATACACTAATCTGGTATTTTGTTTATAAAAAATAATTTTAATCTCAATTTTTGTTATATATTTTCAGGCACGCGCTTTGCAAAAGTTCAAGTCATGATGTTTATCGTAAAACTGTTGTCTAAGTTTAGACTAGAGCCTTGTAAAGGTACACCATTGCCCAAAAATATGACGTACAATAAGCACCGATTAGTGCGATCTCCACCTGATGACCTGTATTTGAGACTTGTTAAATTTAACTAAGATTGTGAGAACATGGTTGTGAAATATTATGGAGAAATGTGAAATTATTCAAGTTTTTAATTTTTTGCAAAATGTTTGAAACAAACATTGTTCAAGCAGGAAGGATCTAAAACAGCTGGGCATATAAAGACTGACTTCAGATTTAATATTCTGTTTATATTGAAACAAACGAAGTATGCAAATAATCCGTTAAGATAACGTTAATAATTTAATGATGTGTACAATTTATCAATCAAAATAAAAGTTGCTTCAAAAATTTGTCAACTTATTCCGGAACAATGAATGACACCACAGAAATAAATCTAGACCGACCAGTGATATTGCACTTTTTAAAAGGATCAAGCTTGTCATTGTTTGACAAACATCCGCCCACTACGTGACCTTGAAAGTGCATAAATAGTGAAGTAACATAAATATTGAAATCTATCGGTATCGATATTTTTATACAGGTAATAAGTAAATTTTTTTTTATAATACCAAGTGACGGGGCAAACAACTCGTGCACCTGGTAACGGACACGCCTATACATAACAATTGCAGTGCCACTCAGAGCTTTACATCGCTAAGATCTTAGGGGCACTGCTACTGCGCATTGACAAGTCCCATGTGCTCGTAATTCTCTAGCACCCTTAACCTTCCAAACAGGAACGCAGTAATGCTCACATTACTGCTTGGCGGCAGAAATACGTAAGGTGGCAGTGCTTCCCTAGACAAACTCTTTCACAAGGAGCTCTACTGCTGCTAAAGATAATAAATATATTCTTTAAAATATATACACATAGAAATACTAAGCAACAGACTTTATTTTTGGTAAAATGAACTTGTCCACAATAAAACTAATTTGGATTGATAATGTTTTATTTCACTGCCCATTACGATTCATGACTACTAGAAACGTACAATAACAATAATATTTTTTTATTTATTTCAACTTAATAGTATATCTTCAAGATTTAGTATATAAATCCTTAATTAACCTTACCACATCATTATGCGCGCCATTCCGCGTTCCAGGGTTACGTTACGCATGAGAGTACATGTCAAATTTAATTTGCTACAGGCTGCTCGCTGCGTAGAGCATTGGGCCTAGAATGTATTTTGTCTAGTACGCAATGAAATTTGAACGTAGCTATATTGTCATTGTAATGAAAGTTTCTTAATTATTTTAGGTATTTCATGTTCACTTTAATTAAACAGGATTTAAGTTGAAATGATTTACCCGTGAAAGGAGATGCCTCCTTTTTACCGACTAACACTCACATTGTTATTTAGGCAATA
The DNA here is from genome assembly GCF_003589595.1 of Hyposmocoma kahamanoa. Classification (NCBI taxonomy): domain Eukaryota; kingdom Metazoa; phylum Arthropoda; class Insecta; order Lepidoptera; family Cosmopterigidae; genus Hyposmocoma; species Hyposmocoma kahamanoa. The sequence continues at coordinate 17,461,386 of NW_020654289.1, forward strand.
AGAAACAACAATATGACTTTTTGCAAGGAATTTGCTTCAAGGGCACTGCCGCAACTGTCAGAGAACTGAGAAACTACATAACGCTTGACCCGCCCACATCGTTGATCTATCTAAATGATATGTTTATTTATTTCCGTGAATGACACAGTTTTGAACATAAATATCCTATTATTAGCGAATCGTGACATTAATTTAATTTGTTTTGTTAGAAAATTTAATAGAAATAAGAAACAAAAAAGGGTATAAACGAAATATTGACGGGCGCCATTACGAAAAATATTTTTGACGAGAAAGGTTTTTTGGTTTGTTTGAATTTATAATGAAGATATATTGAATTAATTTAAAACAGTCTTTGGAGTTTCATTGCTATGTCTATTGTGAAGATTTCATATTGTCTACATTATAATTTAAATTACTTTCCCTTCGTGTTCCATAGCCGTGGGATGCCCTGTGTACTTGAAGGTAAAATTACAGAAAAAAAAACACGAGCACTTAGTAGCGCCTCCTCGTAACAACTACATGTGGATGTTTCATTGAAGAGTAGTAATATCGTAATACATTCACATAGAAACAATATTCATCGACGTTTGTAGTGCAGACTTAACTTGTGGAAACATTCGAGTATCGATGCCGAACGAGGTGTTGTATTCATAGTCATAGTGAATTTCCTTTGCATCCCGGGGATAGTACAGTCAAGAGCATTAAGCTTGACACTTTGGATTGTTTTTATCGCAAACGACATACAGTTGAATTTAACTTTCAACTTTAATTCTTGACGTGTTTTTGTTCCTGGTACCTTTAGACATGAGCCATGGTAGAATAAGAATAAGTAGTGCAACTCTGTACCCAGTAACAGCGCGGCTTGTATGCGCGCGACCGTATACATAATAATGAAATGCGCGTTGAGACCAGGTTGAGGAGACCAGTGTTGTGTTGTTTAATATGAAGTTACCATAGTATGTTCTTATTCTTCTATGCATGAGCTTTAACCGACTTTTCTTTTAGATTTTTTGAAAATAGTTATTGTTAGCGTCAACATACAAACATGATTGTGATTAAAAATGTCCTGAATTTTTACATAATTAACTTTTTCACAACAAATTCCAGGTATGTCTTTCATGTTAACTGAAAAGCAGCGTTGCCAATGTGTGGGGAATTTCAAATCGTTTGAGCTCGATTGGGGTTTTTGTGGGGATTGGCGCTATGTGGGAACAATGTGGGAACTCTAGCATAGCGTCAATAGAGCCAGTTAAACCAAACCCAAATAGCGCCATTATCTCCACAAAGACCTAAATTGAGTTCAAGTGAGTTAAAATTCCCGACACATTGGCAACGCTGCTGAAAAGACGTCACAATAATTGCAGCCAAATTTAAATTTAATAATCGAATTTTTAGATTGTGACTCATAGAAAATTAAACTTTCCGAAAATTTTCCGGATCCAATTTGTGGTATATTTATATTTTTAAACAAACCAACGTTTTGGGCCCTTTACAGGTCCCATGGCCACGGTTGACTGAAACTTATTAATTTTAATTTGACGACCTTTGTAGCCCGATGGTTTGCACGGCGGATGCTGGATGAGATGGTTCTGGGATCGATTTCCTATTCTAAATAGGATCTGAGTGTATTGGGTAAAACTCTTGAAGTCTGGTACTCATAGTACAGGGATTCTCTAGTTTGAAACCAGGTAATTGATGTAAATTTCTGTTACATTTGACGTTACTGTGAGTGCTCACTGGATCGTGTATGCATGTTCGCATTGGCTGTTTCATTCATGTATGGTATGAAAATTATTAGTAATTATTAAATACAAATATGCAGCACAAAAAACGTGTTATTTTCTTATTCTTTAAAAAAAATGTTGCTTGATATTTAAAAAAATAAATAATTCCATTTATCAGTCTGAAAATGTCACAGAGGTACTGTACATTTTTGTTCATGATAATCCTGGCCTACTTATTTTCCTTGCACCCTTATCCTTTCGAATTATCCAAACTCCATTTACTGGACCTCGGGGAAGAAATAATTGCGTGTACCAACTATAAATACGAGTGTAAATGTTCCCTGATATTAGAGTGTACGTCGAGTGATTTGTATATATCCTTTTGGGACGAATGGAGCATCATTTCTTTTGGTTTGGAAGGAATCGGGCAGAATACAGGAGGCAACATAATTTCAGATGAAGGTAGAAAAGCGATAGTATTGTTTTAGGGCACTTCAGGGGGCTGTAATATTTCTTCTTGGCTACTCGACGTCTTCGCCTGAAACTCGATTGCTTTGAGTATATGATTATCAACATATAATAAAACATTGCGAGGAGGTTGGCCTTTGCAAAAAAGTGCGATTGGGGCTGAGCTCCGTCATTCGCTCAAGATGGTAAGTGAAATCCTTGAGATGAGGTGTTACTTCACTCTGAGGCAGTTCACTTTGTTTCAAAAAAGCTGTACCATGCACAAATCCGGTCATATGGTCTATTGCTGCCACCTATGGGATAGTTCTGCTAAATACTAACTGATCACCTGGGATTCAGTTCCAAAGCCAGCCAAGAGGTGACGCTGGCCTCTCGCTAGCCAAAACTTACCCGCCTCGGTCTCGCGGGCGCTGTTGCTGTCCTGTAGTTAGGTACCCGAGTTTGTAGCATTTAATTAGTGTTTATTTATAACTGTTATTCACGATACAATAATATTATGAAAATACCAAAAGACCCGGTTTTTCCTTAGCTGAAAACTGAGTTACAAAATGGAGTAACCGGTTTGCATCCCTTACGAGTGCACGCTTGAACGTTTTTTCGCAAAAAATTAATGGAATGTATGACAAGCTGAAAGTCTCATCAGAAACGTGTAAAAATTATGTCGAAGAGTTAGAAGCGTTCATAAGTATTTTTAACAATTCCCTGATTTGACATCTCTTGTTTGTGTTCGTTTTTTTCTGTATTTGTTAAAATTATTTACATGATCTGGAATATTCGCTACAATAAAATTCAAAAAGAGGGAATCTAAAAAGACTAAAGTTATTTTCATTTCTCTGCACTTTGTGTCGCTTCTATATTCAGATTTTGTAGGCTATTCTAATGTAGTTATTTCACATTTTTCTGTTCCTTAGTAACTATTAAGTAATTTGTTATTGGGATTCAACTCCACCAATGTACTATTGAAAGTATACACAGCCATACATCATGTTACGTAAATTGTCATTATTTAAACTCTTATCATTTCTATGTATGTGATGTTAGGCACAATTATCTACGTACAATTAAGGATATTAGCACAAAAGTGATGTAACCCACATTCTTTTACAATATTACTTTAAGGGTGTACGCTGCTTCGGTTTCATGTAAAAGTCCGGTTTATAATAATATAAATACAAAATGCTTTATTTCTCTCAGAAAGGTCTATAAGTAGTTACATTTCGTATATAATAAGTTCCCTAGCGAGAGCTACAGTCTGTACTAGGTTGGGGACCTGTGTTACAGATCACCAGGCTCACTCCCTCTACGTGTATAAAGAACAAAAAAAAAACGATTATATTACAAAAATAAGCCACACAACGACTCAAAGTAAGTCGTCTGCAGATTCACGCGCGCAATTACGACTGAATTTAGGTTACACCGTGAGACGTGCTGGTGTGGGTGGAGGAAGGGGTGAGGGAAGTGGTATTTACTTTTAAGCGTTTGTACACCCTGTACAAACGCTTAAAAGAAACTGAATGAAATACATTCGTATGGCGCTCCAACTGAATTTCAGTCGAACGCAAACTACACAACTCCCAAATTACGCTCGTGTGGCCTCACCCTAAATGATATTATTATAATATACTTATTTTATTTTTAGCACGATTTTTACAAACCTCTCTTGCTTCACTTACATCCATCAATCTTTTCATACATGCAATCTTATTCTTCTCACTACGCACTCCAGCCTTTTTAAGAACACTCCCAATTTGATCAGAGAATGTTCTTTGTGGCGGTCCTCTTTCAATGATTCCTTCTACGTTAGCTCTATATATTTCTTTCGTTAATCTGCATACATTCACTCATCCGCTCCATGGGCCCAAACCACCTCAGCATACGCTTTTCTATTTTTGTCTCTCCATTCTCTTTCAAACCACATTTTTCACGAATCATAGCATTCTTCATTCTGTCACACAGCCGCACACCACATATTCTTCTGAGGGATCTCATTTCAACTGCATTCACTCTACTCTCATGGTTCTTCTGCCACACCCATTCCCTTACATTAGCGTTTCATATTAAAATATATATGCCTATATAATAAAATATAAGTGATAATTATGTACTTTACTACCATTTAAAGTAATATGATAGAAAAAAAAATGTGTGGTTACACCATTTTTGCATTGATAGCCTCCATTATGACAGCATCTATCCCTTACAATCGTCTGTTATTTCTGTTCATTATACGCATCGCAGGCGACTTGGTGACGGCTGTAAAGCCCGTATCTCATGGCCTGGTTATCCATAGGTGGTGAAGTCATCTTTCTAATTATAAATTAGTGTTACATGACAATAAGCTTAGATACGAATACCTTGAAACTATTTATTCTGACACACATGAATTACATAATAAAGTAAACAAGACTGTTTAAAAATATAAATATTTGTATGTGGGGAACAGACTAGGCATTCACTAAGCGACATAAGTAGCTTGGCACTGGTTTTAAGCCTGTCCCCGACCTTTGCAAACAGATTTGTATTTCGGGACTGTTTCACAAACTTAGTTAACTACATAATCCTTTACAACCTAATGCTGCTAAAATATAATTTAAAAATAAGAAAAAATAATTTATATGTAATTAAATATTTATATGAATTGATATTCAATTTTTTTGTGAAATTATATTATAAGTTTGCTATAATTATTAATACAAAGATCGAACATAGAAAAAAAAATCTTCTATTCGCTGTATGTCGCTACGGCAAAGATTATACAAAGATTCAACAACAAGCACATAGAAAAATTCGCGAGATCCGCTGATTCGTTCCGTAGCTTAGTTGGCATAGCGTCTCTCGTCCCTCGTCTAGTATACTCCATTGTAAATTGAAAATCGAATTTAAGACACGCCAACCAAAGTTTCTAGGAACAAATTGTACTTGGAGAGGTATCGGGGCGCCGCGATTTCAGCGCCTATGAAGTGCATACCATATA
>NW_020654289.1:17476551-17521445 GCF_003589595.1 Hyposmocoma kahamanoa
AAATCCACGCACTTTTATAACGGTCCAGCATATTTTGTGACCTTGACGACTAAAAATGCATTCAAATATCATTCTTGGCCATTCATCGACTAAGCCAAAATAAGTATAAGTACAGTGACCTTTAGTGAAATGTACACGTGTTCAAAAATTAAATCATAATAGTTATTTGTTATGCAAGGCTGCAAAGTTGTTGTTTGACGCCAGTGCTTGTATTGAAACCTGAGCAAGCGAAGGAAGCTAAGATTTGAAAATAGATTCCTGAGCGTAGCGAGGTTTTCAAGGCACGAGACACGAAACAACTTTCCTGCCGAAAAACAGTTAAACCTTTTTTGATGAAAATAAAAAGTTTGTCTTCGGATGCTTACGTCATCAATTTTTATTCTTGCTTGTACTTTTATTTTGTGTGATTAAGCGATTATTGAAATTATTTTAGTTCTTCGACGAATTAAAATAATTTAATAAACACAATTAGTTATCACTGTCAATTAAATAAGAATATGATAATGAACTGCCTCCGTGGCCGAACGGTTACCATGCTGGACTGCCACGCAGAGGTCCCAGGTTCGATTCCCGGGCCGGGAGAAATATTTGTATGGTCTACATTTATATCTCTCGTGAATTTGGATGTAATTTGTGGTTGCCTATGGCACCCGCGACACAGGGTTTCCCTAATGCGGGGCTATATTGAGTGTGTGCGTTATTATTATTATTATTATAATAAAATATGACAACGGATTTATGTCACATAAATAATTAATGTACGACAAATCGCGTAGTTGAACGTGTCATTATTTTTTTTTTTCATCGAAAGAAAATGTTAGGTGCACCACAGTCCGTCGTCAAGTTCGAATTTCAAAAACCTTTTACACGCTAGCGTGTAAAAAACGCTTTTGCGCGTAGATTTCTAATGAGAAAGAAAGTCTTTCCGAGCTAGTGAGATGAAAAAGTTTATTAGTATAATGGCTTGAATAAAATTAAATGATTTCGATGAACGTAGAAAAACAACAAATTGTAATAACAATCTCGTGTTAATACTGTCTCTTACAAAGAAATGTGTACAAATTAATAATTTATAATAATTCATAATAAAAGTGTAATGAATACCGTCGCTTACAATGAAATGTATACACGTAAAGAAATAATAATCACATTTTCAAAGGAATCGTAAAGTAATTTGAACAAATAATGACGAATGGCTAAATTATTGTAACAACGCTACAAAGTTTTGTGAAGATTTTTTTTACTGTATATTGCAAGCGATTGAACAATATGATAACTGCCATATTTTTCGTTGTACCGCTAGGCTTTCAACTGCTTTATTTTATTTTTTAAAAGTCATTTACTTAATGATTAGTCCCTGTTTATTTTTTCATATTATGTGTAATGCATTGCAGTTATTAAACATTCTGCTTATATATAACAGCATTTATTGCACCCTCTCCTTATTATTATGTTTAGGTTCTTGTCCCCCCGGCTCAGGTTTCCTAGAAAAGTAAGCTGTTTTGTTTCTTGTAACTTTCTGTATTTTATTCTAGTTAAGGCCCGACGCCTACTGAGATGGCGCGGCGGAAGATTTTCAGGTGACAAATGGCAATATATTTTTTTTATTTAGTTTATTGGTTCACTTACAGTTATTACAATGTAACATACCATAAATTCAATTTGGTGAAGGTCTTATCTAAATTGAACAAGTACTTATGAGTGAACATAGCTGGCAAAAACAACGTAAAATGTAAATGGTACAGAATTTAAAAACAGCAACTTAAATTTTAAAAAAAGGAAATAAATACAAACAAAAACAATAAATACATGTGAACAAGGGTCTCGGACAGAATCAAACTAGATGGGGGGGGGGGGGAATTAATTAAGATTTAATTAATGTTATTGCGATATATTTGTGCAACGACTGCCAAAATATGTCACAAACGTGACTGTACTTATTATATAGTCTGCAGAGCCTTGGGATACAGGAATTAAAGCCCAGAACGGTCTTACGGAATGGTGGCACTAGAGACGTAATAGCAAACCTAGGGCATCTTGAGAGAATTTAGAAGTTACACTTAGCTAGCAGTTGTGGACGTGTGAACGGAAAATTTTGTGTACGAATATTGAATCCAATAATTCCCCCTTTCTGCATATACTTCAATGTACATTTTAGTTGAAATTTCAATGTTAATAGGCGTAGCTACGAAAACATAGCTGCGGTAAGCTTGGGGATACTAATGCCTCGGCAGCCTTCGGGATGCGTCGGCAGGCTCTTTCGTTTCAGGTTACGATTAACCTGAATAGAGGCTAGGACAAACACGATGTTGCGACGGTACACTTCGGCATGCCTAAGTATTTATTTATATTTGCCGTCAATGTGCGCTAGCATGTAGGGATGCCGAAGTATTGCCATACTATCCCGTCAATGGGCACCGGGCCTAAGTTCTTGTATTGTATGTAAGGCAGGTATGATACTAATAAAATGCACGTCAATAAGTTTATCGTTCCCACAATTTATCGCGATAACAATTAAAACAGATTGTGCGATATTGATCTGCAACTGCCTGGGGGTTTTTTTGATGATGTCATCACTAACATACACTTAGTCACCATAATAGTAACTTGATTCAATATGTTTTCTTTTTTGAGCGTATTTTGCCATGACAGTTAGGCGCACGCGGTCGCTGCGCGACCGAATTCGTGCGCTTGATAGTGAGCGTCACGCCAGTCCATTGCAATTCTAGTACCATTCAGAGCTTTAAATCGCAAAGATCTTAGGGGCACTGCCACTGCTTCCGTCACCCTGAGATATAAGTTGACAAGTTCAATATGCCTGTAATTTCTCCAGCACCCCTTGGGCGCGTTTATTCAATACGAATTGCATCGCGCGGCGTCCGCGCAGTCGCCAAGTAGAAACCACAACGCAGTAATGCTTATTATACTACTCGACGGCAAAAATAGGTAAGGTGGCAATTCTTCCCTGGACGAACTCTTTCACAACGAGCTCTACTGCTATTGTAATATATATGAATAAATAAATAAAATAATGTTGTATGGGTGAACAATAAATAACGATGATTCAAAAAACAGCGTTATTTATGATTTATTATATATAAACCATTCAGTGTTATCTAGATATAACACTGGCTGGTCTATGGACTTCCCTGTACTACACCTACCATAGCAACGAAATCAACCCCTTAGTCACTACCCTGAACACCAAAAGCAATTAGAAAAGTTTGTTTCCTAATTACTTCGTAGTAATCCACAAAGCCAATATAAAGGCGAGTATGAAAATGTTATACGTAGCAAATAAGGTCCTTTGAGAGAGAGAGAGACCCTTAAGTGACTCGTGTATGAAATCGAACAAAGTTTTGTAAATATATTGGACTCTGATCAATTTTCAAACTTAACATACTATAAATAAATTTTAAAAAAGTATATTTCTTTTTTGCAAACTACAGTTCTTTAAGAAATGCATCAGGTTTGCTATCTATTCTATATATTCAAAGTTTTAAGCTCTTAGAAAAAATACATGCAAATTTGACAAAAAGCAAGATTCTGTCGATGAATTCAAGGCGCACTTCTCAATTGCTTTCAGTTTGCAATCTTAAGCGTGCTCTCATTTTGCAACCGCAAATCTATAGTTGTAGAGTGGGTTTTTGGCTGATGTGCAGGTACTTTAAAATATTCCGAATCCCATCAAACTTCGATTCTTTTTGGAAGGCTAGCACCACGAGGCTTTTCTAATCTTGTGCTTGTGCATGTGTGGTTTATATAATATATAAATTTATTATATTATTGATTAGTAAACTTAATAAAAGTTTACTAATCAATAATAAATTTAAGGTACACTTAAGGTTACAAATTGAAATCAATTGAAAAATGCAACTTCAATTCATCGACAATAGCTTGCTTTTGTCAAATTTACAGGTACACTATGAATAAATGTATAGACAAAATTGACCTCTTTGGACGTGTAGATACCAAACAAACATTGATGATAAGCGTCCTCCCAACAAGGTTAACACTGCTTCACTAATTTCAATCATCAGCTTACCTTAAACACAATAAACAAAAGCGTCTCGTAAACAAAAGCTCGTTTAATACCCAAAGCCAAGGCAAAAGCGTCCCTGTCCTGTTGTATTCTGCCCCTGTGAAAGTGTAAGAATATGCAATCCTTGTTTGTCACAATAGCACCCTTACTATGAGCTTACAGTGTTCGATGTCCGACAGCAATCTTATAAATTAATTGAGACGTTGAGAGAGTTGAACGCCATTTCCCGCACGATTGAGACTTTGAAAAAACACTGAGTTGTTACTTTTAACCGACTTCAAAAAAGGAGGAGTTCTCAATTCAGCTGTATTTTTTGTTTGTGTATATATCACGCGATTACTCTGACATTTGTGAACCGATTTCATTGATTCTTGTTTAATGATGTAGATGTAGTGGTTCAATCCAAATTTGAAGAATTTGCCACCTCTAAGGGTTTAATTCTAATTTGCTTTCACCGATTTGAATGTAATATTAATCTCAGAGTACTAAAAAAACCAACCTCAAAAGTCATTCATCCCCTAATTTGCCACCCTAAGCGATGGAATATTTTTTTCAAATTGAAATGGGACCACTCCTACAGTACCCTCTTTCCAACAAAAGAATTATCAAAATCGGTTCACATCGCGTAACATACATTAAAAAAAAATACAGCCGAGAACCTCCTTCTTTTTCCATCTACTCAATTATTCATTCCACAACTGGACACGGCTCTGCTCTTAGGCGAAGTTGTAGATCATAGTCTGCCCCTCTGGCCCAAAGCGGGTTCGGGACTTCACACTTCGACGTGCGGGTTTCAACACGATGTTTTCCTTCACTGGAAAGCTCATAGCAAATTTCAAATTCCGTAAAAAAAATATTAGAAAAAAGCTATGGTAGCCTAATAGTTTGACCTACCGCCGCTCAACCAGACAACGTGGGTTCAAATCCGGGCTTACACCTCTGAGTCCTCGAAATGTTACCATAGCTTATTGGAATTCACATTTTGGTATATACACACCAAAAGGGACTTGAAATTATACATCATTAGCGACCCATAGAAGGCAAAAACATTTTTTGAATGTGGCACCTAGGTGCGCTATACAATTAGCCATAAAAGTGAAATATTTTACGCGACCGTTAACAATATCCACACCGTAACGTAATGTCATGGTAGAGGTATTAGGTAATGTTGTGACATTCTATCCCGCAACAAATGTTACTTTGCAAAATATGTTCCTGCACGGGAAATGTAATGTTATGTACTATAAGGTGTTATGTTATTTGTAAAGGGTGCGTTTTTTACACGCGGAGAACTTTAAATTGGCAATATATTGTCTGTGACAGCCGATTTGAAAATTCTCGGTTGCCTTGACGTTAGTTTGGTTTGGCAATTCATCATGAATAGAGTCGGGATGGATCAACGTTTGCAAGTCGTTCATATTTATTTTGAAAAATATGATACAATTCCAGAAACACATCGGGCATTACGTGCGTTTTCTCGTGGTCATAATCATCCGTCAGAGCGATTAATTCGAGAAACTATGGCTCGTTATCGCAACACGTTTACGCTAAGCTATAATACGCATCCCGTAAGACGTTGTACAGAGTGCTGAATTACCGGTGGAATCAATGGTCTATGTCTTTAAAAATGATGATGTTCAAAACGTTACAGTTAACGGTGAATGGTACAGAGACATGATTACAACTGTTTCGTGCCTCAAATGAAAGGCTTAATGTTGCAAACATGTTGAAATTAACGTTTGACAAGTGATTAATTTCACGATATAAACCTGTAAACTGGCCTCCTCGTTCGTGTGATATCACGCAATCAGATTATGTTCTTTGGGGATATGTAAAGTTGCATGTCTACGCTGATAAACCAAAAACAATAGAGCACTTCGAAGCCTACATTCGATTTACTGCAAAGAGTGTATGAAAATTGGACTTCCAGATTACGCCCATGAGGCCATATGCCCGAAATTATATGTAAATATTAATGCCATTTATGTATATATATATATACACAGAACATTGAAGATACGGTTGAATATCTAAGAGGCTTTATAAAGCTAAAACACGGTTATGACTGGGACTGCACCAGTTACTACGACTGCACACTAACTGCAACGAGCGATCTGCGATCGAGAAGCATCGTAACTGCTTACAAACTGCTTTTTTGCAATTGCGACGCAGCTCGTGTGACTGCGCACTTAGTCGTAGGCATTTATAAAGGTACAAAAACAGTGATTGGTACCTATTCTAGATATGACCAATAAATTCACAGGAGCAATTCACAAAGATCAAAACTCATATCCATAGAAACAACTTATCATCTTGTGCAATAGGAAACATATGCCAAGACAATTGTAATTTGCTCTATAATATTGTTTATGTCGACTTGTACAGAGAAAAAAATCCGAAGCGTACCACTGGGAATAAATGCTTCGTTTGACACTTTCCCAAAGGAGTTTCAATCCCCAACCCGGTGATACAAAACTTACTTCTGATTTTTAGATCATATTTTCATGAAACGGTTTTATATTCGCATCGCGAAAAGCAGAACTCCTTTGTTGAGCGTAGAATCATTAATGATGAATCAATGTATTTATTTTATTGTGACATTCAAAAGTATAATTAAAATTTTATAAATAATAACTTGGGCATTAATATTAAATTTAATAAACTACTGCAAATATTGACATATTTTATTGACATTTATTTCCCTATTAAACAACTTCGATTACACAATAAATCCAATGATCCATTGATGACTAATGAAATTAATAAGTACATGCAAAACTTCAATGACCTATCCCATTTCGGAAAACAATACCCCGAATGGTAATGGTATCTCTAATTGCATTCAGTACTATTCCGACTTGATTAAACGTAAAGTGTTCGAAGCCAGACAGGACTATACAGAAAAAATGCTGAGAGATAGTGGGAATCCAAAGAAATTTGGAAAATAATAAACGAAGAAATCTCGTCAAAACAGGACAGGAAAGATATAACTCTTAAGATCTGTGGCGCAAATAACGTAGAAGAAAGAGACATACCTGACCAACTAAACCCGTATTTTTTAAGTGTCGCGTTCAAATTTAATATTGGGGTGGATGAGCGGCGTTCGATTCAATACTTGAGTGACCGCGTACGGGGTGCTGATGTGCCCGACGTTGACTTACCAGCTGTCACTCGTCTATTTGGCCAATACTATCGGAGATATTGGTAACTCTAATCAATGAGATGTTTACCAATCTGTCTACCCCGACGTGCTTAAGTATACAAGAGTGTGCCCAATATATAAAAGTAAGGGTGACAAAACAACTATAGGCCAATATCGATAGTACCTAACATCTCCAAAATTATTGAATCGAATTTTCGATCGAATTATATACCGACAACACATGTCCACTACAAGAGCAGCATATAAAACAATTGACTGCATCACCACAGGCATCGATAACAAATGTAATATAGCTGGCATAGTCTGCGACTCCAAAGCTTTTGACGTCATAAGTCATGACCTACTAATAAAAAAGCTAATGTGCTACGGTCTGCGAGGATGTGGTAGTGACCTACTGCGATCGTTTTTAGAAAACCGAACACAAACGGTTGAAGTAATGTCGGGTGGAAAAAGACTGTGGTCGGAGTTTGGTAGCGTGACGGTCGGAATTCCACAAGGATCTGCGCTAGGGAATGCCCTTTTTATGCCCTTTATAAAGATCTACCATCTGCCGTATCGGAAGGTCAAGTAATTCTGCATGCTGATGACACAACAGTAGTGGTCAGTGCGCGCACATAAGAGCAACTCAATCAAAGAATCACTACAGTATGAGAACAACTAGAAAGATGGTTTTCAGCAAATGGTTTAATTCTCAACGTAAATAAATCAAATGTTATGCTCTTCTCTGGTAGGCGCGTTCCGAGTGTGAGTATCCAGTGTCCTATTCTATTGAGTGACAAATGCAAATTCTTGGGTTTTACTTTGGATCCTACCTCGAATTGGAAACAGCACGTAGACTTGCTATTTGATAAGCTGAGTGGTGCGGTATTTGCTCTGCGTAAACTAAAACCGTTGGTGTCTCGTAATACGTTGAGGCAGGTGTACTTTGCACACTTCCACTCAACTATGACTTATGGTGTTATTCTGTGGGGCAATTCGACAGATGCTGACAGGGTAATACAATAATAATAATAACACACACACTCAACATAGCCCCGCACTAGGGAAACCCTGTGTCGCGAGTGTCATGGACACACATATAGACAACCACAAATTACACCCAAACTCACGAGAGAAACAAATATTTCTATATAGGTCATACAAATATTTCTCCCGGCCCGGGAATCGAACCTGGGACCTCTGCATGGCAGTCCGGCATGGTAACCGTTCGGCCACAGAGGCAGTGCGAGGTAATGCGTATACAAAAGCGAGCATTACGAACTATGGTTGGCATAACCCAGAGGCAATCCTGCAAGGCACTGTTTGGTGTATACCGAATAATGACCCACTACTCGCAATATGTTTTTGAGGTCATTATGTTCACGCGGAAACACTTAACACAGTTTGGGCGAGTGGGGGTGATGGGTGGGTGCCTCCGTCGGTCGTGCGGGAGAACTCCGATCAGTACCGCGTCGCACTGCACTTCACGAAAAAAACGCGAGTTGTAGGACCGACCTATTACTACCTGCCGAACTAAAAAACGAATGTTGTCAGGCAATGTTCAGATACAGACTGAAGAACCTTTTATTGGAAAAGTCCCTTTACTCAGTAACAGAGTACATTCAAAATATTTAATAAATAATTAAATTATTTATTTATTAATGAATTTGACATTCATCGTCTTATTATATTTAACTTAATTTTTAATTTAATTGTATTGTATTTGTTTCCTTTTTTAGTGTACAATAAAGAATTTTTGTATTGTATTGTATTGTATTAATATACATTTATTAGTTATTAAGAATCCATATTGACATTTTCTGTATACACTTGACATTGGTTGTTCAATTCAATTATTTATTAGTTTAATTTAATTATGTTTGATTTTCTACATGTACAAAACTGTGTACTTATATGATTCACTATCGTATAATGATTTCTACATTATTTTGTAAACTGATGCTCAGTTTTCGAAGAGTAGTATAAAATGTAATTGTATTTATATGAAATTTGTAATGTTGAAAGATTACAAATTTCAATCAATATGCTGTATTAAAACTTTAAAAATTTATATTAAATTCAATAGTAACTACGTCACTATGCTCTTTTCTCGGGTACCGAAAGCCTTAAAATAGTCAAGTGAATCAATTTGTCTAGTGACTAGACCCTCTTATATCTCTTCCATAAAAGCTGCGACCATTTTCGTTGATAATTGACTATTGATTATTTGTAAGTCTATTTACTGAGATTTTTTGTGAAATAACTTCTCTAGTTTTGTTATGCTTATGATTATACTAGTTTTGTTTTATTAGGGCTGGGGTGAGAAGGTTATTCAAAACCTCTCACTAGATGTCACGAGCGGCGATGAATGCCGAAAAGCCAGTGCAAATATGTATAACAAAAACACATATGAGAATTTCGTCGGCTCGGTAACTGGACCCGTAGCTCAATTGGGAAGAGCAATGCTACGGTGCAGCACGTACGTGGTGCCGTTCAGGTGCCGCTGGGTCGACAAAATTTTATCTGTGTGTTAGTTCTTTGTATTCATAATCATACTTTTAAGTCTTGTTTTTATTTTTTTATGACGTCAAGTGAAGAGACGAACGAGTCGTGCGACTGATGGTAAATGGCACGCCTGTTTATAACAGTTGTAGTACAACTCAGAGTTTTAAATCACAAAGATCTGAGTGGCACTGCCCACGTCACCCTGAGACATAAATTGACAAGTCCCATATGCTTGTAATTTCACCAATTACAGACAACTCTTTTTATATAGTGATATTTTTTTTAATGCCTGGTGGGCAACGTTCTTTGAAGTGTACGTACAACATATAGGGTTATTTTCATTTGAAACGTCTACATGCCTTCAAATTAAGTTTGAAATTATTAAAAGTAACATAACAAAGTACTGGAGTAATTTCACAAAAAAAATAACTGAATATCAATTCAATAAAAATTTAAAATTATTAAAGCTAATTATTTAATGTTTATTCCATTCTGATTTCTTTACTGAATTCGCACAAAGCACTTCGGCTATACACAACTGCACGTCTACTGCAACACGAATACATCAAAAGTGCCAGCTGTTGGTGCAGTAAGCGTGCTGTCAGCGAGGAATCGAGTAACCATAGAGTGTGTAACAGTTCCGAAATATCGGGAAAATAAAAAAGCTCATACCAGTTAAGAAACCTATAATTAGTGATAATCATTTAGTGTAAAACCACGAAAGTATTAATATCTATAAAGCATATCAAAATGTATCACAGCTGTATTAACGTGTTAACTTTTATTGTGAACAATATTTATGTGGTCTGTGTGAATAAGCGAGCTTCCCATAAATTAAAAACATTAGGCCGGTATACGATTCGCCGGCTTTGGGCGCCAGATGTGCCAAAATTTTTTTAAACCATTTTCCTTATTAAATGCTATTTTTGAGATGTGAACAGAAGGCCGTGAATTTAAAAAAATCAATATAAAAAGTACTTACAAAAGGAAGTCTTGCTCCCAGGAAGGAGTCGGACCCTTAACTGTCACCGTTGTCGACTTGACATTCTGCAGCTTAAGTGTCACGTATGTGTTGTACTGTGTTGCTGTGGAGATTAAAAAATATGTTAAGACGCAACTCTATTTTTAACCGCCCTAAAAAAAAGAGGAGTATATATGTATATATATTAGCAACACGCAAAATAGGCGCCTTGACGTCGAGTTGCGGACACCAGCCCGTTACACCAAGTACCACATCAGTTTTTTTTATGTAACGAGACTTCAATTCAATCAATTTTGAAAAAAAAGACATTCAATTTTGTGAACAGATTCGATGATTCTTTTTTGGTGGAAAGGGTGAAAATTTGAAAAAAAATATTCCACCTCTAAGGATGGCAATTTAGGGGTGAATCCGGTTTATTATATTTCATCCACTTTCTGTTAACCGGTTTCAATAAAACTTAGCAAATAAATATAATTCCACTAATTTTTGAGATCGGTTTTTTAATGAAGTTATAAATTTATAAAACTACGGTTTTGTATATATAAATTAACTACGAAGTGTAACTAAAAAAAAGAGTAAGCAGATAACAGCTAAGGTAAAGGTGTAAACTCCTGAAGGTTTAATGTCTATGAGCACCATTTTACAGTTAGGCTAAGAAATGTAATAAATGAAAATTACGAGACGTATTTGGCACATAACCTTTCATTAACGGGAGTTTAATTATTTTTTTATGGCGTAATTTTACATTATTTTTTGACGGGATATAATAAACAATTTTTAAGCACTTATTTTGTATCAATAAATTGAATTGGGTCTGCTTAATTTTCAAACTTAAGGTACATTATTTAGGATTTTCTACCGTCCTTATATATAGATAATGATTTAGATTAGACTTAGCTTAAATGGTTTTATCCAAAAGATACATTTAACAAACCGTTTTTGAGGCAACCGTATTTGACGACCTAACTCGGTGGCCTAGCGATTTGCATTCTAGGTGCTGGATGAAGAGATCTCAGGTTCGATTCCCAATAGGACCAATTTGGGAAATTAACTTATCTAAATCGTTTCTGCTTTGAGTGTTCCGAGTAGTGCCTCAGAGTGAACTCTGTTAATTATACTCTGTTAATAATCACAGGGAATTCCTGGTATTTGTAACCGGTAATTGGTGTGATTGTCTGAGCCAAAAAAAATATATTCTGCCAATAGAATAACTAAGAGAAAATAAAAAGATAGCCCTTGAAGTTTGCTAGTTTATTAGCAGCATTTTATAGCTACAGGCCGAAAAATACTTTTGAGCCTTGTTTGTTGTCCCTAATGTTTACTTTCGTAATAAACTTTGTACCAGTAAAATTCCGCAAGGAGACATTTTTCCAAGCGCATGTTCCGTAAGTATCTCTTTGGCAGTCTTCAAGATCAAGACTCGGCATCAAGTTGCAGTGGGTATTTATATACCCCTATAATATACATTTTAATGCACAGCTTTTCGCACCAACGACTCAATTCTGCGAGAGCTTAACGTCCAGACCAGACTGCCCACCTTATGTCTACGTAGGATACTTGATTTCTTGGGTCACACTACCAGGAAAGAAGGGCTCAGCCTCGAACAACTAATGGTCACTGGAAGGATCGACGGCAAACGTCTGAGGAGTCGCTGTCCCACAAGATGGTCCTACCAAGATTGTACGGCTCTCGGCATGGGTCTCCATAATGTGCTCCACTAAGCCCAAGACCGCCACAGATGACACAGCATCGTCAAGTGGAGTTTGTTTCCGTGGGGGAATCACGAACCTCAGTAATGAGGTATGCGACGCTGGGAGGAGATAATACTCAAAATAGCCCCGCACTAGGGAAACCCTGTGTCACGGGTGCCATGGCCACACACATAGATAATCACAAATTACAACCAAACTC
Source organism: Hyposmocoma kahamanoa (assembly GCF_003589595.1). Taxonomy (NCBI): domain Eukaryota; kingdom Metazoa; phylum Arthropoda; class Insecta; order Lepidoptera; family Cosmopterigidae; genus Hyposmocoma; species Hyposmocoma kahamanoa. The sequence continues at coordinate 17,489,134 of NW_020654289.1, forward strand.
ACAAGAGAAATAAATGTAGGCCATACAAACATTTGTCCCGCCCAGGGAATCGAACCTGATACGTCTGTGTGGCAGTCCATGTTAACCGTTCGGTCACAAAGGCAGTTATAACATATATGTGTTTGTTTATTCTATATGTATACTACGAATATTCATGCCATATTAAACGACCTCGGTGGCCTATCTGTTTGCAAAGTAGGCTCTGGATGAGCAAGTTCAATTCACGGTAGAATCAATTTGGGAAATGAACATTCCAAATTGGTTTATTTGGGCGTCCCGGATAGTGTATTATAAAATTAATGTAACTGCTAATTAATGTGTAGCTATCACAGAAATGTCGTGATGTGAAAAAGGTAAGCCTTAAAACTTTTCTCGTACTAATACGGTCCATTTTGCTTCGGTCGAGTGACAGGGACACTGGCTTTACTTCAGAATTTATTTTTTTACGAACGAACTTAAAGCCATTTAAAAAATGTGTATTGTACAGTATACGTGTCCTATTTAGTTCAGCTGATATTAAAAAAAATATTGGTATATGTAAAGTACCTATTGAATACAACGGTTTTCTTGCAAAATTTCGAGGTAAGTCTGTGTTTTTTTCTATCATGATCATGTTCTCACACCGTATAAGTAATCGGAGTATATCCTCAATTTTATATATATTTTTTTCAAAGTGATTGATTCAACACTTTGAATTATGCGAAATCAACCTAAGCCATCTGAGGTTGTATAGACTTTTAAAGCATTAAAATTTGCTGCGTGCAACATTGCAAGTAGAAGAATAAGTTTCGTTTGCAAGCCGATTGGGATTGCGTTATGTATCCAGCACTACCGCGACGGCTCATTCACACGCGTGAAATAATAACCAGTAAGTACAATTAAATCGGCACTATAACATTCTTGTATTTTATTAATTTAATTGTATGGCATACATTACAGAGAACACATTAATTTATATTATTTTTAAACAGTGAATAATTGTATTTTTTTTTGTACAATAAACCGACCTCAAAAATTCGTGGAATTACGTGTATTTGCCAAGTTTTATTGAAATCGGATACCGAAAAATGCGCGAAACCGGATTCATTCAGCCCTAGTTTGCCGCAGTTAGATGTGGAACATTTTCTTCAAATTTAAACGGAACCAATACTGCGGTACCTTATTTCCAATAAAAAAGAATTATCGAAAATTCATAAATGCCGTGAGTAATCGCGTAACAAAAAAAAATTGAAAGCCTCCTCCACATAGTTACAACTTTTTATAAAAAAAAACCGATTAAAACGATTGCTTATCCATTTTCGCTGTGCTTCAATTTTATTGAAATTACGTCTATATGCCAAATTTATTAAATTGCTTTTCGGAAAATTTGATGAAATTTAATAAACTGGATTTATACACTAATTTGCCCCCCTTAGGGGTGGAATATTTTCTACAAATTTTAGTCGAGCTATTACCGAGATTTATATCCGAGTATTAGCCTAACATATATGTAAAAAAATACAGACGAATTGAAAACCTCTTCCTTTTTGAAGTCTATTGAAAATTACTACTACACGGCATTTAAATGGTGTGATCTTGTAAAAGACTAAAAAAAATATCCAAAACTAGTCAAAAATTCACTTCATATTCAATAATAGACCTTTTGAATGCGGGAAAGCTATGGTTGCAGCAAATTTTACTATTATTATGACCTACAAATGACATTCAGTTACTTAGATAGAAAGAAATACTAGTGAGTAGGTGTTAAATAGGAAAAGCTTATTAAAAATAATGAAGAGCCGAAGGGGAAAGATGTTCGAATATCTACATTACCTAATCTAACGGATAACTCACACATTTAAGTCGAATTTTTACTCAACATGTTTCGAGCCAGTTTTACTCAACTGAAATTGAGTATAACTGAAATCACAGCCTTCCAGTTGCTATGTTTCTGACACATTCTTTCTCCTTATCAACACATATATCAATGCTTTCTTACTTTAGGATGTCCTCAATTTGGTCGTAGTGAGTTCGCATTGGTCGGACCTAACCAACTTGCCCTATAAATCTGTTTCCTCTTACTTTTTTCATCTCTGGCACAGTTTGCTAGAAGACGTGGGTCGGTTCGGATCCAGCCGAATCGGTTAATTTTTTCTACGTGTTAGATCTTTGTGATTAATAATTATAACAAACTAGTGGAGCAATTATACTAAAAATAATTGAATGTCATGGTAGTAAAACATCGTGTAATTCAATAAAAACTTGAAAATGATTATTTAAAAAAAACTTTTGTACATTGTCCCGGCCGCGAATAAAACCCGGAACTTCAGACATGGTGACACCATGAAAACCGGTGTAAAAGCAACTCGACCGCGGAGGTCGATATAGTGAGTTATAGATTAGTACCTTGTTATAGTTTTGTTTTATTTGATTTTAAGTTGCATTTGTGTTGAATAAACGTTTTCTCTATCTATGTATCTATCAACAATTTCTAGACAAGCTTGTAAAACGTTTCAAACTCACTAAGCAATATATTTATTTTTAACGCTTATTAGTTATGTAAACCGGCCTTGAGCGAGAACACTGTAAACCTAGGGTAAGTTAAAGTCACCTATAGTAAAACATATTTACGTAGAAAAATTAAAATATTTTGTACATAACTGTTCCTCGGCCTTTTCGAAATGAGTCGTTTACATAACAAAATATACAAATATGCATATACAATATACAAATACAATATACAAAATACCAAAGCGAACTTACCATGACCAATTGGAATTGAAACTATTTTTGAATCTAAATCGCGTACACGTTGATTTTGATCTGAAAAATAGTTACATTTTCAATGTGTAAGCGCGTTTGTGTAGTGCGTCCGATCCGTATTCGTTACAAATACAAGAATATACAAATCTAGAAACCTCGGACCGACTTCGGATATCCGATACGAGTCCGAGAAATAATGAAAATCGCTTTACACCTAAAAAGCACCTGTACTAAACTCAAACTGGATGATCCCTGTGACACATGTCATAGGAATGAGGTAAAGTCGATGTTTTGGTCAGATACAAAAAATATATAACGCTAAATTTGATATACTTTCATTATAATGTAGTAGTAGTAGTTCTCTCTCGATATTATCATGACCATGTTGAAACGTCCTAAAGAAAGGTCAGATCAAGACCACCCTTGACCAACGAACACGTATGAAAAGCATTGATACATGTTGATGATTCGAGAGATGTGTGTCAGGATTGTAACAAGTGGAAGACCATTGTCTGTACCAAAGGAGAAAGGCGTTAAATATGTATATATATTCTAGACAAAGCAGTGCATACTACTCAAAATATTATAACGATTTAACAAACTTTTACGAAGATTATTTAATTGTAATTATGCTAGGTGTATACATATCCATGCAGGTAACTGTGCGTACTATAAAAAAGTAGAAATATGGGGTGAAAATTATTCATAAATAGTTCAGTGAGTAATTATTACCAATAAAAATAAATGCAAATCCATACGAAACATAATACGAAAATAGAACTACAATGAACAAGTAAATACAAAATAACTTATTAATTCGATACGAAATTAAACACATTTTACATTCACAAGGTTATAAGTGAAGTCATTATAATCGTATTATAAGTACAAAAATATACCACAAACAAAAGCGTAATACAAAATAATTATTCACAACACGTCAACCGTTAATAAAACTCACCTTGTATACCAACATAGCGCGCCTTTTTTACTGAAACAAGAAATAACCCTGTCAGTTACAAAGGCACACAGTAATAACACGACATATTGTGTTTAAGGTTAGCTTATAAATACGGTCGGGTAATAAAATGTTTTTTTTTTAAATCGTATACCGTAACACATAGTACCCATGGATTGTACCACACAATACACACTCGAGTTATGAGTTGACAATACACACATGAAGATCATTACTGGATATTCTTTGCTTGCACCCCATTTACAAGAAATTAATTTTTACCCAAGTACGTATGTACTTGGATAAATATTACATAATCACCCATTCAATAATACACTATTGGCGTTTTTCGTTTTCGTTTTTTCAACAAATCGTTCGAAACGTTCAACAAATTGACAGGTAGGTAGGTATTCCACGAACCGTACGCGATTCGGTGTGGAACGCGGCCGTCGACAAGTTGAAACTTGTTTGATCGACCGGCAGTTTACACCTAGTCGACTCGGTGGACTTCGGCAGCGAACTACGATCGTCAAACGACTCAGTGTATTCATTTCGTAAATTACCGCCTTCGAAGAGCAAGTGAAGGAGATCTGTCGACCTAATGTAAAAGGGCCTTATAGTGTTGTTGAGCATTGCAGATATGTGTAGCAAAGAATATTCATTTATTATAACTAATAGACATTTAAAAAAATGTTTTGCCACAGCCTTTGTATTTCCTTTGTGTTCCTTAATCTTAATTCGTACGATGGTAGATTTTTTTACGAAGACACTTTATTTTGCATCCCAATTATGTACACCATTTACGAATAAATGAGGCACGTTATAAGCGCACTTTGTGAAAACGATGACTCCGTGTAAGACAAACATTATACTTTTAAAAGTTACTTCTTATTCAACTACTTTTGACGTAGACCGTACTTACACAAACCCCTATCTGTCCTTTGTATCCACGAGCGCCGTATAGCGGTGTAACGAAATTATATTAAATAAATGTCTTTTACCGTACCGGTTAGAGAAATAAATACAGCCACGACCTTTCCCCTCCCGTTTGTCATCAGGAATCTTATAAACGTCCCATTGCTGGGACAGGTCTCCTCTAAAGAGAAGGTTAGTCCACCATGATGGTCCACCACCACTTTGAAAGAACTTTGAGAACCTTCTTTGATATACAGGGGTCTACTCTCATTCTCTGTCCGACATCCGTCCGAAACAATTACTGTCAAATAAGTAATGCTCGACCAAATTAAATTCGTTTCGCATCAGTCCGTACGAACGCGACTCGCCACAGGTCCGATCGCGTCCGAACGCATACTGACGATGACTGGTGGTCTACTCTCGCCCTCCGTCCGACATCCGTCCGAAACAATTACTGTAAAATAAGTAATATTGAACGGAAAACGGAAGTGGACCCCCTGATCCTGGTTTAAAAACTAACGCGAACGGCCGCGTTAACGACGAATCCGCGTTGATAAGTCTGATGACTCCTTTAGACCTCAAGAAACTATAATGGAAAAATCGCTACGCCCTCAGTAGCCTAGCGGTTAATATTGTGGCCGCTAGATGCGGAAGTCCCAGGTTCGATTCCCGGTAGGACCAATTTGGGAAATGAAGTTTTCTAGTTGGTTCAGGTCTGGATGTTTTGGAAAGTATCCTCGAGTGAATTCTGTTGCTCTGGTACTCACGGTACCGGGGATTCACATGTTTGACACCAGTCAATTGGTGTGGTTGTCTGACACAGAACGTAACATAAATGTACTAAATACAATTACATGACTCATATCTAAGCAAATATACTCTCAGTTTTTTATGAAAAACTTTTCTACAGTACCAGCACGCCATTATGGCCGTTTTCAGAGATTACAATAGTGAGGTCAAATCTCATTTCATTATCGAAAAAAAATATAATCAATTCGAGTCGCATCTTTAAATCTTTAGATTTGTAACTAGTATTGCAAGGGGTAGCTGATTAAAAAGTTTTAATAAAACGAAAATAAAACTGTTTACTTAATATGACCGTCTATTCGAAACTGCATTGTTTTGCATTAAGCTTCGACGCGCGTTTGCCGGAGGTTGAAGTTGTACTGGACAGCGATCCTATAAGTGACGATCGTATTACATTTAAATTTCGAATTTTGGAAAACAAATGCCGAGTTGTGTCGTAAAATTATACATCCACTAATTGCACGTCACTATTAAGAGCTCTCATGCCAAAAAAGATTTGACGTTGGCTCCGCCCAAATATGTGAAACAAATATATGCCTGAAGTTCGCGTGACATGCGACAGGAGATGTTGAATTTTGCGCATTAAAAGAACCAAATTCGTTTTAGCGGAATAACTCTAAAACTAAAGGGATTAAAAAAATCCGTAGTGACAGTTCTCGATCATGCATAGTTATAAATAATTATCTAATTTTTGTCCTAAGAACCTGTAGCATTTCGAGGATAAATCGAAAAAGTGTGAATATTAGAGGTCATTTCGTGATTTTTATCTATCGAGGAAACTTTATTGTTTTATGTTTCTGATTAATGTCTATTCTTGAATATATCGTGTAGTTACTCATACAATATTTTATTTTTAACTTTAAAGTATATATACCCCACTAAAATCAAATCGAAGATTATGATTTATTCCTCTGCTCCCTCTTAACGACAATTAGTAGTTATGAATTAATACGAAACTTGATGAGCGGACAAACGTCAAAACGGCCATCATAGCATTTAGTACTTTAGATACCCTATGGTTATTTAAGAATATTTAGCTCTTTTGAATGCGATATTTTCCTTTTTATATACACTGAGCCATAGAAGGATATGTACGCACGTCCATCGCATTCCGAACGACACACGTAAATTATAATTGCAAATTCCCGCTACGTACACCAACAATTTACTCGTATTTACGTTTCTATCCACTGCCAAGAACATAACAATAGATCAAACAGCAATTTAATCATAGTTTCACTCGAATGCAAAGTCTGAACTGATTCCCTGGATAACTAACTTAATTACAATAACTTCTAACACGGTTAATTAATAAATGTTCACTTCATCCATCAATTGATTATAATTATCGGAGTCGATCGTATAGTTTGTTCTAGACAACGATTTGAGCCCTATTTATCGACTGTTCCAAATATTTTATAGGATTTATAGTACGAAATATGTATTTATATAAGTATAAAAAAAGAAAAAGAAAATGTAATAATTTAATGTTTTTGATATTGTTTCTATTACATAATTTTTGTTTTATTGTGCACGTATATAGGTCTCCAGGAAGAAATTTCTTGTAGTAATAAGCAGTACCTTTTGTTTGTATTTTCTTCTTTCCTTGTTACTAAATGTGTTTTTATGTTATCCTCTGCAATAACATAGTTAAATAAAAAAATTACAAAAATGTATTTTGTAGAGCTAGATCACCAAATTCTAATTCAAATCATCTTAATTTTCATAGGTAAGCAAATTACACTTAAAATCGTCATATTAATTAAACTCTGCTGCTCACTCATACGGCAGAGTCCCTTGAGAAGAATGAGCGAGAATCTCTAGGAGTAGCTCTTTTGAATATACATTTCTCAAACATGCTCGGAAATGTTTGCATTATTTTCAAAAACGAACACGGAAAGTTTGTCATTTATGAACCGTGTGACTTCTTCCCGGTCAAGACCTGCAAATGATGTACAAAAAACCATTACTGTCCACTTCTCTAAATTTTTAAATCTACCTACTATGTTGATGAACTATGTAAACAGGCAAAAGGAAAACTCTTACAGCCAACTGCCAAGTGTTCGTAATTGCGTCGTAATTTAATCGTATTTTTTTTTTAAAAAGGCGGTAAATTGAACTAAAGTCATCGAGTACACAAACTCGACGACTAAAGTGCTTGGGTATTCGTTTGTTTCTTTTTGGTCTTTTTTCTATGTACGTCGCGGCAAAAAAGTTCAAGTGTGAAAAGCGATAACAAAAATGCCTGCAAATACTGCAAATGTTATTTTTTATTTTAATTAACATTTTTTTTAACTATTTCTATCATATATCTTCTTCTCTTTGTTTCTTCTATTAGTCTTCTTTCTTTTTCTTATGTTCTTTATTTTGTATGTATGTTACGCGATAACTCCGGTATTTGTGAACCGATTTTCATGATTCTTTTTTTGTTGGAAAAGGGGTACTTCCATAGTGGTCCCATTTCATTTTGAAGAAAATCATCCACCTTGAAGGGTCGCTGTCCACGCATGAAGATTCATTTTTATAAATAGCGCGTAACTTTAATTTAGGAGCAATTACTTTAATGGTTTATTTTGCTTTTTTTTTTCATTTTGCTGATTTTTTATTTCTCCAATTCAAGGCGTTTTTCTCTCAATATACTTTGAGTAGTGAGAACCGATTTTTATTACCTCCAGTGTCAAGTCCTGTATAGTGGCGACTAGGGGATATTTCAATAAAACTTAGCAAATAGACGTAATTCCACTTACTTTTGAGGTCGGTTTTTTTAGTACTGTGTACTGAGATTATCTTTAAATTGTTTGTGAAAATTAGTATATAAACCTCGGCGGGAACGGGGATTGCTTGACCGTCGTACTCGTCCGGCAATCCCTTACTTCCCGGCCTCTGCAATAATGGACTATTTAAAACCAAAATTACTAACCGCTCACAATAAATTTTCTTGCAAGTAACAGGCATTTTAAAAAACCTGATTAAAACTGCGCAGGAATGAAAATACTTGAAAACCCAGTAGCGTGCCGCACGGTATGTCAAAAATAGCTCTACACTTTAACTACGGCACGACGATATCTATTAAATTAATGTAATAGCTAAATGACGTAAGGGTATAATATCTTTGTATGCTACACTCAGGGTTTTCTCATTGATCATTTTCGTGTTTGGGTGGTTTCACATGTAATAAATATAGTTTTCAACCTAGCTTGGACACCATGCAGTCGCCCACAACTGCATTGTTAATAACTACATTAGGAACATTAGTACTTTATTCTGACGTTATTCAAATTATTAAAAATTAATTATACATATGTTCACATTCGTGTACTTACTTTCTCGTATTGTTTTTCTTTTAACAGAGACAGGATTATTTAATTTCACTTAACTTTGTTCAAGTTTTATTTTATTGTTTTTATTCTTAGTACTTTTTAATTAACTAATATGTCCATTGTCAGTAATTATTTTAGTGGATAGCTGTAATTGTAGGTGAATTACAGCCATTCAAAAAGAAAGAGTATGTTAAGGTTAAACTTGTATTAAGGCTGTTGTTATCCAAAATAAAATAAAAAACAAATAAAATTGTAATTTTGACATCTGGTTACAATTTACTAATTATTACTATTGAAATTGATCAAAATAACTATCACCGCGTTTGAACTAATGACTGAATTATTAAAACCATGTGTTTCAGTTAAGGTTCATGGAAAAATTTCCATTTTGCAAAAAATTCGAATTTTTCAGAAAAATAAAAAGTCGTCTTAATATTTTTCCTATATTTTTCTTGTATTTTTTCACATTTGACAGTTGACACCTATCAAGACTTGAAAATGCTGAACGAAAAGGCTTGAGCCATTATAAAGATTTTTTTTATCTATCGTTCTTTTTTTTCGCTGCTGTCCAATCATTTTGAATATAGTTTTTCTCTAACTTGCTTTTAGGTATACAATTTTATTTTATAATCCATGCTAAATAAAACTTCAAAAGAGAAGATTTAGTGAAGATTTCTAAACGTAGAACATAATTATGAGGCTTCGAATTATATTTTCCCAATTTTTCAAAAATTTTTCCAGAAACATTTTCACTGTTTGAAATTTTTGAGAAAATTACCCAACATTAGTAAATGTATAACATACCTTCAACATGTTTGTATGCACGGCTGCATAGTTATTTTCCAAGAAAGGGTCCTCAACATGCCATTATAATAAGGGTTTGAAGTTAAAAAATCGTTTATGTGTTTTATTTCGATAACCACGCCACCTATTAGCATATGTGCAGTGAAACTATACATATTTTGTTACAGGTCTACTTCTATACAACCAATGTTTTCATAAACAAATGAAGTAAAAAATTATGAACTACATTTGTATAAACCGCTATATATTGTAATATTTGTAAGCTATTGGTAGAAATGTAAAAATTTGTGACTGTAATTTGTAATCGACACGGAGCGAGCAAAACGAGCTAAGTTTTCTTGGCACCCACTCAAATCATACAATCTACGAACGAAATTACCCGGACGTTTCTTAACCTATATAAATATGCATGAAATTTTAAAGTAATATAAAAAAATAATTCTACAGATCGTAAAATCGAATTTTGGATTTAAAGGTCAGAATCAGCAGCATGCACGTCTATGGGATGAATATTCAAGTGTAAAATTTTACGCTCACAAATGTGCAGACTGTAAATAAGGAAAACAAGAAAGCCTGCTGCACTTCCGCAGAGAACTGTCATACACAAGTAGTACATAAGATGTTATAAAATAGAGTGTGTTATGTATTTTCCACAATATTGCAATATTCCATATCTTTTTCCAAAATATTTTTTTCCGAACGACAAGTAAATAAATACTTCCTGCACTAGGAGAAAATTACCACATTTCGCATGCTAAGTATACCTCACACTAAACTAAAAACCTTGCATTTGCGGTGAAAAAACATAATTTAGCGATGTGTAACCAATTTGTTTTAACCTTTAGTGCCCCATAGCCACGCGTTATATTCAGACCATAGTTATTTTCAGAACTCAGTCAAAAATTTTCCATCCTCTAAGGTCAAAACGCATAAAATAAATAACCCCAAACTAAAAAGTACTTAAAAATAAGTACCGAATAATCTCAGTACAGAGTACGTCAAAGTCAAAGTCAAAGTCAAAGTTTATAACTACTACTACTAGTACTAAAAAAAACCGACCTCAAAACTTCGTGAAATTACATCTATTTGCCAAGTTTTATTGAAATCGGTTATCGGAAATTGCGCGAAACTGATTTAATAATAATAATAATAATAACGCACACACTCAACATAGCCCCGCACTAGGAATCCCTGTGTCGCGGGTGCCATGGACACACACATAGACAACCACAAATTACACCCAAACTCACGAGAGAAATAAATGTAGGTCATACAAATATTTCTCTCGGCCCGGGAATCGAACCTGGGACCTCTGCGTGGCAGTCCGGCATGGTAACCGTTCGGCCACGGAGGTAGTTAAATCGAAGTCGATTCATCCCCTAGTTTGCGACTCTCGTAGGTGGAATATTTTCTTCAAATTTAAATGGGACCACTACCGAGGTACCTTCTTTCCAATAAAAAAGAATCGTCAAAATCGGTTAACAAACCGGAGTTATCGCGTAAAATACATACAAAAAAACACACAGTCGAATTGAGAACCTCCTCCTATTCTTGAAGTCGGTTAAAAAAACAACATGTGGCATAATAAGGCCACATCACGTGACCAAATCGATTCACTAAAGTTATTTTCCATAACTATAAGGAAACCTCTGCAGAACTCGTTAAGTTGTGTATTTCGTAAACGTTTACCAAGGACTATTTTTCTTTAGTATTTTTGTACTTAATCAAAGTACTTCGGTAACATTTTTTTTCACGTTCAGTTATATCCACGGAAGAAAAAAGCTATGGAAGTGCCTTAAGTCTCGATTACTATCAGAACTGCTGTCGCAAAACCCACACATTCATAATTTGAAATATTATGAAATCTTGATAATGATTGATCGTAGTTTCAAATTTAAGAAGAAGAACAAATTCGGGCCAATTAAATACAATTTAAACTTTACTCTGTGAGCATATTGTTGAAAGTTCAATACCTATTATTGCAAATTACGATGTTACGATTCTATATTGAAATTTCAATCAATGCGCTGCCATCTAGCGGTCAATGGCTCAACGACGACGAATTAGAATAGAGTAGAAATTTATTTTCTCCCAATAGCTTAGAAATATATTTCACACATTACAATGGCAGTTTACATAAATATAAACATTTAATTCGAGATGTTTACTTAGTTCTCCAAAAAAGAAGCGATCATATTGCAGCCGTAAAAGGTTTACTTTCGTTTCTTGTAACAAAAAAATTATTACGATAAACTAAAAATTTGAAATTTATCAAAATTAAATTAAATAAGACTTAACAATGATATACAACATCACCAAAGATAATATCACAAGTGCGACTTTCATTTTCATCTCACTAGCTCGAAATGGCTTTCTTTCTCCTTAGAAATCTGCGCGCTAAAGCGTTTTTTGCACGCTAACGGGAAAAAGTTTTTTGAAATTCGAACTTGAGGATGGACTGTGGTGCACCAAACATTTTCTTTCAATAAAAAAAAATTACACATTCAAATAAGCGACTTGTCGTACATTACTTGTTTATGTAATATAAACCGTTGGTTACCACTAGTATTTATTTGGTCTGTGGTTGGTACATTTTATTCTTATTATTGTTGACATTCAATTGACAATGATAACTAATTGTGTTTATTAAATTATTTTAATTCGTCGAAGAACTAAAATAATTTTAATAATCACTTAATCACACAAAATACAAGTACAAGCAAGAATAAAAATTCGTGAGGTGTAAATTCAGAACGCATCCGAAGATAAACTTTTTCTTTTCATTTGAAAAACTGACGTTTTTTATAGTTCAACTGTTTTTCATTCATCTACCATTGTCCTCGCTGTATAGTGAGGTGAAAAGTTGTGTGTTTCGCTCGGCAGCAAAGCGTCTCATGCCTTGAAACCCTCACAACGCTCAGTTTCCTTCGCTCCATTAGATTTCAATTCAAGCACTCGCGTCAAACAACAACTTTGCAGCCTTGCATAACAAATAACTATTTTGCACTCTAAACTAGCAAAATAAGGCATTTTTCTACGATTTTTGCGTGAGATAATTAACAGGACCATAACGTCCAAAGCGAAAACTGAGCTCAAGTATGTGAAACTCCACATAATTTTCACATACATGACACGCTCACTAAGCACTTCTACTGTATTTATTATTTTGCGATTATACCCGTTGAAAAATTGTAGCCCCGAATCGTCTAGACTAAACTAGATTGACCAAACTTATTACAAGAAATTCTACACGTGACAATCCGTAGACGTATCGCCAGTAACACCTGTGGCTTACGTTATTTTAACTTTTTATTACGAAAATGTTCATTTCACCTCCATCTCTTCCCCTTCTCCATCCCCCTTCACCAATCACATAACCCTTTTGTAAATTTAGTACTTATTTAAAAAATAAACTCACTCGTGGCGTTATCTTTCTGCTTAAATGAGACTGTATTCAACATTGAGATGTTTATGAGCTGATAAAAGCAGATAGTCAAAACAGTAGCAGTAGAGCTCGTCGTGAAAGAGTTCGTCCAGGGTAGTACTGTAGTAAAAAGACAAGTTTATGTTATACTTGCCTGCTACATAGCTTTATTAATTATGATATGAAGCGACGGGATGAACAAGTCGAGCGTCTGGTGGTAAGCGACATGCCTATCCATGACAGTCGCTTTGCCACTCAGAATTTTAAATCGCAAAAATCCAAAGGGCACTGCCAATGCGCTCGTCACCATGAGACATAAGTTGACAAATCCCGTGTGCCTGTAATTTCGTCAGCCCCCTCACCCTTAACATTACTGCTTGACGGCAGACATACATAAGGTGGCAGTACTTCCCTGGACAAACTTTTTCACAAGGAGGTCTACAGCAACTAAAGGTTAAACCATATAAAACAGCTGCACTTGCGTTGAATATTTTTTTAATTTTTCCATTCTCCCTAAGCTCATTATACATCTGAAAATACTGCGAAACTAAAACATGCTATATATTCTGCCTCTTGAGCCGATCGATGTATGACTTCGTACCGGTCGCGGTCGAAACGGCGAAGCCCTGAGGTTCGGAAGCTCGGAACTTGTTTAAAGAGTTCGGTTGCCGACTCAGAGACAGTGGTTGTGATCACCGCTCTGGGTCGTGGTTGGTTCAGCAAGTGGCCATTGCCGTTCAGCGACGCAATGCTGCCAGCATAATGGGAACATTTGAGCTGGGCAAGATACGGGGCGGGTTATTTTTTTTAGTTTAGATTAGATTTTTAGTCTGGTCTTTCTTATATTGGACAAACGAAGCGAAGTATTTGTACCCGCGTCAAAGAACATATAGCTGTCAAACATCGTCGCGTAAACAAGTCTGCAGTCTGCGAGCATGTCATGAATAAACCTACACATTCAATGAAGTTTTACAAACCCCAGGTCCTTGCAAAAGAAGTCCGTTATATACCCAGGATGCTGCGAGAGACCATTGAAATTAAAAAACATCCTAATTTCAACTCCGTACCACCAGTTTGGGATCCAGTATTTCCTCTGATGAAAAATCCCAAACAGACATAAGACTGCAGTACTAATTAATATGTTTTAGTTTATTCTAATTTCTATTATTAATTAATAATAAATTGAACTTAATAAAAATTCATTCAATAAAATAATTTCTAAAACTTAATGTAGCGTAAATTGGAATGTTTTCTTTGTAAAATTAAAAATAAGGTATTTAATTAATAACTATTGTAACTATAGTGAAAAAATAGGGTGGTTGGCATTAATATTAGACATAAATGGTTGAAGACTGTACCATCTCAGTCAACCGTGACCATGGAACCTGTAAAGGGCCCGAAACGTCGGTTTGTTTGAAAAAACAAATATACGCGATTTAAATCCGGAAAATTAGTTTCATTTCCTATTAGATTTTTAGGTTAAAAATCTCTTGCAAATCCCAGTTTTTTATTTTATTTTAGTACCTATTGACGAAGCCCAGTACTGATATTTAACTAGAAATATTAATGTAACATTTGTGTTGGAATAAGTTATATTGGTGATTATTATACATACGTATGGAACATTTCTAGAACGTGCTGGATTTGGATGCAGCCGAAGCGACTGCGTTCGAACTCCAATGTTGCTGTCGTAATACAAATATTCTACGTAGTCTATCTACAGATATAGATAGACTACGTCCTTAAAGCCGTTATCAACTCGTAGAAAAGTTATCTCACTGAAAATAATCCTCCCTGTTCGTCGATTGTCTGGAACTTTCCACTGTTGAAGACAAGAGATGAGCGATTTCCAACAATTCCAATAAAACTAATTAAAAACTGAAACCAGTACCGTTTGAAACGAATTAAAGTTTTATTAGTTCAAGATAAACCGAAGACAGATTAAATCTTTTTTGCTTGTAATTAAGTTGTATTTGCATTGTCTAAGAAATATTTCAAATACGAGATCGTAATTATGCGAATTTTAAAAGTTAAGGAGATATTTAGGGAAGCAGGTGAGGAACTTAAAGTTGTTGCATTTAGAATTCATTTTAAAGATAACTGTATAAACAATTACTGTCTAAATCGAGTTCTTAGGTTTTCGCGATTGTTACACATATGAAATGACTTTTTATTTCAGAAAAAAAAAACAGTTTCACAATTAATGTACTTTGACACACTAATTTATGTTCGTTTGTCGACACTGTGTTTTGAGAACAGTTGGTGTGGGCTGGTGTTGACGCTTCATCAGTAGACGCGTCTCACGCGCTACCACTCGTATTCTTATCACAAAATATTATTAACATTTTTGATCAATTATTCGTTCACATCTTCCTTAACCTAAACAAATATTAAAATCGCCGCGCTCTCTTAACTTACATAATGTATTTTAAATAATTTACTCTCTTAGTAAGTATTAAACTTTACGCTCCTGTGCACCAACTTATTTTTCTAAAGGGATCTTTAGAGAATCAACTCGTAAACTGTATCATTCAAAGAAAATCTTCTACAAGGGTTGTTTCCTATTGGAGGTTGACAACTATAAAACCTATTTGCTCTTTGTAGAGAACTGCACTGAACAACGATGTTAAGTCCATTTCATCGCTAAGCAAACAATACCTTTGGCGTAGGTTGTTAAGCTACAATATTTTCCTGCCCTTTTTCTTTTTCTTTGATGATAGTATTATTGTAAAGCAGAATATTTAACTAAGCCGTTACATGTAAGGTACATGAAAGAAATAAAAAGTAAAAATCGATTTCTTGTATTTTCCTGATGGCTGCACATTGAAAATGAGACTATGTTTCGGATCTGAATAATTTTTCTAACTATTGTTAGTACAAGCAAACAGTCAGCCGAGACCACCGGCCCTTTATATAGCCGGAAATCGTTAATTTGTTTGAAAAAAAAACAAATAAAATGAGTGAAATTCTCTGAACATTTTAACTTGGGCCTTTTCAAGGCGAGACTGAAAAGACATTATTTAGTTATGCATGTTCCATCGTCGACCTAATCGTCATTTTCTATCAGGTGAGATGGTGAGATGGAAGTCAAATGCGTACTTATTTTTAAAGGAAACAATTTAAAATTCGAATACAATATTTGAATGTTAGTTATATAGACAGGAAATGGTTAATATAGTAATGTTTTTTTTTATGAAAAAAAATTGATCGTTCGATTTTTTTACAAGGAAACACCAAATCGCCTTTTACATTAAAGAAATTGTAACACAAGATAGACAAAAATAATGAAGCAATCTGTGTCACGAAAATCATTGCGAGATGACAGGAAATTACAATTTCAGCGAAGTTTTATTAAAAATCCTTTGCCTTTTTCGGTTAGGATGCCGCTTTGATAGATTCAAAAAATTATGCGATTTTGGTTATCTGTTTGCCCATGCATATAATAATAATAAGAATTTTGAATACTTTTGATATATACATATAAATAATAATTTCAAAACCGTTGTAAGAAATCATCACCTCACTTAATTACAGTCGGAAATCAAAAAAATTAAATTAGATAATATTTCTTTATTTAATATTCATTTCAATAAAAAAAAGATATTTTATATTTTCCCGTGATAAATGACAGAACGAACAACTCGTGCGTCTGGTGGTTAGCTACACGCCTGTCCATAACAGTTGTAGTGCCACTAAGCACTTTAAGAGTCATATTCTAGAACTCTACTCAATGCTCAAATCAGGACTTGACTATGATTCAAAGCACTAGAAATCATACTCAAGTCCTTGCCATTAAGGTCGTATTTCCAGTGCTTGAAATCATACTCAAGTCTGCTCAAATCCTGACTTGAGCATTGAGTAGAGTTCTGGAATACGACCCTTAGACACAATGTTCTGAGGGGAACTTGCAGTGCGCCCGCCACACTGAGACTTAAGTTGACAAGTTCCATGTGCCTGTAATGTCACTAGCACCCTTCAGAACTGAAACGCAGTAATGCTCACATTTTTTCGATATGACTGGATTCGAACCAGTGTCTGTTGCCACCGGAGCCACAGCTCTTATGAACTGAGCTACAAACCGACTCAGCAGACCTTAGGGCGATTGTCGTAACGTTTTATTTATCGTTGGACGACTGTCGTATCGAGCCTGTTCCCATATCACGACTATCTGTCGTGACTGTGTCGTGGACGTTTATTTTATCGTCAGACGACAGTCGTGTCTACCTGTTCTCACTAGCTCGTGACGACAATTTATCGGTGCACGTGCAGACAACGATAAATAAAACGTGACGACAATAGTACACAATCATAATTTAAAAAATAGGTAAATAAGCGATCGCGAAAGATTACGTATCGGAGTCACTGCCCTTGCGTGGTGCATATGACTTGAAACAATTTTACAAAACTTTACTAAATACAATTAGTCAGAATATTGAACAGAATTTTTTTTATATTTTTAGATGATTTAGCATTATTTCTATTATTAATTTCTTCAGTATGGCGAAAATGCAAATCAACACACTGTATTCAATAAAATAGATATAAAACATGGTAAATGGGTACATGACTCAGCTATAGAGGACCATGGAGCACACAGCCCTCCCTGGTATCCTGCATAGCCCGTAGTGGAAGTCATTCTTTGAATGACTGACATTTCTCGGCCGTAAAGTAACTTAGAAGCAATTAGTTACTCCCAAGTTATTTTAGGACTCTGAAATGGGTCGCTGCTATTGACTTTTGATATTAATGTTCATGTTATCGGTAGAGTATTATTAGAATTTATAAGTATTTTTATAAAGATTATTTGCGCTCCTGCGGTTTTAAAACCACGTCTCACGTTGAAAACAATATTTTCACTAAATAAACTCCCGCTTTTTTCAAATTTCGCGGCGAACTTATCACGTGAAAAACTTACGTCTAAATACAATCATACATGCCAATAGCATAGTATAATAAAAGAAAGTAGGGCAACCTCCCGCCTTCGGCGAGTATATGCCTACACTTCGCTCGGAGCTTAGGGTTGTTACATTATTATTTGTACCTATAGGTTGTAAACACAATTTGAATAAAAAAACCGACCTCAAAAGTTCGTGGAATTACATCTATTTACCAAGTTTTATTGAAATTGAAATTGTTTACCGGATAGTGCGCGAAACCGGATTCATTCCCTAGTTTGCCACTCATAGAGGTGGAATGTTTTCTTCAAATTTAAATGAGACCAATACTGAGGTATAAAGAGGGTTCTTTCCAACAAAAAAAGAATCATCAAAATCCTATTCACAAATTATCGCGTAACATACATACAAAAAAGATACAGTCGAACTGAGAGCCTCCTCCTTTTTTTAAGTCGGTTAAAAACTTAATATTTGAACCGACTTAAAAATTTATTTTAAAAATTAATTTATTTCTGATGTGTGATTGTTTCATCACACATCAGAAATAAACTCTGTTAAATGCAGTAGGTTAGTAGTAGTAGTAGGTACTATTTTTACGTATTTATACGCCAGTATCGCGAATTGATATCTTGACTATGGAGTACTATTATGAAATGAAATGCTGAATAATCCTCAATTTAAGGAACTCTTATTCAAACAACCACAAACATAAAAATAAACACGTCTACAACTTGATGTCATTTTTGAAACACCGAAAGAACGCTTCAGTTCTATAATGCATGGCGCGTGCTACGTACGTGCTATGCCACGCTAGTGTACCTCAAGATTATGCGAATGTGTGTATCCATACACGGCGCGCGACGTCCGTGCACACATACAAGCCACGATGGTACGTTTGTATGGAGATATCTTACTAATCTTATTATATTATGCCAATGGTCGTCTTAGTTTTTGTTAGATGGCGCTAGTGTAATCATGTAACATCAGGTAACACGATTACCATGTTGATATAGTTCCAGTGTACAGGCATACTATTACTTATACTGTTGGATTCTCAGACTTCAATAATTGTACAAACATAGTGTCCGCATATCTTTTTACTGCAAACTTTTGTGCAATATCTTAAATATAGTAGTGACACTGAACTGTTTCTTTTTCTAAACGATCTAAAATCTAAAAATTTCTAGGAACTGAATATAACCTGTTAAAAAGTAAAGAAAGGCCATTCCCCATGCTATAATATAAAAACATAATATACCAAAGTATGTTGCGTATAACTTCTTTCAATATAAAATATTGTTGTCAGAAATTTTTGTCGCAATTTTTTGTATGTTGACAGTATTGGTTTCATATGCAATATAATTTAACGGGTATATGACAAGCCACGACTTTCGATGTCATTAATATTCAAAAACGGATCAAACTTCGATTATGTGAATCGCGCTTACAAGACCGTCCTCTTAAAAGCGCTTACAAAAGGAATGTCGAATGTTTCTCTAATGGATTCGTTAAATTACGCAAAAAGGAAATGGAGAAATTAAAATAAGAGCCATTTCATTAATTAAAACTCTGCCACGGTTGGAGTTAAGATGTTTCTGGAATGGAAACTAATATTTTTAACCAATTGCGTAGAGGAAGGCTCTCAACGGTATACGTAACGAATTTACAGGGGAAAAGGGAATTGTTTCAAAAAGATTATTTATTACGTTCAGAATTAAATAACTCAAAGTCCTAACAGCACTAGCACTTCAGCACCAGCAGAGTTTCTTAGCAAGTCCAAGCTCTGTCCAAGCAAGTGATGGGAGCATTACTACGTGCCGGTTTTAAAGGGTAAGGGTGCTGGTGGCCTCAATTTTTGCGATACTGTGAGTGGTGTTGCGACTGTCCTGGTCAGGCGTGACGCCTAACTAAAGAACTAGAAGAAATAGAACTAAAGAACATTTCTTAAACGTGAATGGCACGAGACTCAATTTTCCTAAAGATGAACACGCCTCTGCTATTGACAACTAACCAGCCGCCCCTATAAAATTATGCAGACAAGGGTAGAGATGGACAGATTTTTCATAGTTAAGTGCCGACCAAAATCTCACAGAAAAGTGTCATTACATCACTCTTTTCCTTCCTTGAGAAATAATGGAGAAATAAATTTAAAAAACTTTATAGGAGTAGACATGTGTGGAGTACACTCTCTATATATTTTTTAGGATTCTGCGACCATTCAGAGCATTTAATAAGTTTCGATCAAAATCTGTCACAGTCATTGACCTGTTTATCCAAATGTACAGATCACACCCATCAGCAATAAAAACTTTTAGTGACATTACAAGAAAAACTGCCTCAACATTTGGGTATTTCTTTTCATTTTGCAACTGGAGCGTGCCGTCATGCCCTGATGGACTCACGCTTAGGCTGAAGCGTTTTCTTGTTTATTACATTATAGCTTTACCCCCATCCCCACGCTGTCAAGCAAACCTGGCGATTATGGCGAAATTTGTTTTTGAAAGAACATTTATTTATTTTTACTTTATAATTAAAGTGTCCGTAATAATTTACGGACACACCAATTACAATAATTAAAGAAACTATTAACAAATTAAAAAGAATTACATAAGTTTAAGTACCTTTGAAACATCCCTTTCACAATAACGCAAAATTTCTGCCTACATTCCTGACCATCAATCTGCAAATAAGTCTCATTCAGGGTTAGTGGCAAGGAAAGACTAGAGCGACGACATGGCGCGCAGTATGTAGTGAATTAGCGCGCGCTACGGTTCGGGACCACGGGGTGACGAACACCTGGTATCCATCTTCTACTGCGGTGATAGTTGTTAGTCGACATAGCTCATCATGCAAATCTGGGGAGTCTATATTACCGCGCAGGATTCACGTTACCACAAGTTGGTATTTCATTCGCCTAACCTCCAATGAATTATATCCAAGACAACCCAACAAAATAGTAGTATAATATATATAACTGTAGTACCCATTCGCGCGTTTATATAAGTATCCAAGAAACATTTTCTGCATTTTCTCAGACATACATTCAGCAGCAAACTACAACACTGACCTATTTGTAAGATGTTTGATCTGCTACGGAGCTATCAAAACAAAAAAGTCGATAATAATCTGGAACCTTCTGGCACAGTGAACGTAAAGAAAAGTTGCGTGACCGGGAGTTATTTGTGTTTGCGTTTCATCAAACACTTATTTTTTTATAAGAGTTTTTATATATTATACAGGCTCGATGTCGGTTCTATTTAAAATTGTCACCAGTGGCAGTGGTCCGAAATACTTTATACTTTATACCCATGTTTGTCTACAACTTGGTATTTTATGTCACAGATTGATTCAAACGGGTACACACCGTTTATGCTGTCAATTGTAAATCGTAAGAATGTACTTAGTTCAAAACTGTAAAAGATATTAAAGTGTTATAAAAAATTACTTATGAAAACCACAAAACAGTATTAAAATATTCCAAATTCCACGACTTTAGCACAAAATTCTAACTCGGCTTTGGGTGCGTTCCTGAAAATTACTAGACCCTTATAACGATGGATGCCATTTATATGTAAGGGGCTTTTATAAGCCTTCTCATCTTGCAGTAATTTAAAAAGCCAAAGTAGCTCTTTTGTTATTGTAAACAGTAATCGTATCTTAGTATATTGTGATATAAGTTTTCGCTGCACCATCTTTACATAT
Source organism: Hyposmocoma kahamanoa (assembly GCF_003589595.1). Classification (NCBI taxonomy): domain Eukaryota; kingdom Metazoa; phylum Arthropoda; class Insecta; order Lepidoptera; family Cosmopterigidae; genus Hyposmocoma; species Hyposmocoma kahamanoa. Next base: position 17,510,701 of record NW_020654289.1, read on the forward strand.
GACGCGGTATATTAAAATCAATGAAGTCATGGTAGCTTAATGGTTTCATGTACCGCCTCTCAAGCAGAGGCCGTGGGTTCGAATCCGGGTTCGCACCTCTAACTTTCTCGGAATTAATGTACGAAATTTAAATTACCATGAGCTTCTATATGAAGGAAAACATCGTGATCAAACCTACATCGAAAACGTGAACGTGTTGAAATCCACAACCCATATTAGGCTAGCTTGGCGGACAACGGCCTAAATCCTTGCATGATAGGAAACTCGTGCCCAGTTGTGAGGCGTAGAAATATGTTGATGGTCATTAATGTTAATATTAAGACGCCTTAATGCACATATTTCTCTTCAAACTTTATTTTTCCAAATATTGGTGAGTTATTCTGTCAAATGAATAATCGATATTTTGAGTGGGAGACTAGAAACATTTTATCAGGTAAGAACCCCATAGATTTTTACATTACTTTTGTCAGCTATTCTCTCGGACCGTTTTCACGCCTCTTGCTCTGATAACCAAGCTCAGTTCCCTTCAAGTTGCTGTTGAATTTCCATAAGCCTAGATGTACATCAGGTATGTAATCTGATTTGTAAAGTAGTTATTCCCTGTCAAACCGTTTAGTTCTAATTTAATGGTATTTCCCTACAAATAAAAACCAGCATGGTTATTTTTATGTGTAGACATTTTAAATCAAATTCATAATAATTAATAAAGTATAGTGTTCTTAGAATACGTTCCAAGTTTAATTTCAATTTATACATCACAATATCTTATTGCATTTTTACTTTGGTTTCTAAAGTTTGAAGTTATAGCTCTGGTCAAGTATAATTAGCTCCAATATCAGTGTAGTCTGCTTCTTTGTTCTTGTCATTGACATCATCAATTATAGAAAGGTTTTTCATACAGAGTACGAACCAGTTATCAGCATTCTCCAGGTCACTCTACGTCTACAAGTGATCTGGGGATACTTTAACGCCTAGCCCGCTGCTTAGTTGGAGTTTCTTTTACGTGTTAATGCGAGGCTTATAGAATGATCTCCGCTATAAGCTCTTATTACCTAGTTTTCTTTTTACAACTTTTTTTTAGATACCAAGTGACGGGGCGAAGAAGTCGTGCGCCTGGTGGTAAGTGACACGCCATGGCAGTTGCAGTGCACAAACAGACGCCAAACTACAATGAAACTGATAAGTATATGCAAGTTAATTGGACAGAAAATTTAATTCAAACGGCAATAGTTCCCTGTCTGATAGTGTAAATCTTCACAATCCTCACTTGATGCTCTCCCAGCACCCCACGGAATGGCAATAAATTCCGTCAACAACGATGTATGGCTGTACCCAAACCTTAGCCGCTGAACACACTTGAAACAAGTGCTCAGTGAATACTGGAAAAGTATTTATTACGATATTGCACTATTAATAAAGCAATAACAGTTATTATATACACACGTGAAAAAAAGCGCTTTTGTAAATATCTACTTTTTTTTATACAATACTAAGTGATAGGACGAACAAGTCGTGTGCCTGATGATAAACGACACGCCTGTCCCTAACAGTTACAGTGCCACTCAGAACTTTAAACCACAAACATCTGAGGGTTTCTGCACTGCGCCCGACACCCCGAGACATAAGTCGACAAGTCCGATGTGCCTGTAATTTCACCAGCACCCTTACCCTTCAAAACCACAACGCAGTAACGGTTACATTACTGCTTGGCGGCAGAAATAGGTAAGGTGGCGGTAGGTACTTCCCTGGACGAACCCTTTCTCTTTATTTAATTGTTATGTGATATTCAATGGAACAAATATCGCAATTAATATAGCGACATCTCTCGTCAGTAGCTGATAGCTGTAAAGGTACATGAACGAAGAAAAGTTTCATAAGTTTTTCACGGATGGCGCTACGGCAAAAAAGCCGTTGAAACTCAATTCAAAGGTCTGCAACAAGCTCATAGAGAAATTGGTAAGTTTACTGATCCAATTTGATAAGAGTGGTAGCCCTGTATTGCCAAACACACGCTGGTTCAACTCCAGTCAGATCTAAGGAGATTTTCTTTGTGTTTATTCAGTCTTTGTACCAATAATAATGATGTATTTGCTCTTTTACTCATTGCTTTTACTTAATTTTTTAAAATGGTTTTTTTCCATCCCTTTTCCAAAGATTAGTACGCAAGAAAAAAATATTAAAATACCAGTAATACTACCAACTGAATAGGAGTTTAGTAGTAACACAGGTAAATAATTTTTCGTACTACTGGTAGTAAGACGAGTAATAAATTTTTATTGTGCTATAAATCCGCAAAAGGTATTCATTCACTAGGGCCGTAATCGACTTTGAAAGTTTAGATTTTTTTCTCTCAATAAAGTCACATTTATTAAACTAAAAATCACAATTGTGTAATACTAGGTGGTGCCTGCGACTTCGTCTGCAAATAATAAGTACTTCGAGTAGCTTACTCTACTTCACGTTTACTACTACTACTACTACTACTAATTTACTAATTTTCATGGTTCTACTGATTCTCCATGCAAACTGTCATCCATTTCACTCCTATAAGATTTATTTTTCTGACAAAGAAATGTCTGTCCTTCTTCTAGCTCCCATTTATCTCTATACCGAATCTCATCAAAATTGGTTCAGCGGTTTAGGCGTGAAAATGTAACAAATATCATTACTTTCGCATTTATAATATTGTTTGGATTTATTAATTATTCATCATACACGTTCTATAATCTCCTAAACTGGTACAGTGAGAATTCAATGCCGTATTATTTATATTTCAGTAGCAGTAGAGTTACTTGTGAAAGAGTTCATCCAGGATAGTACTGCCACCTTACCTATTTTTGCCGCCAAGCAGTAATGACAGCATTACCGTGTTCCGGTTTTAAAGGGTCAGGGTGCTGGTGAAATAACAGGCACATAGGACTTGTTAACTTACATCTTAGGTTGACGGGCGCAGTGGCATTACCCTTCAGATCTTTGCGATTTAAAGCTCTGAGTGGCATTTTAACTGTTATGGACAGGCGTGTAGCTTACCATCAGGCGCACGAATTGTTCGTTCCGTCACCTGCCCCCATAGCATGGCTACGCATGACTCGCGACTATCATGCGTAGCATCCTACGGGGGCTGATGTTATAAAAAAGAACAATATAAAAGCCTCTTCATATTGCAAGAAATAATAAAAGAACAAAATAACAACTGGCTATAAACTCAAATCGAAATGTGAGTGCACCCCTTTAGCTAAATCGATATAAGGTAGTCGACGTCTACAGCCATGCTGTTTCTGCGATCCGCACTTTTTCTTTCGATTTCTATAAATCAGTTTATGCGCTATTGTAATACATCCAGGTTTTTACGTATTATAAAAATGGAACGCAAATAATCGTTCAAAAACATTGGCAACAGAAAGCAAAAGGTAGAATAATAAAACTTTTCTTTATGTGATACCAAATGACAAGACGAATAATTCGCGCACCGGTCGATAAGCGACACGCTTGTCCACAGCAGTTGCAGTGCCACTCTGAGCTTTTAATCGCAAAAATCTACGACTCTTTTACTCTTGAAAACCGGAACGAAGTAATGCTCACATTACTGCTTGGCGGCCGAAATAGGTAAGGTTGCAGTATATCCCTGGACAAACTCTATCACAAGGACTTCTACTGCTACTAAATTACAAGTTGAACTTGCACAGAAGTTGCAAGATCGTCGAATGCACTAAGAAATTTGATTTATTTTCTTTAAGAAATTACATAAAACCTACTTTCTTATTCAACTAGGACAACATATTATGACGAAAAGTTTCGCTGTAAAAGGAAAATATTTTATTTAACACCGATATTTGCAGCTAATAGAATTTTTAAATAGTATTCGAGTCAGTTTCTGTTTGTATTTAGTCCGAAATAATATTAGTAGAGAGTGCTAAAAAACAGACATCAAAAGTTCGTGGAATTACATCCATTTGCAAAGTTTTATTGAAATTGTTCACCGGAAAGTGCGCAAAACCGGATTCATCCCCTAGTTTGCCACCCTTAGAGGTGGAATATTTTCTTCAAAAATAACCACTACTGAACTACAGCACGTTTGCACGGAATACATCGGGTTCCCTGTAAAGCTAGGGCCTTAGGTGAGCCGCCCCGGGTGCACGTACAGCACCCTCCCTATTTTTCAGATAGATACCGGAGCAGTAGCCGCCGACTCTAAGCCGACTACCAAATCTCCTCATTGGTGGCGGAGCTGCATGGTACGCTCACTTCCCAACGCCGAATGAATGGCATTTCTCCAGTTCCCAAATTCCTACGCGGCCGGAGGGACCGGAAGATGTCTAACTCATCCTACACTAGCTCTCCGGGCTAGTACCGGAGATGCCGAGTAGCAATGTCCTGCACAATATCTGGACATAGCTATGGACTCAAAGGGCAATTCACGTGCCCCGCGCGTCTCCTCGCCTCACGCCCTCAACTAAACCGCTAGTAAGACGCGCTAGCTCCGCGCGTGACGAACGCCCCAACCACCGGGGCAGACGACCATGTCCGTCCATGCACATATGATTTATTTCGCCAATAAGTTCAACTCTATGGCAAAACAATTCTCCTATTTGATGAAATTTGAACTAATGCTGCGCTACATTAAGGGAATACCAGATGCAATATGGGGTTAAAATTGTCTGACCATAGTAGGTGGTGAGTCAGGCCTTTATTAATTCAACGTTTTCAAGCTAAACTTAACCCCGCAGGCATCATATACAGCAGTTTTAACTGTAAGATAATTTTAAACCTTCGCTACGTAATCAAACTGTAGACTGTTAATATCGCGACTGAACGTCGATAATTTTGAAATGGAACGAAATGGTTTTGAAATTGGAAATTAATTGTTGAATTATCCATTATAGAGGTTTATTTTTGCCTATTAAAATAGAAGTGAGAAGTTTACTTTTGGATAAATATATTCGTAAAAATTAAACATTAAAGCTTAATTTACATACCATAATAAACTTTATGTCAATTGAGTAACGTACACATTAGAAACGCCCGCATTTTCGGGAACTAAGCCTTACTGTTTTTATATAAGTACATCAGAGTTAAGGGAACTGGTGAAATTACAGGCACATAGGACTTGTCAACTTATGTCTCAGGGCGACCGTCGCAGTGGCAATGACCCTCAAATCTTTGCGTTATAAAGCTCTGAGTGGCACTGCAACTGTTATGGACAGGCGCGTACCTTACCATCAGGCGCACGACTCGTTCGTCCCGTCACTAGATATTATAAAAAAAAAGTTTCTATTTAATATGCTTCTCAGTAATCCTTCTAATAATAATTATAAGAGATTTTGCTGATTGATGATTTTGATTTTTCAGTAAAGATACTGCGTGAAATTTACTATAACGGCATTTCACATGTATTTGGTATTGGATGTTTGATGTAGTTGGAAAAATGTACTTGGCAAACACTGACAAATATGGACGTCTACACATGAAGCTAAATAAGGAGTTATAATAATGAACATGACCATAGTGTGGACGGTTTACTTGCTTATTTGCCTATTTGACTCCTTTTATGTACGTCGAGAAACCTACAGCGAGTTTGGTGTTTGCTATATTTGTCGAGTAGGCAAACGAGGCAAATCATTGCCACACATGCCGTCTATACATGGTGATTACTTGCCAAATGCATCACATAAGCAAATGCAAATAGCCATATCTAGTGCCACCATTCATATAAAATATATAACGCCATAATTAACCCGCACTCGACTTCTGTCTGCGTTGGCCGGTCGCCACCGCCTCGGCCCCAATCGCAAGAACCAGTCGATTGCATCGCCACATATTTACATATACTTTAATCTCAATAAAATAAATACTGTCAATACATTGGAACTTTATAGACAAGATTTTTATAGACCTCAGAAGAAAATTTAAGTTAATAGCTTTTTTATTAGTTTATTGAAAGTCACAATGTTTTACTACTTACCATGATTTTCAATTATTTTTTTGTGAAATTATTCCACTAGTTTGTTATATTTATTAATAACAAAGATCGAACACTTATAAAGATCCAACACGATTGAATGAATTTTTCTAAATCTTTGTTATTAATAATTATGACTTAAAAGCTGTTATTGATTTCAAAATAAAATAATACAAGATCATTGCCAAATTACGTAACGGCTACGGCAGCGTATGTAGGCGTGGACGGCACGTTCTTGACCTGATATTCGGAGAGGTTTTTAATCCATAGCTGTGAGTGTTGTATAAAACTTGAGTCCGGGTGTCTACATATAAACTCGACTCTCGGTTGCCTACAACACTCACGAGTCCAACTCGAGTCGACCATGAGTCGTCGGAGCAAGTACTCGATCTAAAAAGAACTCGAGTCTTAAACGTTACTCGAATTTTGAACAAAACTCGAGTTCTAAACCTCGACTCGAAGCGACTGCTACTCTACAAAGTCTCGAGTATGACAAACAGGGTTCAATTTTTAACCTACTTCAAAAAAGGAGGAGGTTCTCAATTCGACTGAATGTTCTTTTTTTATATGTATGTTACGCGATAACTCCGATATTTGTGAACTGATTTTCAGGATTCTTTTTTTGTTGGAAAGGGAGTACTTCCATAGTGGTCCCATTTCATTTTGAAGAAATTCATCCACCTCTAAGGGTGGCTGTTCACGCATGAAGATTCATTTTTATAAATAGCGCCTAACTTTAATTTAGGAGCAATTATTTTAATGGTCGATTTTGCTATTTCTCCAATTCAAGGCGTTTTTCTCTCAATATACTTTGAGTAGTGACAACCGATTTTTATTATCTCCAGTGTCAAGTCCTGTATAGTCGCGAACTAGGGGATATTTCAATACAACTTAGCAAATAGACGTAATTCCACGTACTTATATTATATTATATTTAACTGCCTCCGTGGCCGAACGGTTACCACGCCGGACTGCCACGCAGAGGCCCCAGGTTCGATTCCCAGGCCGGGAGAAATATTTGTATGACCTACATTTATTTCTCTCGTGAGTTTGGGTGTAATTTGTGGTTGTCTATGTGTGTGTCCATGGCACCCGCGACACAGGGTTTCCCTAGTGCGGGGTTATGTTGAGTGAGTGTGTGCGTTATTATTACTTATGAGGTCGGTTTTTTTTAGTACGCTGTACTGATGTTATACTGAACAAATACTTCTGCCCACGAATTAAGTAAAACATAAGAACCCAATATAGTGATTTAAAAAAGAAGATATTATTATTTAATTATACTCTCTGTCTTTGAGTCTTTGAGTCTTTGTCTTTATGAGTCGAGTCTTGTGAATTGGAGTGGAGTCCTTAAATATACACTCCCGGACTCGACTTTTTTTACAACACTAATCAATAGTCCCTTGTAAAAGACTTATATTCATATGGAGCTTTTTATACATTACAAAAATACGTAATCTTGGTTTCGCTTTTCAAAAATACACCCAGTATAAAATCTCTCTCTATGTAAATTAAAATTCTTTTTGACCGGCGCGTTTCATTTAAACTTTTCTTCACCACAAAGTCCAAAAGTATATATATACATCACACGCAGCAGACTTACGTTTCATAACAAAAGAAGCACAAAAAGTTCCGAAAGGTGCCGAACTGAGGGAAATTTCTTTCCAACTTTGTACAAAACTCATCTGTAACCTTTCAAATTTATGAAAGGATGGAAAAGCCTAATCCGTGTCAAAAGATTATACTTTTTTTGTAATAACCGTTGTATATTTTATATTTACATTCAAAGCGATCTAAAATTCCACTCTTGTTGCTATTATGCATACGGACTTTCATAGTAGTAAAAAATACTGTTACCCTTTTTAACTGCAAAATGTTTTTATTTGTACTGTGCTTCTACCACGAGTGACCAGTCTTTCTGGTGACAGCATAAAATATCATTATGACAATTTATATGGCAAATTGTCAGTACACAACTTCTAGCTGTCACAAAAAAAGTATTTTATTTACAAATATGCTACGCAATGGCCACAATGTACGGCCACCTCCACATACACGCACACACACACAAACTCTTATATACACTCATAGTCCCTCACTAACAAAACCCCGTATCGTGGTATACTCCGCCGACTAAGTTCTGTTTGGCTTTATTTTGTAGCATATTTTTATTCTGAAATTGTTTTGGTTCATATAACCGCTACATCATAATATTGGCCATGCTTAAAGCACATGATTTTTTGGTACTCAAGTTTGCGATTTTAGTAGCTCTTTCTTGTGAAAGAGTATTTATAGAGGAAAGTATTGCCAACTTACCTATTATTATAATGAGCCCATTACTGCGTTCCGTTTTTAAAGTTATCCATTATAGAGGTATACCTTTGCAAGTTTGCTTTTTAAGTGCAAAGTTTATTTTTGGACAAATGTATTCGTAAAATACATTAAAGCTTAGTATACATACCATAATACACTTTATATCAATTGAGTAACGTACACATTAGAAACGCGCGCATTTTCGGGTATTAAGCCTTACTGTTTATGTATACATCAGAGTTAGGGGTGCTGGTGAAGTTACAGGCACATGGGACTTGTCACCTTATGTCTCACGGTGACGGGCGCGGTGGCAGTGTCCGTCAGATCACTGCAACTGCTATAGACAGGCGTGTCGCTAACCACTAGGTGCACGATTTGTTTGTCGCGTCACTTGGCTAGAAAAATCCAGTATAACAGCAATTCAATGCACTAAAAGACGCCCAACTAATATATACGGCATCAAATATTGCGGTGGTTGTACGCCTAACTGGGAACCACGCCATTTTCGAATATAAACATATTAATGAAACAATATAGAGGAGTTGCCTTAACAATAACCCAACCGATAATGGGCAATTGTGGTAGAGTATAATTCAAAATCTCTCCATAGAGGAAACCCAGCAAAGTTACTGATATAGGAGCCTGTGAAGAGTATAGTTTCATTAATAACCCAATTAACCCATTCAGAAAACAGTTGACCTTCATTTATACCATTATAGACAACAATTAGAATTTATATTATAATGCGTTTTACTGTCGATATTCGTATTCGGCAAGGATGTACAATTTTCGCTTTTTTTATATACCTAAAATCAGCATCTGCTGATATTAAGGTCAAAATATCAGCATCCGCTAATGTGTAACAAACCTGCATCAGCAGCAACCCTGCTTGATACTATTAGATTTCTTTTTCCTAGGGATACAGCCCCATATCTTTCTACATTAGTTTTGATTATAGTGACCTCCCGACCCTGACAATATACCGACCTGAGGGTATACGAGAAGGGCACTATAACCTGTGCGCGCACAGGAGCCTTATAAGTTGAGGTGTACTGGGTTGTCACAGACCTTTGTGACTTGACTTTATCGGGTTCTTCGTGAGGCTAGTGCCTCAGGTGAGCCGCCCCGGGTACACGTACCTTCCTATTTTCCAGTTAGGTACCGGAACTGTACACTGAACTGTCTCTCCAGTTCACAATAACCTAAGCGGCAGGAGGGACCGGCAAACATCTAGCTTAACCTCTACTAGCTCTAAGGACTAGTGCCGGAGATACCAATCGCAGTGTCCTGGGACAATGACCGAACATAGCTTCCAACTTAAAGGGCACGGCAGTCCCTGCACGTTTCCTCGCTTCAGGCCCTCAACTAGACCGCTATTAAGACGCGCTAGCTGCTCACGAGACAAGCTCACCGGCCACACTCAACCGGGGCAGACAAACAAGTCCGTCTCTGCAGCTAACCACAAACCCCAGCGAGTCCATCTAGCCCTCCGCCAGCAAAGGCGTATCACTGGCGGAAGGCTTGGCCCGGATGCCCGCCGTACCCTGGTCTTGCAATCGAACCCGTAGTCTCTCCGGAAAACCCTATCTCTCGGGTCGGTAGATAGTAACAACCTAGGGATACGTGATTTAGTAGCGGTAAAGCTCCTTGTGAATGCGTTCATCCAGGAAAGTACTGCCACCGTACCTATTTCTACCGTCAAGCAGTAATGTGAGCATTACTGCGTTTCGGTTTTGAAGTGTAGGGGTGCTGGTGAAATGACAGGCACATGGGACTTTTCAACTTATGTCTCGGGGTGATGGGCGTAGAGGCAGTGCACCTCAGATCTTTGCGATTGAAAGCTCTGAGTGGCCCTGCAACTGTTATGGACAGACGTGTCGTTTACCATCAAGCGCACGATTTGTTCATCCCATCACTCACTATCATACATTTATGAACAAGAAGCTAATTGACAATGTTGATGAAAAAAATAAAGGAATTGTGGGGTATCATTTTTGGAGTAATATTCATCATAATAAAAAAAAGCCGTGGTAGCTTAATGGTTTGACCACACGTCTCTCAAGCAGAGGGTCATGGGTACGAATCTGGGTTTGCTATCTACTACTTCTGAGTTTGTCGAAAGTTACGTGCCAATTTTTATTTGAAATATGCCATGAGCTTTCCGTAAAGGAAAAAATTGTGAGGAAACTTGCACACATCTGCAAAGTAATTAATGTTCAGTGTGAAGTTTCCAATCTGCATTGGAAACCAGCCCTCTCATCGTGAGAGGAGGCCTGGGCCTAGCAGCGGGACTACATATATACTATCTATATGAATAGATATATATAATAACGCACACACTCATAGCCCCACACTAGGGAAACCTTGTATATTGAGTGCCAGGGACACGCACAAAAACAAATACAAATTACTCCCAAACTACAAATATTTCTCCCGACCTAGGAATCAAATCCAGGTCCTCTACGTGGCAGTT
>NW_020654289.1:17526445-17562754 GCF_003589595.1 Hyposmocoma kahamanoa
GCCAGATAAAGACTTATAATATGCATTTTCCAAATAGGACGAGAGTGGCAAATACAGTAATAAAGATAACGTAATATACAATAACTGTTATCAGATAGGTTCGGTGTAGCCGTTTCAACAAGGACGCCACCGCCAAATACCTACCCAATGGTCGTATCAAAATTTCAGTCTGAATCACCATTCGAAAAAAGATCATTGTTAAGGACGCAATCACATACATGAATATATTTAACCTATTTATTAATTTATTTCGTAAAATGCTGCAGATGTATTTAGTTAAGGTACAAAAGCGATCGATTGCCAGCGCCCTCTGCTTGCAGCGAGTAGTAGCACGCATCTCGCGTAACGACGGCACGTAATTTTTTTATATACTTTAACAGTGTGTTTTGTAATTTTCTCAACCGTGTTTAAGCTACGTACCTTTGTACGGAGTTGTATTATTGAAGAGAAACCTCAGTAGCCTACAATCATGGTTTAGGATTTAATGTAAAATCTTTGGATTTAAAAAATCTGAATTCAAAGGTACAATTACTTCTTCCTTAAAATATAAAAATATGTAAGTTGACAAATCGTATTTATTTTTTTAATATATAATAGCAAGTGACGGGACGAACAAGTCGTGCTTCTGATGGTAAGCTACACGCCTGTCCATAACAGTTGCAGAGCCACTCAGCTCTTTAAGTTGCAAAGATCTGAGGGGCACTGCCACTGCACCCGTCACCCTGAGATATAAGTTGACAAGTCCCATGTACCTGTAATTTTACCAGCACCCTTACCCTTCTAAGCTGGGACACAGTAATGCTGACGTTAATGTTTGATGGCAAAAATAGGTAAGGTGGCAGTACTTCCCTAGACGAACTCTTTCACAAGGAGCTCTACTGCTACGTACTTCTACTTCTCTAAAAAAGATTAACGTACTAACAAATGAAAGCTTCGGCGTAAAGTGTCATGCTTATTAACTAATGACTTATTACTCGAAACCACACTTCATTTTAAACCTGGTATAATCATGCAGCCGTATTCCGTTCAAAAGCATTAAATTTTGAATTTAAGTGTAAGGTATAATGTGACAATAGGATCATATATTTTGACCAACATTTTCATTCCACAAAAATAATCATATATTTTTATGTTATCAAACAACAGGCGCATGTGCCAAAACGTAAGTGATAGAATATTATCCTCTTGTATCTTATAGGCTTTCTAAACTCAACGGTCTAAAGTCCTTCGAGGAGATCCGTGTTCAGATATGGAATTTAATAGGTTGTAAAATATTAGAGCGGCTTTACTTTGATTTCCAACTCGGGCAGAAACTTTTGTTTATGGCAAATCCTCCTTTTCAAGGTCTTAGCCAACGAAACTTTGTAAGTTACATTATGTCTGTCATATTCCTTTTTACGCTTTGTTCTATATGTACAGACAACGGCACATCAGACTACACATTTTTGTTCGAAAATCGCCTCCAGTGCAACGGAACAAGATACGTCAATGTGTAGCTTGATGTGCTGGCGTGTGTACATCATTATTGTTACACACTACTCTATATTACATATAATTAAATATGCTAGTAACTGCAACAGAATTCTTTAATTGAGATTACATACTAGTCAATTTATGTGTAATTTAAAATAATTTAATATGCTTTTATCGTATCGAGTTCTTAGGTTTTCGCGATTGTTACACATAGGAAATGTAACTATTTTTCTGAATTTGTTTTTTTCAAGCAAATCGACGTTTCGGACTCTTAGTTATTAAATAGTTTCATTTCCTACATTTTGTCACATGAAATATTTTGCTAAGTGTGTGGGATTCCTAAAGATGTACAACATTTGCTCATGGAGTGTGTTCGGACGGACCCTGTCAGGGCGCGATTATTTGTGCAGGCCGGTTTCCATACATTTAATGTTGGGTGATTTCAATCTATTCTGTCGGAGCCAACATGTAGTACCCCGAAGATTTTGTATACATGTTTGATTAGTATTTTGATTTATCTGTCTGAATTCTATTAAGCGTTGTTCAATAACAATCAAAACCCCTAAATAAATAAAGAATAAAAAAGACTACTTGAAACAAAGTCCTCTGAACTCCTAAAAGAGTTCTCTCATCCACTGACCGTTTCCATTATCAGATCAACTCTAGGTCACCTTTATAATTTTTTTAGTGACACCAAGTGAAAGGACGAAGAAGCACCTGATGGTAAGCGACACACCTGTCCATCACAGTTGCAGTGCCACTCAGTGCTTTAAATCACAACAATCTGTGGGGCACTGTCTCTGTACCCGTCATCTTGAGATATAAATTGACAAGTCCCATGTGTCTGTAATTTAACTAACACCCTTACCATTCAAAACCAAAAGACAATAATGCTCCAAGCGCCAAGCGGTAATGTGAACATTACTATGTATCTAGGACTCATTGAAAACCAGTGTCACTGCCTAGTCTTGGTTGTGACTTTATCTGAATGAATGAATGAATGAATTATTTACATGTTGGTAGTCTTTTTTGTGCCTTGTTTAATATTGTTCCGTTCCGTTCCGTTCCGTTCCGTTCAGTTCAGTTCAGTTAAGTGATAGTGACCTTTTCATTTCTTTCGAATTTAAAACTCTTGAGTGGTACTGCAACTGCTATAGACAGGAGTGTCGCTCACCACCAGGTGCACGACATGTTCGTCCCGTCACTTAGTGTCATAAAAAAAACTTCCTGGATGAACTCTTTCACAAGGAGCTCTACTGTTACTAAATTATGTATGTGTGTAATATTATAACTCTTCTATTTAAATCTCAGAAAATTATTGACTAATTTCGCACGTCACAATCTTTGAACCTGTCTTCTGTTGTCATTTTGCACATTATTTTTATGTAAAGAAGGCGGCAAACGAGCAGACGAGCCACTTGATGGGAGGTGGTCATCGTCGCCCATGGACATTTGCAACATCAGATGAGCTACCAATGCGTTGCCAGCCTTTGCGAGTCTTGGAAACATACTTTTTGAAGAACCCCATAACGCAAAGGAAATACTAGCGATGCGCGACTTTGAATGTTACTAATACTAATTATTCGAATGGGCAAATCATTCGCCGAAGTCGAATCCAAGTGCAGTCATTTCACTCGAATAGAATGATTACCGATATCGAATGCCACTGTCGGGGGCACGAGTCTAATGATTATCATGTCGCAATTTCACTATTCATATTAAATCCACGCCCATATAAAAATATTCCCGTTACATTTACGGTATTTACCATACGTCAGAGAGGGCTAAGCAATAACGAGTATGGTTGTACTCTATGGAATGTATGGATTAGTAATGAATTATTATTCAGATCATTCGAATACGAAAATTAGTACTTTACTAATTTGTCATTCGAATGATAGGATTAGTAATTTACTAACAAGTCAAATATTGAAATCATTCACAATTGCGCATCGCTAGGAAATACTTCAAGAGGAAGATCATTCCACATCTTGCAGATGCTTGCCCGAAGCATATGTGGTCTTCACTCCAAGAGTGCGAATTTATATATTAAGTGTGTAACTTATTGGTTATTCTAAATAAAGAAATAAACTAAGAATAATAATTTAGTAGCTTTTAGTAGCTCCTTGTGAAAGTGTTTCAGGGAAGTACTGCAACCTTATCTATTTCTGTCGCCAAGCGGTATTGTCAGCATTACTACGTTCCGGTTGTGAAGGGTAAGGATGTTGGTGAAATTACGAGCACATGGAACTTGTCAACTTATGTCTCAGGGTGACAGGCGCAGTGGCATTGCCCCTCAGATCTTTGTGATTTAAAGCTCTAAGTAGCACTGCAACTGTTATGGACAGGCGTGCCGATTACCTCCAGGAGCATGACTTATTCGTCTCTTCACTTAGTATCATAAAAAAAGATAATTTAATACGTACCACTTACAAATGTCACGAATATCCAAACACAATTTTTTTCTAGAAAAATATATTGTGTCTGTATCGCGTGATTGCTCGTGATTAGCTCAATGTTTATGACAGATATATTAAAAACCTTGATTCAATTTGCAATTTGCAAGGGCGTAGTTTAACTAGAATTTTCTAGGCGGGGCACTACGTCATTGAAAAAAAAAACTGTCTATTCTAAAATGCTTATAGAGCACTGTAGACTATTCAGTAGATATAAGTACATTGTCTCACGCGCGTTAATAGTGGGTTGGTCGTCATCAATCCGTGAGTCAGTGAGCGAGAGAAACAAATATTGTCGTAACCCAAAACTGGGTGGACTTAAGTAAACGCGAATTTTTAAGTTCAGAAAGTATTTTTTCATTATTGCGTAATAATGTAATTATGTTTATTTATACATAATATTTGGTTATCCATTTATAAACGAGAATATAAATTTATTGGTCTCATTCAGTTATTTTATCCACAATAATAAAAGCCTTATATGAAAACTTACTTCTACGTAACATTATCTTACATTACTTGAAATAAATGTCTTTGAAAACCATTATGAAAAATTATGAAAAAAGCCAATCGGGCCCACTTCCAGGATTTTTTGTAATACCTGTCAATTATGTGGTGTTTTGTAATACACATATTATATGTAATGTTATCAAGAAACCTACGCTTATTTCACCTGTAGCGACGACAAAATGAAATATAAAAAAGGTACCTTAGAGAACAATTTAAGGTGCGCTTTAAATTGGAAATAAAATTTTTTTTTCCGATCTAACGTCGCATATTTTATTTTATTTTTATTATACGACTCTAGGGTGGTAATGACTTACTTTAAACTTCTACGCTTCCGCGTAGAGAGCACGAACAAACTGTTCTGCTGTATATCAATGATATGTTAATTCCAGGTACCTTTGCGTATGCTGATGACAACACAGTTGTTGATAGGCAATGCGCAAAAAAAACACAGGCGTGTCTATTCTCCACAAAACGGAGTCCCTGATTCAGACTTTTCGTAATATATCCATATCGATTGTCTCCAGCTACTTGAAATAGACCTGTCGTCCAATTTGAACTTCGGCAGATACATTGAATCCATGGCCAAAAATGCAGCAAGGAAGCTTGGGATCCTTTCCAGGGTGAGACGTTACTTTACACCCGGACAAGTCCGGTCGTGTATCGTACTGCTGCCACCTTTGGGATGGCTCTGCTACAGATCAACTGGCCACTTTGGATTCAATTGACAACTAAAAATTATTTAAGTGTGCATACTCCATCGTCGCCCTCATCTTCACTTTCCATGGGGTGAGATGGCGGTCAAATGCACACTTATATTTTATAAAAAATAAAAATAAAAAATAAAACTGGAAGTTCGGCCACCACTGACCATCAAAATATTTTATTTATAAAGTTTAATATAAATGCATTGAATATTTAATTTATCATTTTATGAGCTTACGTTACCATGGAAAACATAAATTTAAAAAAATCATTTATACCTACAGTCAAAGCAAAAAGTTTTAATGCCTTAACATTTTTATTCTGAAATACCCAATATTTTGTAAATATAATGGAAATAACTTTGAAATCGGGTTTTCTCAATTGCACAATTTTGAGTATTTGGTTTCATGTAGGAGTTAATATCTATTCAGGTGTTATTTTGTGGAAATTCATATTAAGAAAAATCGAACGAACTTAATTTCCGTCTTCGCAAAACTCGATTAGGTTGGATTTGCATTGGTTAGCTATCTTGTACTTAATTGAACTAGTGTTACAAAATACTCTTCTGTGGATTTAAAAGAATCCTACAACTACCAATTTCCATAGGAATTTAGGTACAAGGCGTATATAACTGAAGAACCCACTTTAAATATTATTTGTTTATTAAGGTGTACTTTTAAGTACAGCTACGATGATCTGATACAGGTTTTCAAGAATAACACTAGATAATTCAAACGAAGGAGGTTAATATTTAACTTTCACCTCATATCTATACAGTTACGATAAACTTTTAATTGCTGTATCAAAATGATGAGGTACTTTAACAAACGCAATCGTCAACTTTCGCAAAACTCGAATAGTTTCAAAACTTAGAGTTTAGAAAGTTCAGTACACAATTATCTGTAAAGAAACGAAATATAAAAGAACATTTCCACAGGACTTCACGCTCTTTTCCCATTGGTGTAGGGATCACAGCCTTCGTATTTATAAAGTAATTCGTATTTATATGCATATAAGAAAATTAGTACATGTTGGAGCATGCTTATTGTTGTTTTTATCGTAACAAACGTTCTATCTACGCTGAAACGGACTTCAATTTGAACAATTCAACACAACAACCTGTATACACAGTGTGCGATGGAATTGCATGAAATCATTCAATAGAGTTTAATAGGGTTCCACCCCTATGTTGTAGAAATATCCAAGATTCGCACGAAGCGTTACGCTTCCACATTCATATGGCGAACGGCATTGGAGTAGGATTTCCTGCATGTAGATTTGTTCAAGGTGAGAGTGAATAAGCATTATAATATATGCAGGTGTGACATTTTCCACCAAGTGAGATAGAGGTTAAATTCGCACTTATTTTAACCATAAAAATGTGTCTAGCTTAGAGCATAGAGCAAATAGGGCAACTCCCGCCTGTTCTGCACGTAAACGCCTACACTTGGCACGAAGCGTAAAGTTCTTGGATTATTATTTTAGGTGTACGTAACTATTAAGGCGTGAAATACATTGCCAGTGGGTGCGGGTCGGACGCATGTCGGGTCGGATGCACGGCGGGTGTCATCCATATAAATACTCGGAATTACACCCGCCGTGAACCCGTATCCTGTGTGTTTCACGCTTTAGTAATGTATGGTTGTACCCACCGGTTGCAAACATGACTTGAAAAATGAATTTTTCAAAGGTTTTCATTACAGTATCGTGCTATATTGAACTAACTTTTGTTAAATGCAGTAGGTACTTAAGTATTGATATTTTTATACCAGAAGCGCGGATGGGTACCTTTATTACGGAGTATGATTATGAAATATAAATGAAATGCTAAACAATTCTAAATTCGAGGCACTCTTGTTCAAACTACCACAAGCACAGCAATAAACACGTCTACTATTTGATGTCATTTGTTAAACACCGAGCGAACGTTCCGTTTCTATATTGAATGGAGTGCGTGCGACAATCCACGCTACGCAATGCGAGGGCACAGCGAAATTATATGAATGTGTGCGTCTGTTACACGGCGCGCGGCGGGTGTGCACACATACAAGACATGCTGCTATATATCAGGTTCTTCCATAAGGACATAACACTCTTGTATTTCAATAAAACACTGAATAATTGCGATATCGAGCTGAAATTAATTCCAGGTGCAGTACCCATGTTACATTTAAGAATGGAATTCGGTCTCGTTCATATGACCACCGCGAGCACGTTTGCAGTTTGGTAAAACAATTGATCTGATGAAGAGGAAGTTCGTTAATCGTGTAATCTCGCTAAATGATCCGGTCGACTGGCCACCTCGCTCATGCGATTTGACGCCGTTGGATTACTTTTTATAGGGTTACGTTAAGTCATTGGTTTATGCCAACAAGCCGAAAACGTTAAATGGGCTCAGGAACAATATCTAACGCGAAATCGCCAACGTTTGATGTGTGGAAAAGTGGTGGAAATTGGCTCCAAAGAATTGAACGCTGCAAACGTGTGTCATATGAACGAGATCGATTCCATTCTTGAATATAACATGTTTAGTAATATGGAATAAATGGAATAAATTTCAGCTCGATTATTATGTAATAATATAATAATAATAAAATAATTTATCTTCAAACATGGTTTCTTAAATTAATAGTGGCTGGAGCCTCATTTTAAGTGTAGCCTGTGTCAGGAGGCGCCGCTCTTTCTTCGTATATGTTTCAAAATAAACTTAATTAACTTAACCAACCAAAAAATTAAAAAAATATTGCTACTTAAAATATATTTTTATATATTATTGTGTGGGGTGTGCGTGTGTGTGTGTGTGTGTGTGTGTGCGCGCGCGTGTGTGCGCGTGTGTGTGTGTATGCGCGCGCGCGCGCGCGCGCGCGTGTGTGTGTGTGTGTGTGTGTGTGTGTGTGTGTGTGTGTGTGTGTGTGTGTGTGTGTGTGTGTGTGTGTGTTAGAGTGGCGATCGAGCAGTGCCCTTCTGTGTTTTATGAAAATACAAAATTATTATGAAAGAAATTAATTTTGTAAAAAAATTATTACAAAATTAATATAATTAGATTGAAAAACCCTATATTCTACTCTCAGCGTTCTAATTTAAAAATAAAAAGTTGAATATATAGCCCAATAAATTACGACGTGTTCGTAAGTGTGAACAACCATTATTAGTCGTCTTAAGCCAACAAGCCCTCATAAAACAACTCAAAGATCCTCGAATTATCCCTCGAAGAGCAATAATCCTCGTCTGGCCAAGAATGACCAAGTTGACAATAAATGGCGACACTTGGCGATATTCCAAGTAATATGCGCACAAATTATATAAGTTACATCCGCTTTTGTATTGCCGAGTTCCGTTGTGTAAATCGAAATGAATTAATGCTAGTTCTAAATCAGGAAAAAAAAATAGAGTTGGGTACGCGTAGAGGTTAAAACAGCAGAAACTATGGTTATAATGGAAGGGTCGTTACTGCTACCGCTTCGAGAAATCTTCACAGCATCCAGTTTGGAAATTGACAGATTAATGCGGCGATAACTAACTTGTTGCGAAGAAACTTTAGCGATGTCAATGGTGTTACATTTCCGAGTCCAACAAATTTTAATCCTGCCTGAAAATTGCTCTCTCTTCAAGTACCTCTCCACCCCTATAGGTTGGACGTCATTATGACAAATTTGTCCCTATCTATGGCCAAATGAAACAGTTGTTCTGTGCTCGCGATTCCAGTCCACTCCCCTAAGTTGGGTAACCATGATTTTTTAGTCTTTCAGCGCATCTCTTGCCTGCAGCCTTGCAAATCATCATGAGTTGGAGAAGCCGAAATTATTGAAAATCGGTAATCAGGTAATCATTTTTTCATAAAGGAAATTAAACTATTTTTTCGGATCTAAATCGAATGTTTGTTTTTTAAACAGACCACCGTTTCGGACCCTTTTCAGATCCCATGATCACGGCTGACTTACATACTTACTGACATTTTTTTATAATTTTCAATTATTTTGCTTAGGACTTCATTCCATTTTATTAACGTTGCTCTTGATATACCACAATTGAAAACTTGGTCTTTATTCAACTACCTATATAATATTTAAAAATGGTAAAGGTAGATAATTACATCATTATCATATAGCTACTTACAGCGAATTTAAAGGGGTATGGAAATTGTACACATCATAGAGTTGTTGGCGTATAACATCTAACAGATTCATTCAGACTCAGTTAAGTGGCACAATTATGCAATTCTGTAATTGTAGAGCTATATTTTCTCTGATATTTTCTCTAAATCTGATAAACAGTTACACTGTTGACCTGATGGAAAATGATTTCCGCTGGTAAGGAAGTATTTTTTTTATAATACCAAGTCACGGGACGAACATAGGCCTGGTGGTAAGCGACAGGCTTGTTCATAACAGTTGCAGTGCCACTCGGAGACTGCAAAAATCGGAGGGGCACTGCCACTATACCTGTCGCCCTGAGACATAAGTTGACAAGTCCCTTGTGCCTGTAATTTGACCAGTACCCCTACCCTTCAACACACAACAGAAATAGATGAAGTGGCAGTAACTAGACGAACTCTTTCGCAAACAAATAGAGCTCATTATAAACAAACGGCCTGTTAGCCAGAACCGCTTTATGACAAGCTTTCAGTGTCAATTACAGAGTACTTTAAGCTTATTAGTGGGTCGTAACGTTTTACATACAATGATTAAGTGTAAATTAGGCAACTACATACAACAACACAGACATATATATATGTATGTGCAGTTAATAGAACAGAAAATCTTCCGTTCCTAAGTTACCCATAATCGTTTCCCAGTTATTATAATTTAAAAAAGAATCCTAAAATTTGTCACATAAATACATGAAAGTATTAATTAAATAAATAATTAATTAAATTAATTTATTAATATGTAATATAAAACAATTATAAATAAATAAAGGCATAATATTTTTTGAGCCTGAAAGACAATTGATCTATTGTAAACGTGCACTTTTTTAAATAAACGATATTTTTTTACATTTGATATGTATATTAACTGTACCGTCTATATTAGTAGATCTACGGATAAATTATAAATGAACTGCATTCAAAATAACACTATCATTATGTTTAAGCATACTAAATTAATTCATATTTGATCCTCTTTTTTCACATAGGTCAAATCTTGGTCGCGCCCTCCATTCAGTAGGATAGGTTAGTATATGGAAAAGCGACATGAGCCGAGCGAACGAAGCGAGCTTGACGCGGCAGCGGCCGGCAAGTGCCAGAAGTGAATTTGCTTGCGTTTCCAAACATAGTTTTTGGTTTTTTAATGCTCACAGCTCCGCACTAAAAAAATTGAGTTTTTATGTTTCTTTCAAAATAAATAATGTTTTTTAAAGCAAGCATCACTAATAGTCGACTAATAAAACCACGCATGACTAATAGTCGGACACTGTACATTTATATGAGACTGGTATCGTTGTCTGAGTTTTGAGGCTAAACATGAAACTATTAACGTTAATTTATACAAATCAAACATTTGCTCCGAAAAGTTTAAAACATGTATT
Source organism: Hyposmocoma kahamanoa (assembly GCF_003589595.1). Taxonomy (NCBI): domain Eukaryota; kingdom Metazoa; phylum Arthropoda; class Insecta; order Lepidoptera; family Cosmopterigidae; genus Hyposmocoma; species Hyposmocoma kahamanoa. The sequence continues at coordinate 17,537,116 of NW_020654289.1, forward strand.
GATTTAATTTATTTTATGTCTCAGAGAAAAAGGATCAATCATTACAAAAAAATGACCGCTAAGATTTTTTGCCTGCTGCTCTTGCAAATTTAAAACTACCATTTAAATATATGACAAATTATTAGACAATATTCCATAACTTGCTTTGATCCCAAAGTAACTAAAGCAGTTGTGTTATGGAAATCAAAAACAACGACAGTATCACAGATCCCACACAATTTATCTCTGATCTCTGAGGCCCCGGGACTCGAACCCGGGACCAGACCGAGGACCGAGATCATAAAAACCGGTGTGCAATCCACTCCACGGCGATCGTCAAATTAATCTTAAAATTTCGAATTTTTAGGTTTTCGCGATTGTTACACGTAGGAAATGAAACTATTTTTCCGGATTTAAATCGCGTATATTTGTTTTTTCAAACAAACCAACGCACGTTTCGGGCCTTTTACAGGTCGCATGGTCACGGTTGACTGTTGTTTGGTTGACGCGATTTAAAACCGGAAAAACAGTTTCATTTCCTAATCTTAAGATTAGGAATTTTTATTATGTTTATGTTAATCAAATAAATGTATTTTCTTTCTTTGTATTTCAAATAATAATCGCAGTACAGAGTGCTAAAAAACCAACCTCAAAAGTTCGTGGAATTACATCTATTTGCCAAGATTTATTGAAATCGGTTACCAGAAAGTGCGCGAAACTGGATTCATCCCCTCGTTTGCCAAACTTAGAGGTGGAACATTTTCTTCAAGTTGAAATGAGACCACTACCGAGGTACCCCCTTTCCAACAAAAACAAGAATCATCAAAATCGATTCACAAATATCCGAGTTATCGCGTAACATACGTACAAAAAAAAAAGTCGAATTGAGAACCTCCTCCTTAATTAATAACTTTAATAATATGTCATTCACCAGAACGTTATCTGCGAAGAGCCATTATTATAAAGAAGTACTCGTATAGCTGCCTCCGTGGCCGAACAGTTACCATGCTAGACAGGCACGCATTGCTCCTGGTTTCGATTCCTGGGCCGGGGTGTCGATTCACAGAACCTTACGATAACTCAGTTATCGACCGATTCTTATTCACAACACCCGAAACGAACGTCAAACTGTCGTATTCAAAACCGAACCGAAATGACGTCACACCCGTACGATTACTCGAACTTTTCGACCGGCAAAGGCTACAAACGTTATTCAGAACACAATTATCGAATGAAAGTTACCGAACCTCCTATTTAGATTTTAAGACTTTCGTGGTTATTCACTAAATGATTATCACTAGTAACAGGTTTCTTACCACGGTATAACTTCTTTTTATTTTCCCGATATTTCGGAACGGTTGCACGCTCCATGGTCACGGGTTGACTGTCTCAGTCAACCCGTGACCATGAAGTTATACCGTGGTAAGAAACCTGTTACTAGTGATAATCATTTAGAACCTCCTATTGTTTACAAAGCAAGAATGTAATATGGAAATCTCTTATTATTTTAAATAAAATCTGGATTTTATTCAATTTCAATAATGTATTTGAATGCAATACTAATGCATATATTGCAATATGCAATATTTAGGCCTTTAAAGACTTAAAAATGTATAATTAAAGAATTTTCGTTATAATCTATTTCACCATTAATAACTCCGTAAACGCTGTTGGATAACGATATCGTAACCCAATCCGAATCGAACATTTAACTCGAATGTTCTGAATAGCTCGGAAAGCGCCCTTCGATTCGAGAACGACAACCAATCGAACGATTCGGTTAAAATATCGAAAAGTTGTGAATCAGGGCACAGGAGAAATATTTCTATGGCCTTCATATAATTCTCTCGTGAGCTTGGATGTAATTTGTGATATTTTATGCGTGTGTCCATGGCACCCACGATACAGGGTTTCCCTATTGCGAGGCTATGAAATTATAAAGAAGTGTACAGAAAATATACATATATATGTAGTTTGACTGGCAGTTGTATTTACTTGAACAATATCTGGTTAAGTCGTATAAGTTTTACGGAAGGCTTGTTAACAGCCTTGTAAATATTGTTTATAGCTTAATTGCTCTATAGCTTTTATCGTTTCGTGTCTGGTCTGAGCGGAAGCGAAACGCGCAACGTCTTTATCGCTTTTATTGCATTGATATAAAGCCTGTCACCTATCAAGTCGATTCTGCGTTAATAAGTATAGTGATACCCTAAGTCATAATTTACGTTGCGATTGTACAGTCATATGTAATAAAAGTACATTTTTAAAAATGCAAGCTGTGGTAGCTTAATACGAGTAGTTTGACAATACACACAATGCAATGCAATTCAATACAATAAAATACAATACAATACAAATATTGTTTATTGTACACGGACAAATATATAAAAATACAAAAAAGTAAAAATGACTGGTCCAACGGACAGTCTGATTGCTATGTAGCAATCTCTTCCAGGCAACCTTCGGGTTACAGGAAAAACTGTAAAATAAAATTAATTGAGGGCGCAACAGAATACGTATTTAACACACATATTGCACATACACAAATGAAGAACAAAGTAATAATAAAATACTTAATAAATCAACAAACAATAAGGCGCACACACTCATAGCCCCGCACTATGGAAACTCTGTATCGCGGACATACACATAGACAACTACACATTACACCCACACTCGCGAGAGAAATAAATATAGCCATACAAATATTTCTTTCGGCCCAGGAATCAAACCTGGCCTGCGTGGCAGTCCAGCACGGAAGCAGTTCCAGCAACAATAATAATAATAATAAATAGAAGTACAAGAAATACCCACCACCTCTCAAGGAAAGGCCCTGGGTTCCAATTCGGGTTCGCACTTCCGAATTTCTCGAAATTTATGTGCGAAATTTCAAAAAAGTTCACAATCCTCGGAAAACGTATGAAATACCAACCCGTATTGGGCTAGCGTAGCGGACTATGACCTAAACCCTCGCCTGAGAGGAGACCCGTGGCCTGCAGTGGGACGTATAAATGGGTAGATAAATATATATCACGTAGTATTTGTTGAGATTCTTTATCACAAATATATATCATTTTTAGGCATAGTGAAAGAGACTATTACAACATGAATGATAATGAAGCCGGTTGTGAACTAGGAAACCAGAAATTAATCTGCTAGAAACAAATAAATATAATATTTGTACCTCGTGCTCCCATATCATTTCTATCATTTTGCGAGATTCTTAACGCCTTATAAGATAAATCCAGATTGTGTACGCGTTGATGTAAAGATGATAATCCTATTCATAGGATATACAGAGTGTTTTTTTTTTATGGGACAGTATGGGGAACTCCGAAACCATAGAAGGTACACGGAAACTGTCTTACGAACCATTAAGTCTGTTTTTGTAAAAAACAATTTAGGGATAGTCAATTTTTTGGTTAAGCATGAATAGTCCATAAAAATGAATAAAATAGATCAAAACTTTTTAGTTCTAATCGACTCAGTTTCATGAAGGGGTCATTTCATTGTATGGGACGAAAACAATCGAGACAGCAGAAGTTGGTCAAATTTCATAAAATATTTTTTCATGCCAAATGAATAAAATTTACTATATTTTTTTAATGCTGATACACTCAGTTTCTTACAAGAATGATTTTATTGTACTGGACGAAAAGCATCGGGTCAGCAGAAGTTAGTCAAATTTAGTAAAATTATATTAATTTAGTATGATTTTTTTTTAAATTGACCAACTTCTGCTGTCCTGACTTTTTTCGTTTTTTTTTTTATGTAAAGTAAAACATACTAATATGTTATTTAACCTTTGTCACAAACCGTGTACTTTGTAACAATAATACAATTCACCCGGCTATTAAGTTCTTACTCACAGAAACGCTTTAAAGTATACCTTACCGTTACAATTTTAGGATACAATTTCCACCACCTTCGATTATATCATGAGTTTTTGTAACTTCTTTTGTGCATTCACACGTTGCTATTACGGAAATGAAATTCTTTGTAACACAATTGTCGGCCCTATGTCTTTGATATACGACACAAAAATAATGATGTATGTCTATTGTTAAGGTTGTGAAGAAATTCAAAGGCTTGTGCAAAATTTTCGTTTATTTTTTTGTTAATAACACCGATAGGGAACGTCACAATTTCGAAGAGCTTTGTAGACATTTTTGTTATTAACCGATTTCAGAAATCTTAATGGTTGTTTCATGTTCGTAACACTTGGTATCATATAAAAAAATAAGTATGTAAATAAGTACTATCTGTTTGCATTTCTACCTGTTTCTTTGAAAAGTTTTAATATACCTCTACTATATGAAAACACATTTACATGTATATTCTCTTGACCTTCTCTAAACCGTTCTTTTGCTATTTTGCCACCAATTTAAAATTTTGTAATGTTTGTTTACGCGTCTCTATTTCCATTTTAAATTTTTATTTTATTTCATTTCATTTTATTGTATTCAATTTCTTGACTTGCAGTGCCCTATTCAGAGTCACTACACTCTAGTCGTAAAATATAATCATTTGTAACACCTGACTATGTACATGTGAGAATAAATAAATACTATACTTGTTCGTTCCGTCAGTTAGTAGTAAAAAAAAGACAACATCACATACGTTGTTCTGATCCTAAAGTAAGTAAGTAAGTAACTAAAGCACTTTTGTTAAGGAAATCGGAAACAACGACGGTACCACAAACACGCATACTCGAGACAACATATAGAAAAGTAAGTTTCTTCTAAGAGACCTCGGAGATGGCAACACCATGAAGAATGGTGTGCAAGCTCTTTCCAACGAAAAAAGAATTATCGAAAGCGGTCAACAAATATCGAAATAATCTCGTAACGTACACAAAGAAGAGCAAAGTCGAATTGAGAACCTCCTCCTGTGAAATTCGTTAAAAAAATTAATATTGGTCCTTTCGGGAATCTAGCCCTAGTGCCCGTAGTTATACACTGAGCCACCAGTCGTGACACCTACGCATCTTCAAAATAAATACGAAATACCTCATTTCGTCAAGTTGACCGGGGTATCAGAAACGAGCCAGCGGAATTAAATCATGAGCTCCCTATTGTGGACAATTCTAAACCTATCTTATAAGAAAAATCAGCTCGTACCGACTCTATAAATCAATACCCGAGTACAAGATCCAATTTATTGAAGACGGCATTAAAACTTTAACACTTAGCCATAACGAGCTCGCAACTTCGCTTCGTTTCTCTTTAAACGACATTGTTGGGTACATTTTAAGTATTTCTAGTGAAGGATATTATTCAGAATCTGTCTAAAAATCAAGTTCACAATATATTTTATAACTGTAGACCTCCTTGTGAAAAAGTTCGTCCAGGGAAGTACTGCTACCTTACCTATTTCTGCCGCCAACTGTGTTCCGGTTTATAAGGTAAGGCTGCTGGTGAAATTACAAGCACATAGAACTTGTCAACTGAAGTCTCAGGATGACGGAGTTAAGGTAGTTTTATAGTACCACAAAAAAAGTGTATACTTAAATATTTACAATATCTAAGCCATGTTTTTTGGAATCGGTGCGAGACACGGAAAGGCTACGAACTTACTGCATAGCATTAAAATCCATTAAGGTATTTCTTTGTTTTTCTTTCCTTGGCTGGCAACGATTCCAAAAATATGTGATCAAAATCGGTTCACAATTGACGGAGAAATCGGAGAACACACATACAGCCGAACATATAACCTGTTATTTTTTGGAAGTCGGTTAAAAATCAAATTGGCATAAAAAATTTCTTAAACGTCATTCACTAATGATTCAATCTGGAAGTCATCATCATCATTATTAGGGCCTACAACTTTAATTTGTAAAGCCGGATTTACATTTGTCTGATGCGTCGTGTCAGAACGGTATATGTTTCATACACACAGCAAGTCGTCACTTCAGATTGTGACACACTTTTATAAGTCTAACCTGAAATATTAAATGTATGAAAATGATACCGGTCTAACGCGTCACGACAAAACACGTCAGACAAATGTAAGTCCGGCTTAAGATACGTATATATTAGTGAATGTTTCTTAGCGATACCCCTAGTTAGCTATAAAGGAAAACATTGTGATGAACCTACATTTCGAGTTCACAATAAAGTCCCAAAATCGCATTGGAAAAAACCTGGGAGACTTTAGCCTAAATCCTCTTAGAATAAACTCGAAGCCAGGCGTGGAACGTACAATGAATCGCTGATATTGTAGTTATTCTAACTTATCTTCACGCGCTTTGTGCTAAATTTTGTATAAGTCTAACGAATACCTTTTTCAGTCCCTGATTTTTGTATATAAAAATAGTTTCTGAAACATAAACGTTTGTTTGAGTAAATATATAGAATATTATATGTAAAATCCTACATATTACACTATATCTGATAATTTGAAGTCATTCTACTCATTTAAAATTGCTGTGACAACATTGAACTATAACGCATATTAAAGTATTCTAGTATACAACAGGCAGCTTTGATGTTCAGTTGCAATTTCTTCCAAGAAAAAGAGAGTGTATTTTATAAATACACTTTAGAAACTCGAACTCGAGTAATGTTTATTTCATGAGTAAGCAAATTACACTTGAAATCGTCATATTGATTAAACTCTACTTCTAATAATCGTAAGACAAGTTTCCCAGAGAAGAATGAGCAAGAAACTCTAGGGGTTGCTCTTTGTAAATATATAATTAAACACATTTATCATTTACAATATTTATTTCAAATATTATAAACCGAGACTACCTGCAAGAGCTAAACAGGTCACTGCCACGGATTTTTGTCATCCAAGTAGGCAGAAGCTGAATAATAGATTCCCTCGAGAAGAATGAGCAAGATACATTAAAGGCCAATCATATTATATACATTAAATATAAATAAGGTGCAGAAATAATAATAATATTTACTTATATCTTTTTGTAGGAAAGTACAGGATAATAATAAGACTAAGTAATAAGGTAATAAATGAAGGAATATAGACGAGAAACAACGAAAGTTTGGGAGTCGGGAAACGGTTTCTTGACAAGTCGTTTGAAGGAATCAAGTGAAGGAGATCGTCGAATAGGCTTAGGAAGGGAATCCCACAGCCGATTATTAAAAAAGACGCTTTTGAATGAAATTATGATTTAAAAAAAAGTTTAAAACCAAATTATTTTGTTTCTGTGAGGAGAAACTTGCATTATTTATATATTATTGTACTTGATAATGTTTTTTTGTTTATTATACAAGTTAGACCTACATGAGAAGTACCTTCTCACTGCCTAGGTACTTAGTTAATCATTAAGTAGATCTATAATTGTGTAAGGGCGTGCTCGCCAACAAACTGTTTCCAGTTTGGCGGGGGGTAGACTTCTGTAAAATGTATACTTTTTGAAAAATAAATAAATTTATAAAAAAATTGGCTAATTAATTTATGTTTTTGTTGAATTGATATTCAATTATTTTTATGTAAAATGACCCCACTAGTTTGTTATAATTATTAATACAAAGATAGAACATTTAGAAAAAATTCTTCGATCCGGCCGGATTCGAACCGACGTCTTCTAGCAAACCGTGCCAGACGCTATGGCAACTAAGCCACGGAATGAACCAGCGGACCTCACGAATTTTTCTGTGTGCTTTGTCGTCTTTGTATTTGATTTTTCAACGACTTTTAGCCGTAGCGCCATCTATGAGAAATCTATGAAAATATTTCGTCTCCCAGTTATATACCTTTACAGCTACTGGACCCGGCTATAGATGTCACTATTCACTGTATTTAAATTTTTATATTATTTAACTGCCTCCATGGCCGAACGGTTACCATACCGGACTGCCACGCAGAAGTGCCATGGACACATACATAGACAAATTATACCCAAACTGACGAGAGAAATAAATATAGGCCATACAAATATTTCTCCCGGCCCGGGAATCGAACCTGGGACCTCTGCGTGGCAGTCCGGCATGGTAACCGTTCGGCCACGGAGGCAGTCAAAAAATACTAAAAAACCGACCTCAAAAATCATTGATCCCCTAGTTTGCCATCCTTAGCGGGGGAATATTTTCTTGGGACCACTACTAATGTACCCTCTTTCCAACAAAAAAAGAATCATCGAAATCAGTTCACAAATTAGTAGTAGAGTTATCGCGTAACATACGTACAAAAAAACATACAGTCGAATTGAGAACCTCTTCCTTTTTTGAAGTCAGTTAAATAGGGTATTTTAAACGAAAATATGTAACATCAAGAGAACCTAAAAATTTGATAAGTGCTAAATGTTGATTAGCGAATTTTTACCATGTAAGGTCTTTGATCGTACGGACAAATGTACGAGTACGGCCAAACGGCATGACGTGGCATTGTTCCAAATATGCATAAATAGACTCCCCTAAACATGCATGTGTTTCAGGGTTTTGAAGTTATACGAGAAACCTTTATAGTTTCATCGTAACTGTTCGACCCTCTGTTACGCTTATAAAATTTTAGTTTGAAACCAATTTGCATAAGTATCGTTTTTATGATAAGAACCTTTATAGCGAAATTTCTGTTGTGTAGATGTTTTTTTTTATGTGGAAGTCCTAAGTTTGTCCAAAATGTCACCTGCTGGAAAGTGAACATGCGGTCAATTATGGTACACGTTCGTCTAAAAGATACCTGTTTACTCTGACCTGGCGCTGGCAGCGCGAATTACCAAGTGCGATCGCCGAAATCAATCATTTTTGCAGCCAAATCAACATCATTCACAGCTCGACTTCACTTACAGCACTGGGTATAGCCGAGAGAGTAATTTAAAGAAATCACATTCTTACCCTATCATCACAGTACATTTATGAAAATTTAATTTATGTTCAGAGTGTTTATTTTTATGAAAAGTGATAAACAAGAAATAAAAATGAACTGACATAATCACAAATTCATTTAAGGAACAAGGTAAAAAGATTCTAATAAGATTCCGATTGATATTAAAAATTTGCCATTTACAAGGTTTAAAACCTTAGTAACACAAGAACTTTCCACTACAGCTTCTTAGTTCTTTTTAGTAGCAGTAGATGTCCTTGTAAGAGTTCGTCCAGGGAAGTTACTGCCTCATTACCTATATCTGCCGCCAAGCAGTAATGTAAGCATTACTGCGTCCCGGTTTACAAGGGTAAGTGCGCTGGTGAAATTACAGGCACACAGGACTTATCAAGTTATGTTTCAGGATGATGGGCGCAGAGGCAGTGCCCCTTAAGTCTTTGCGATTTAAAGCTCTGAGTAGCACTGCATCTGTAATGGATAGGTGTGTCGCTTACCACTTGGTATTAGAAAAAAAGCTTCGGCGTACTTGAATGACAAAAATCCATGGCAATGACCCCTTTACCTCGTGCAGGTAGGTGTCTTGATCTACGGTGATATTTGAAATTAATTTTGTAAATGATAAATGTGGTACTTTACTTCTTCTTACTCATTCTTCTCATTCTGCCTTAAGAATGAGGAGCAGAATTTAATCAATATGAGGATTTCAAGTGTAATTTGCTTACGTGTGAAATAATAAAACCAAGTTTCGCTTTGTAGTGTGTTTATATAGAATACACTCTTTTACTTGCAAGAAATTGCAACTGAACACCAAGGCCGCCTGTTTTAATATAAGTAAGTAAGTAAGTAATTTATTTGTACATAAAAACAAATACAGTTCAATTATACATTATAGTTCAGGGTTATCATTGTAATTTTATATTTTCATCATCAAACCATTAATACGTCCGATTGCTGGGCACGGGTTTCCCCTTAGGCGAAGGTTTGGGCTATAGTCCGCCAACCTGGCTCCGTGCGGGTTGGACTTCACGATGTTCGCCTTCTTCGAAAAGCTCATAGTAAATTTCGCACATAAATTCCGAAAACTCAGCCCGAATTCGAACCCACGGTCTCTGCTTGAGAAGCAGTAGATCAAACCATTAGGCTCTAACGGCTACGGCTTCTTCATGTAACGTGTTTATCTACGAAATAAGGGTTATTTAAGATTGAGTTAAGCATTGCGTGGTATGTATCATCCACTATCAACCACAACCTTGTGAAAGTCATCCATCTACGACAGCGATCTTGACGATGTCATCTATCCAGCACGTCGTAGATCGTCTCACGTTTCTGTAACCTACTATCGCCCCACACTACCACGCCTCGCAATATGTCCTGCCCAAATCCAATTTAGTTCCGTGGTCCGATCTCTCATGTCCTCTGCCGTTCAAGAATCGCAGAATAAGAATTCTACTCTTTCTAGAAAAAAGTAATGGTAGTGCCTTAAGCCTCGATTATTATCAGAAACACTGTCACCAAAACGCACACAAACAAAAGATGAACACCAAACACTATGAAATCTTGACAATGATTGGTCGTGGTTTCTAATAAAAAAAAAGTAACATATTCTGAACTTGCAATTATTTATAGAAAGATCGAATATTCGTAAAAATTCCTTCGATCCGGCCGGATTCGAACCGACGTCTTCTAGCATACCGTGCCAGACGCTATGCCAACTTAGCCACGGAACGAACCAACGGACCTCGCGAATTTCTCTATGTGCTTGCGTCGTATCTTTGTATTTTGTTTTTCAACGCCTTTTTAGCCGTAGCGCCATCTATGAGAAATCTATGATATTTCGTCACCCAGTTAGATACCTTTACAGCTACCAGCCCCGAGGCTTAGTTGGTATAGCGTCTGCCACGGTATGCTAGAAGACGTTGGTTCGAATCCGGCCGGATCAAAGGAATTTTTCTGAGTGTTTGATCTTTGTATTAATAATTATAACAAACTAGTATAGTAATTTCACATAAAAATATTTGAATATCAATTCAATAAAAATTTATATTCTGAACTGTTAATATAATTTAAACTTTACCCAGTCGTTATATCGTTGAAAGTTAAACATACCTTTGCTAACGTGCTGCCATGTGAACAAATAGAAAGTAGTGTCTTCTCGACAACAGATGTCTTCTTTAACTCACACGTAATATAATGAACTCTATTTCGATCAATTAAGTTAAAAGTAACAAAACACTCATGAAGCCTTTTTATCGCTAAGCTTTTGTTCGCTTATTACCGTGGAAAATTCGAGATCTTTACCTATTTCTCCTAAAGATAAAACTCGACTATATTGCTTTGGGATAATGTTTACTTTCGTTTATGCTACTAATGTTTACTTTCGTTTCCGTTAATTATGTTTAGTTTTGTTTGTTTCAGTTACTTTCGTCGTTACAAAAAAATAATTCGATAAACAGAAAACACAAAATTTATTAAAATAAGACTTACCAATGTCATGAAGTATAATTACCATAATAATATAATTACCACGGGTAATATTTTTCGTGCGGCTATAATTTTTGCTCTCCAAAACAGCACATTTTTTTAGAATTTTAGTGAATTTGCGCGAAAGAATGACACAACCATACCATACAAAGTGAAAATGGTGAACGGAGCTCAAGTATGGACAACTGTCCTTAAAGTATTCATGCGTGCGATGCTAACTAACCACTTCTACTAGTATTTATTATTCTGTAATTCTGCTATACTTAGCTGTACATGCATATAATGAATATAGAAACAAAACGCTTTGTGTGTAAGGTATAAAGGTGAAATCCTTCACGGCCTCTGGTTGACCGGTGACGGAAAAGCGGGAAGGATTAAATCATGTAATACACAAGTATTCGCAAAATTTATCCTATGAAATACGGAAAGGCTGGCTACTCGCCGACAACACAGGGTTTCAAGTATCGCGTATATAACCAGAAATAGAGACGAAATAAGGGCCATACATTCCTGGTGAGTTACCAGGAATGTATCAATGATACATCACTTACAAATATCAACTCTCGTTTGCATTGAAATAAAGACAGGCCAACAACTGACCCGTGTGTACGTCTTCGTATATTCCAAAAATATTCTGTATTTATTGTAATAAAGATAATATCTCTAACAATGGCGTGCTGTTTATTTCGGTGGTGTAGGGAAAAACAGCAAAACATCTAACTACAAAACAAACAAAATTAAATTTCATCGATAATTAAATATTAAATATGTAATTTTGCAATTTTCGTCCATTATAGCAAAGTTCAAATTAACAGGTCGATTTGAAGTGAAACAATTGAAGACACCCATTGACGACACCCGTTAATTGTTTCGATTTCGAGCTGGCCAATCGGAGTGCAGTTGTCACAGTTATGATATGGCAGAATAGTTTACAAACAAATGAAATGACAATTCGTCTCTATTTCTGGTTACATACTCGATGGTTTCAAGCATTGACTTACAAATAAATGGACGACGGGTCTAATGTTTAAAATAAATAAATAAAATAAAATAAATAATGTTTAAAATAAATAAATAAAATAAAATAAATAAATAAATAAAATAAAATAAAATAAAATAAATAAATAAAATAAAATAAATAAATACAAAAACCACGAAAAAAATGTCCCAAGTCAACCTATTCGAAATTTAAATTGTAATGTCATCGCAGTATCGCGCTGTCAGTAGAACAAATGAAGACTAAAGCGGAGTTTGGCGCTCTGTATACGATTTTAGCGCCTTACAAGTGCGGACACTTTTTAGCGCGGACCCGACGTCCATATAATTGTAAGTCAATGGTTTCAAGGTTAATTACCTTTACAAATGTAAAATTATGACTAAGTTAATTAATTTTAGCATCAGCAGAGCTTCTTGTGAAAGAGTTCCTCCAGGGAAGTACGTACGTACGTAAGTAACCTTATCTATTTTTGCCGCCAAGCGATAATGTGAGCAATACTGCGTTCCAGTTTTTAAGGGTATAAGGGTGCTGGTGAAATTACAGACAAATGGGAATTGATAATATGCCTGGGTGACAGGCGCAGTGGCAGTACCCCTCAGATCTTGTAATGGATTACACCACCTATCTATGACAATTATACTTAATAATGGATTGTTATGACATTAAGTAGCCTATTGTAATCCATTGCTGGATATAGAAATCCCCCAATATGCGCCATTTGTTTTATAATTCGTATTTATTTTGTTTTAAATAACTTTAGCTTATTTGTATTTGTTGCGGTACCATAATTATCTTCATAATTCTCATGTAACACCTTTATGTAGCCTTGATTGTAATAAATATTTTACCTTTGGCTTATTTAGTCTTTTTACGACCAAAAGTATCATTTTTGTTTCTATATAATCACACTTCTTTCCTTAATCCGGTCCGGTAATGCTTGAATGAATTGCAAGACAGTCAGATACATTTAAGCTCCTGATATAACCTTGGCCTTGAAACGGATACCCCTGGGTCTCCCCTGCCCCGCTCCACCTTCAACTATGCGTCAAGGCATTACGGGTAGTACTAAAAATAGGTACTTTGAAAGGCCGGAACACGATGTAAAATAAAGCTAAAGTGTTTTGAAACTATTATGGACTATATGAAGTAAATATAAAAGCTTTATTTACTCAATATATGTATATTTTGTAGTAGCGGTGGCAGTCTAGCGGAAGAGTGTCTGCTTCTCAATTGAGTCGTCCATGGTTCGAGTACCTGTTATGGCATCTACCTACGACTTTAACTTCTTATTCGTTAACCTGCATGTCGAAAACGATTCACAGCCCTAGAAATAAGTACCTATGAACGCCCGCAATGGCGTGACAGACTATGACCTAAGCCCTTAGAAGGGAACTTAGCAATTTTTTTTTCTTGATCTAGTGACATTTTTATGTCAAAAACGACATTATATTTTCTATTCAGCATAAAAAAAATTACGACTTTTTGGCCCCTACTTACTTAATTAGTTTCATTTAGGAAAAAACAAACACAATGACACGATCTGTAATTAACACATATTTAACTTTTTTATAACAAAACTGACCTCAAAAGTTCGTGGAATTACATCTATTTGCAAGTTTTATTGAAATTAGTTGCCGGAAAGTGCGTGAAACCAGATTCATTTCCTTGTTTGCTACCCTTAAAGGTGGAATAGTTTCTTCAAATTTACATGGGACCAATATAGCAGGACGCTCTTTCTAACAAAAAAGAATCACCGAAATAAATCAGTTCACAAATTTAAGTAATCGAATAACATACACACAAAAAAATACAGTCGAATTGAAAACCTCCTCCTTTTTTAAAGTGGGTTAAAAGAATTCGTAACATCTGTAGTTCAGTTGGTAGAGCGGTGGTCCTAGTTTAAGTTCTTGCCAATAAAGTCAACCTTGTAATGAGTATCATAAGAAAGTCTATTGCATATGGAATTCTGTCTAACGATATTTTCTTTAGTCTAGTTAACGGTGGGACGTATAAGGTCAACAATGATGATAATGCATATATTGTATGTATGTATATACTGTTATAGAATTTGCCAAAATTGCAAAAAATTGTGCTTCAACATTATCACCAAATATTTTCGAAACGAATTGAAGTCCTAGTTCTTATATACGTATCCTTAAAGTTTATTTTTACTTTAAAGCGACAAAATATTTTACAATGTTGTTGGAATCACTTCGTTTCACGGAACACGAAAGATTTTTGTTCCAAAATTACACCCAAGTGAATTCAGTGTACGACGACGGGTGATTTCTCAAGATGTCCAAAACCTATCTAATAACATTCCTTACGTTAGCTGAGCCAGCTGAGTAAGTAAGTAAGTTAATCACACTCAATAAGCTGGTCTCAAACTATGTAATTCCTTGTACTCTGAGTACCAGAGAATCTGAATTCACTTCGAAGCACTAAAACCAATTAAGAAAGAAAAAAATTGTATCGTGAGTTCATAAATTAAAGACTGAACACTTAGCATTGTTAGAAAGAGATAAAACACTGACAAAGCCCAGAGCTGTCAATTCCCATGCATATACATTGCCTGAGTAAGTACCGCCGCGAATTTATGTCTATGTTTTTAAGCAGCCTAACTGCCACCTTACCTATTTCTACCGATTTTGAAGGGTAAGGGCGCTGGTGAAATTACATTACGCACATGGGACTTGTCAACTTATATCTCAGGGTCTAGGGCGCAGTGGCAGTGCCCCTCAGATCTTCACGATTTACAGCTCTGAGCGGCACTGCAACTGTTATAGACAGACGAGTAGCTTACCATCAGGCACACGACTGCTTCGTCATATTATAAAAAAAAACAAAAATGGTGCAAAACAACACTGCTATGTTCCAGATGGAGAGATACGACGCGCCAGCGCAATGACAGACAGAAGACTTAAGGTCATACGTCTAAAGGTCGGCAACGAATATTTTTGTGATACCAAGTGAGAGGACAATCAAGGATCTGAGAGTAGTAGTAGATAGTAGAGAGAAATCTGATCGTACTGCGAATCAAACCCAGGATCTCCTTATCCAGCGCCCACAGGTGTAATTCATTAGAACATGTCACATGTGTAATTCATTACACTCGAACTATGTTAATACCTTTATACATCCATATATACACTTCTGCCTGTTTCCCATGTTCCCTGATGAGCCTACAAGATGTGTTAAGTTTTGAAAAATGTTTTTAAAAGATGTGTGAAATGATGATAAACTTGAGTATTCATTAACACCAGTACTTCCTACAATAACTTTATTCCGTCAAAATTATAAGTTACACACATTCATGGAAAAGAAACAAGCACTTAATTACAAAACTATAAGCACGTTAAGCAGCTGAACCACATTTACAATATGATCTTATGCAAGACCCTATTTCGTTGTAATAGACGTAATATTTAAAACTCAAAAGTTACATTTAACATTCTGTTGACCATATATTTAAAATGCCATGTAATAAGAAAAACCTTGCATTATCCCCCCTTCCCGTCATAGTATGTATATATATTGTATACACTCATATCGTCATTGCTTTTACGTGACTCATATTTACAGGTACTTATTTCATTATCGTAAAATAGAAAATGTTTTCACCTTAATATATTCAACCGCATTTATTTATCGTTTTGTTTACGGTTAAAAACATCATTAATAACACGGACGTCCTTAAGCGATAATCCATTTTTCGGCAGAATAATATTAGATTCCGATTGTTTTCGTCATTTTATTGGCTATTTGCTTGTTACTGGGTAGGTTATGATATAAAGAAAATACTTAATTTCGTCTCAAATATTAACAAAATTGCATACCTTCTTTTAAGTATGAAAATACTTGTATCAGGAGGTCTCGCTCCTCTATAACTAGTACGTAATTAATGTGATATTACATAAATAATAGTAATATTACAGAAATGTTTTTCTTAACTCTAATACAAATATATTGAAAGATTTGTGTGCGGGGGGGTGGGTGTGAGGGTGTGTGTGTGTGTGTGTGTGTGTGTGTGAGAGAGGGTGTGTGTGTGTGTGTGTGTATGTGTTTTTCTGCTTGGGTGTGGGTGTTTGTGTGAATAAGTGTCAGTGAGCTTTGTGTGTCGTATGTTAAAACCCAGAATACGGTGATTAGAATTTGTTGTATACACCAAGGTATTTACTTTATAACTTAAGTGGTAACCTTCATTCGAAACTCAGTCTCTTCATAATTTAACTTATGCAGCCATTGAACTACAGATCTTTTACAGTCATGCAAGTTCATGTGATAGATGTATAAGATTTTATTTATACGGTTATATAAGTGAGTTGATTGCCTTTTTAAGTTGACGACTGGCAAATGTTGTTTTTACAATATGTCGGGGGACAACAACGTATTGTCTTCTTCTGTTCATGATGGATCGTATGGAAGATGTTTATGTACTTTTACAAATGTCTGTGCTATGTACAGTTTTCTGACAGAAAGAAGCTTACTAATCGAGTATAGTTGGTCAGTTGGGAACCTATAGGATTTAAAGAGCATTACTTTCAATAAAAACCGCTAAGCCCGTTCAATTTCTATAAATTTTGTCTTTGCTGCCCCTCCCCACACAGAAATAGAGTAAGTGATCACAGACTGAGCCAGAGCGAGATAGATTTTAATTATTAACTCTTTTGTTGCTCTGTGTCTAACAATTTTAAACATCCATGTTAATTTCCGGATTCTATTAGCTACTTGCTCAATCTACGCGCACCAGGAAAGATGTTGATCTATTATAACACCCAGATATTTAGTGGAGGATACCTTAACAATATGTGCACAGTCACAATTTTGCGCCTTGATTCTTCCACATCTATGAACTTTTAGCCCAAAGTCGTTGCCTGGCTGTGTACTACTTGTACATCGAGAAACATATGTAATTGGTTTTATAGGCGTTTAATGTAAGAAGGTTTGTCTCAAGCCAATCAGCGACTCTGGCAAGCCCTCTCTTAGTCTCTTCACGTACCTCGTCCCATGAGGCACCCGAAAAAACCAGAGCTGCGTCATCAGCGTATGAGAACACACGGCACTTCTCCGTCCTTAAGTTACATAAGTCATTCATGTATATCAGGAATAAGGTTGGTCCTAATACGCTCCCTTAAGGTATGGCATATGTTATATAAGTACCCCATTCATGAATGACCCCAACCTTACTCTCTGCTTTCGATTAGCAAGGTAATCCTTTAAGAGCTCTAATGGAATGCCTCTAATACCGGTTTGCTCTAATTTGTGCACAACAATTGGGACAGAGACGGTGTCAAATGCTTTTTTTAGATTCAGAAAAATGGTAATACATTTCTTGCCACTATTAAGATGCTCAGCTATTAATGATGTTAGTGCGAATCTGATAAGATCTTCAATAAGTCCAGATATTGTATTATTCTATTGTTTATTATTTTTTCAACTATTTTTGAGATAGCTGGCAATACTGATATGGGTCTATAATTATTGACATCGCCTCTGTCACCAGACTTGTGAATCGGTGTTATGATCACAGTCTTTAAGGGCGAGGGGAAGACGCCCTTAGAAAAGCATAAATTTGTCAAGTGACAAATTATCGGAGTGACTTCTTTTTTGCATGTTTAAGAAATTTATTTGTTATATTGTCCCAACTAGGGGCACTATCGGTTTTAAGACCCATAAGCACACCGTCCACTTCACTAGGAAATGTGTCCAACAACACAAAAGAGGACGCTTGAGAAGGTTGAGAAAGTGCCTCATGTGTGTAATCTCTTTCTCCCGTTTCTTGCTTCCTTTTAATAAGCTCCGTAAGACTTTTCCCTATGTTAGCAAAAAAGTCATTAACAAAATGAATAGAGTCCATTGGGACTGATTTGATATTTAGTAGATATGCGCTGCTAGTTTTTTTTCCTGATAAATTTGTTCCATCTTTAATATTTTACCAGAGACTTTTAGGATTTTTTGTGGCTTTTGTTCGTCTTTCCCTGTCATATTTACGTTTCAATTTCCTTATAAAACCGATACAATAATTTCTGTATCTACTATAGGTAATACTTAATATTTCATTATCGGGGTCGGATCTTCGGATCTTCGAATCTTTTTTGCATTTTATTTCTATTTTTGCTACACCTTAATAAAACACCCGCGGTCATCCATGGCTTAATAGTGCGTTTGGATTTCGCAATGGTTATGCCTGAGGTATTTTCTTCCAATGATTCTTTTAAGTTATTGATTGATTGTTCAGTCACAAAGTGAGGGTTTTCACTAAAAAGAAAACGTGGCAGATGTTTAGAGATCAGGCTGAATCAATGTCTGCTGGCTGAGTCAATTTGTACTTTTTAAAACTGACGTTTTTGGTTTTAGATTTTTCAAGTTAAGGAGTATTATAAAATGGTCTGTTATGGTCTAATGGTCTGCTATATAGCTGTACTGACTACTACTATAACAGACCATTTTATGATACTTCTTAAATTGAAATATGCAGAAGTAAATTCATTGTCTAATTTAAGGATAAAGTGATCTAGACAGTTTCCTTCTCTAGTTGGTAATGTATGCCCTGGTATTAATTAAACTATGACTTGACAACATGTTTAGGTAACTAGATCTATTATTTCGGTCGTTTGTTTGTTCAGTCATATTGGAAATAATGTTTATGTTAATATCTCCTGCTAATATCACGGTTTTATGATTTTTTATAATATCCATATGCGCACTTAGGGAGTCAATAAAAGGATCGGCGTTAGTGTTTGATGGAGAGCGGTATTACCTAGGATAGTGCAGTTTTTTGTTTCAATTTATAAACAAAACGCATGGGCTAAATGTATTTCTGTAACTTTTGCAATAATAGATTTGTGTATAAAAGCAACTACACCATCATTTTGGTTTGAATGTCTGGTAGTTTGGAAGATGTAAGAATCTAAAGAAGGAATTGGTTTATTCTCGCTAAGTCTACATTCAGTTAAGATCATTATATCCACAATGAATTTACTTACTTAAGATTAGCAAGAGTAAGTTGTAAATCTTCAATATTATTGTAAATACTTCTATACGTCGTTAACTATAATGTGTTTAGGTAAGTTTTCTATGTCATCCATTTAGTCTCGAATGGGAACTGCAGTAATTGTATTATCTGACGATATTTTAACTCCCTATGACGCGATAAGGGGGATAATATAAGATGTGTGTGTGTGTGTATCAACTGCCTCCGTGGCCGAACGGTTACCATGCCGGACTGCCACGCAGAGGTCCCAGGTTTGATTCCCGGGCCGGGAGAAATGTTTGTATGGCTTACATTTATTTCTCTCGTGAGTTTGGGTGTAATTTGTGGTTGTCTATGTGTGTGTCCATGGCACCCGCGACACAGGGTTTCCCTAGTGCGGGGCTATGTTGAGTGTGTGCGTTATTTATTGTATATATGTATACTCGCATAGCAACTATATGATTGAATGAAAATTCTATCACATGAAAAAAATATACTCACTATGAGTTACTGTGCCGATACGTGGACGTTTCACAAAAGGCTGTGTACAGTATGAGAGTTGCACAAAGAGCAATCGAATAGATCCAGTTCCGAATTTCGAAAACCGAAGACGGAGTAAGGTCCAGAACATAGGAGATCGGAGAACAAACTTTAAATGGAACTGGGCAGGACATATAGCGAGGCGTGGTGAAGACAGACAGCCTAGTGGTGGCCAAGAAATAGTTATGGAAACGTGTCCGTCCTGACGTGACGTCCTGTAACGAGATGTGTGGACGATATCGTCAAAATTGCGGACCGTAGACGAATGAGACTAGCACTGGATCCTGGTGGATTGGACAAACTACGGGAGGCCTCGGCAGTGGGTGAAGTCGGGCTATGATGATGATGATGAAAAAATATGGCTATAAAAAATATTATTTAAATTACTGACAGATATGAACGCTGATTGTGACATTTCAGAAATATGATCGATAAGGCCTTCAGTTGATGATATGGCAATACGTTACGTGACTGTCGAATTATCAATACAATTGCCGCGACTATCTTAGTAAGCAAATAATGAAGTCAATCAACAGTCCTATGATAGTTAAGAGAATGTTTGTATTCTACATGAGATGTCGTATGTTCGGATTCTTTCCGTCGATGATCACTTGTTTTATGAGCAAAGAAAAGCCTTAAAAGAAGAAAGCATACTAAATTCTTCGAAGACCACGACAAGTCGGGCAGCGTCATGGTTTAGAAGCTTAAACCTAACACCTAAAGCAACAAGATATGTTACGGTGTAAGGGGTTGGTGTTCGCAACTCGACGTCTGGGCGCCTATTTTGCTTGTATAGATATATATCGAAATATAACTGGAAGGGAGACGTCATGGGAAATACCCTTATCACTGATTTAGTTTGGGATTCAGTAAGAAACGTTTGTGGTTTAATAATTAGCCTATTCATTCTTCGTTATAAATTAATTCACCGTGTTGAAATAATAACGTCAGTTCATTTCAATTAGTTCGTTTATCCACTTTTCACAGTAATTAGTTCGAAGGTTCAAAAGATGGATCAGATTTCAAACGGATTTTAATCTCACTCGGCGAATTTATAGAGAGCGGTGCGCTTATACTCTTTCGAAGTAACTTACACAAAAAAAAACCATCGTTCCAATACGCACTAGTTTAGAAGCATTGACTATCAACTTGATTCCGTATTTTCATATGGCAACTCAACCAACGATCGTCAAGCCATGGGACCATAGGACATAGGACGTCAGACGACTGATTAAACTGGATAGTGTCATCAGCCCCCCTCTGCGACCTAACCCAATGTGAGCTTTCAAAAGTGATAGTTGTAAACAAAGAAACCATGCTGGAGATTAGAGTCAGTAATCCCCTTTAAACAGTCACTCATCGCGCCTTTTCGTGCTAGCCCTACAGAAGCGTACAGGTAAGCCTTACATTACATTGCGCGCGGGAAAGCCTGCCCTTTTTAGGCTAACGTTCTTTCGTGCGCTATTGCTCGTGTTCGTTTTTGTTGCAACGGAAAGAGTGTCCGTAAAGACTAATAGCTCAGGATAGACCGCGTGAAACAGGCGCGTGTTGGAGTGCGCGATTACTGTATCACACCCGATACAGTGTCTGTGTAAAGCCCATTAATGTGATTCGTAGATGGCTTAGTAAATCGTTTAAACGTATACAGGTATACATTACGTGTTACGTAAACAATATGGCACATTTACGTAAACAATAAACTGAAGTCTGTTACATTACAATGCAAGAATTTATTAAGAACATTATAAAATCTCGAATGTATCTTCATCATCTTATCTATTCTACCGCCAAGCAGTAATGACAGCATTACTGTGTTCCGGTTTTGAAAGGTTAAAGGTACTGGTGAAATTGCAGGTACATGGGACTTGTCAACTTATGTCTCAGGGTGACGGACGCAGTGGCAGTGCCCCTCAAATGCAGCTTACCATCAGGCGCACGACTTGTTCGTCCCGTCACTAGACATTATAAAATAAATCCCTTTAAGGTTTATTTTTGTGACAAAAAGTAGTCCTTCTCCTAAGTCCCTTCCATCTATTTCTATACGAAATTTCATCAAAATTGTTCAGGCGTGAAAACGTAAGTGACAGAATTACTTTCGCATTTTTAATATTAGTTTGGATAAATGCAATATGAACCACTAAGTTCATTAACTATATAGTAAATTTAGTATTTTCCCTATGTTTGCTTTTGTGTTAGATAACAATATCTCTTGATGTTCCTTATCTTGCATATAAGTAGTAATGTGTCAGACAATGATAAGATAGATAAACGGTATTTGAATTTAAATTAGTATATTAAACTGGTAGGTCAACTTCATAAGCGCAAGAACTTGTAGAGACTGATTTGCAATTCCGACAGAGGGTTATAGATAATACAGGGTGTAATATAATTTACTCCACTTCTGCAGTCCCGATTTTTTCGTCCCATACAATGAAACGATCTATACATGAAACTGAGTTGATCAGCACTAAAAAAAATAATCAATTGTTATTTCATTTTTATGGATAACTCGCACTTGACCAAATAATTGACTATGATAGTTTCATTATTTTATTTACAGCAGTTTCGTTATCTGTTAACTTATTGTTACCTCATGCTGAAGGAAATTTAAAGCCTCTCTACGAATGTCATATTAAATGTAAAATTTTGGACAATTCTAGTTTTATTTTTTAAAAGTTATTGATGCCAATTTACTTATTAGATAACGTACTTTCGACATCAGTTTAAAAGCTTTTTGATATCTCTTATATTTATGGAATAATCGCCTGGGCAATCTTAACGATTACCCCCTGTATATTATATTTTTAAGTTTTCGTAATTGTTACTAATTGAAAATGAAACTATTTTATCGCACCTAAATCGATGCGTTTTTTTAAGAAACCAAAGTTGCGGGCCTTTTACAACCCCCTTGGTTAGGGCTGACTGAAATGGGTTATATCTAATATTAACGCAAACCATCCTATTGTTCACTGTAGTTACAGAAATTATTAATTTAATTAAGTTATTAGTTTATTTAATACTTTATTTTTAATTTACTTAACACCAAACCAATACTACATAATTATATACAAACATATAATATACAAACAATTTTTTTTTAAAGAAAATATCTTCTATTATATAATATCACTGCTATTACAAAAGTGTTGTAACTCAAAATATGTGAAATTCAAGATTATGCCATTGCTGAACGTAAAATTTTATTCTCTACACGTCCATAAAGCCATCATTACAACATTGTAAGAAACAATTAAAAGATATCTACTTAACTCAAAATGAGACAAACTTTATGTGAGCTAGTTCTGGAAAAAACCTTACTCAAAAACAAGACATTATTTCTTCCCTCTTACTTCTAAATATATTTTAGATAAGTAGAAAATTGTTTAGATATCTGTAGTAAACTTTAACCTAAGTTAGTAGTAAGTTAGTCCATAAATTTTAATGATCATTCCGGAAAGTAATTCATTTTTCATCGATTCTGAAAAAATGCACTTTTTGAGTTAATACACTATTATATTAACAGTGAGATATGTTCTTTAATGAGGTATTATGAAGGTTGTAATAAAGTTTATATTGTTGTTATAAAGAAGTCTATAATTTAGAAATGTCATTTCAATAAATAGAAATACATCAAATAAAATCACTTAATCAACTACCAAATGACGCAAGAATCAAATCGATATTATCTATTATTTAAACTGATACTCGCGACACACCAATTTTGTTTGAAAATATCACTCGGTCAATGATCCCTGGAAATGTCACTAAATGTTAGTAGAAATATAGGTTATTTTTTTATGATAGGTTTCTCTATCTAAGATTTACGACTTACGACCGGCAACGCATTAACATCTTCTAGCATAAGAATACTTCTGCAGTATATTATAGTGTTATATATTTAGATCTCTTTACGCACTGTTTTTTTTATAATACCGAGTGACGAGACGAACAATTCACGCGCCTGTCCATAATAGTTGCAGTGCCCCTCAGAGCATAAATCGTAAAAATCTTAGAGGCACTGCCAATGTGCCCGTCACCCTGAGACAAAAGTCGACTAGTACAATGTGCCTGTAAATTCTCCAGCACCCTTACCCTCCCAAACCGGAACACAATAGTGTTCGCAAGAATAAGCAAACCAGAATTAAGTTAGAAAAGGTCCTTTCCTACATTGGCCCTACCGGGAATCGAAACCGTAACCTCCTTCCCCTCTAGCACTCAATTGCTATACCTCACTTGAATATGTAACTTTGAAAACGACTATCAAGCTAGTTTATCGTTATTCGTCGTATTAATGTTATGTCCGTCATTAAAAAAATACTTTTCTTGTTAACGTAAATTTAATATGACTTATTAACAACAATTCGTTTGTAATCGCAAAAAAGTAGCCTGCTTGCAGGAACTTTTCAATTTAGGTCCACCCTCACCGTTACTCCTTCGGTCGACTAGAAGGTCCGGAACACTCCATGCTTGTCGTTGATATACCGCCTGTTGGCACTAAGCGCTTGCTTCATCCTTTCTGTTGCGTATGGCAAAGGAATGGAAACTCTACCGGAATGGAAATCTACGTTTAGCGTGAATAGACATTTTTTAGGCAAACGCGTTCCATCGTCGGTCACATCGTCGCTTGACATCAGGTGAGATTGTGGCCAAGCGTGTTTTTATTACAAATAATAAAAATACATTTAAGTAAATGAAATGTGACGATAGAACGTACGTAATATGAATGTTAATTTCTTCAAACTCTCTCAATTGGTTCGGGTTTGAGTGTTCGGATTAATGACCCGGAGTGAATTCCATTGCTCTGGTACTCATAGGGAATTCCTTAGTTTGTGATTAGATAATTGATATGATTATATGGCGTATTATTAATAATATGTTAGAGTTTGCAACCGAAAAGTCATATCTTAATTTAAAAGTTACCTTAATTCTCCTCTCACGCCAAAGTACACTTTACATAGAATAGGGCCATGCTTAGCAGTGGTGTGATTTGATACTGTATTCACATAAATTTTGAGTTTTAGATGAGTTTTAGTACCAGATAACACCAGAATATAACCGTTCAATTTTGTTTGTACATATGTATTAACTTAATTTAAAACCTAGTCACGGCCAGCGTAGCCACAATCTCTACGCCGTAGCACGTAGCAAATTCGTAGCCTAATAGTTTCAAACTATCCCACAACAACAAGACTTAACTTTTATTTTTCTTGATTTTGTTTTGTTTTTCGTACAGGTAAGGTAAATGTTATATAATATTAGAAAATAATGTTATATAATATTATTTACAAGCTGTTTTCTCGGATTTACTTTGAAACTTGGATTTAATTGATAAGAAATATTCTAAGCCTGTACACTGTATAGGTTTTAGCAAAGAGGACCAAGGAGTCATTTGCCTACCATGTATTAAAAGAAACACGTTTTACCTGACGATCGTACTCCAAAATCTGAAAACTAGGGAATACCCCGTGTTATAAGTACAAGAGTAACGATGTCTTCGGGAGCACTACCCAAAACACCCGATCAAAGTCGATTAAGAAAAGATCGTTTCCTACATTGTCCTTACCGGGAGTCGAATCCGGTATCTCCTCATCAAGCGCCCAGAATTGCGTCGTTCATAACATATTTCCTAATATTCTATCTATTCTTGACACTCTTAACCTGGCCTATTTTAAGGGGATTTACAATATAGTTGAGATATTTACGACGAGGTCGACCTTTTCTCACTTTTTCGTTCACGTTCATTCAATAAATGTGTATATTTTGTTACTTAGATCCATCCTTCCATATATAACTAAACCATTGACGCGTTCCCTTTTCTATTAGGTTCTTCTACATAATCTTCTATTACAATATTCAATATTTTGTTTCTAAAATTTAAATAT
>NW_020654289.1:17562764-17674660 GCF_003589595.1 Hyposmocoma kahamanoa
TTTGTAACACAGACGAAAACTACACAATATAGTACAGTTATGAGCAGATCATATCTATCAAGTAGTATGACCTGAAGTAGCGAAATTATTTATTTTTGGGGGCAATATATACGCTTCTATAATCAGATTCCGGTTCATTCAAAATTTGCCATTCTCGAGGTTTAAAACTAAAATGCAACAAACATTTTATACTAAAGGTTTATTATACTAAAATTCTCTATATATAACACATCGATTTATCAGCCACCTAAAAGTCTTACTAAAGATAATAAATCATGGAAGGAGCTGTTGTGGTCCATCTCCCAAAGATCACCATCACCTTTTCCAACCGTTTATTCCACAGACAAAAAAGCTGTATTTTATACAAAAGGATGTGGACAAAATGATGATCGCTACGTGTGGCTCAACGACTGACAAACGGAAGGACGCGCACCGACTGCGGTGTCTTCATTTTCCTTAATCCAGCTGATTACGTCACGTCATGAACGATTTGACCAGACTTTTGTAATAAACAAAGCCTGGGCTAGGATCGGCAGATTTTTCCTTTCAGGCACATACTAAATAATTATAACTTTTTTATAAAAAAAAGCCAACCGCAAAAGTTTGTACAATTACATTTATTTGCCAAGTTTTATTGAATTCGGTTAACGGAAAATGGGTGAAATTCAATAAAATGGATTCATATATGTATATATACCCTTAAAAATAGAATATTTTGTTCAAAAATCGTTGAAATTGGTTCAATATTGTCAGAGTATTCGCGTAAGTCTGTTACGTAAACTACAGGCATATGGTAGTTGTCAACATTATGTCACAGGGCCAAGCGATTTAAAGCTCTGTATGGCACTGCAACTGATATGGGTAGGCGTATCTCTTACCACCAGGCTCACGACTTGTTTGTCACGTTACATGATATCATAAAAAAAGACTGCCTTCGGTGTGGATGCAATTATGTTCGTAGATATATATACAATACTTAAAAAAAGGAACTTCTCTCTTACTACGGATTTAAAATATGTATAGTCGTATTATTTATATTAAACGTTACAATATAGATAGAAAACCAAACAATCAAGCTAATTACCTTGTCGCAAACTGGGTTAATCCCTGTATTATCAGCGAGACAGCAACGATAACTCCTATGGCAATGCTCGAAGCACTCAAACCAGAAACAATTGTTTTGCGCGGCTATTCGTATGTCAGGAATACGATCATTTCAGACGCATTGTGCGTCTATTAATTTGGTCAATTGCAAGTTAAAGGCGCTGAACAGAGATGGTCGGCAATTTAAGTCGACAAAACTCTTAAATAAGAAGACGAAGAGTAGTGTCACTAGGTACGAAAATTTAATAAAATATCCATTGCAGCTCGACTGGAAATAATAGCACGAACGGCGAAATCAGGAGGTCTACACGCGACTCTAGAATTACGTACCCATAGTATGATCTATTTTATTTTTTATTTATTTTATTTGTCAGATCTGACGCCATTAGTTCAAAGGGCGCATGTGACTTTTTAATTTGTTACTTATGTTGCTGTGATCAATAAAAAAAGGCCGATTTGTCAATATTATTAGGTGGATACATAGGTGGACAAGGTATGAAATTATTGCAAGAAAAAGTAGATATTTTTTAATTTCATTACCTACTTTAAACATTATTTTCTCAGGTCTGAGTTTTTGTCACAAGCGCCCTTTCAACTACCGCATACCGGCGGCAAAGATGTACAAAACAGTTTACATTCACTTCTTAACAAAAACTTAAACATTTTTACTAGTTCTACTCTAGAATGTTAACCTAAACATGTACATACAGCATGACCAATCATGAGTAAACAATTTTTTTATAATATATTAATAAAAATACTTAGGCATAATAAAACCGTAACCTTCAATAAGAAAGAAATACTATGACTATAAAACTATAAAAGAGAGAATCTGTGGTGCTTGTAGATTCGATTTCGAACTCTTTTTAACAGACTTCAAAAAAGGAGGAGGTTCTCAATTCGACTGTATGTTTTTTTTGTATGTATGTTATGCGATAACTCCAGTATTTTTGAACCGATTTTCATGATTCTTTATTTGTTGGAAAGGGGGTACTTCCATAGTGGTCCCATTTCATTTTGAAGAAAATTATCCACCTCTAAAGGTTTTATTGGCTGTTCACGCACGAAGATTCATTTTTATAAATAGCGCCTAAATTTTCTTAAGGAGCAATTATGTTAATGGTTGATTTTGCTATTTCTCCGGATTCAAGGCGTTTTTGTCTCGATATTCTTTGAGTAGTGAGAACCGATTTTTATTATCTCCAGTGTCAAGTCCTGTATAGTGGCGAATTTAAGGATATTTCAATAAAACTTAGCAAATAGATGTATTTCCACGTACTTTCGAAGTCGGTTTTTTTAGTACTCTGTACTGAGATTATAACATTACTATCTAATATTATTATCTCTAAATCATCGCCAGGATGAGCCATAAGATCATTGTAGGCCCGACACATTCTCGTCAAAGGGTTGTAAAAAGAAGTTTTATTAGTATGAACATTCAATACGAATGATCTAGGAAGGCGTCGTAGATTGCACTTGATTTTAAAATTAATATAGGACAAAAGCGTTGAGGATTTAAGGCTGCCGTGAAGTAATTTATGTAAATGTAGAAGATCATGTACTCTAACGTCTACAATTCAAGGACATAACCTTAAAATGTGATAACCTCTCTTCGTAGCGCGAGAATTTGCGATTCATGTGTGATCTGTAACTTACTATTTTGAGCTCTCTTACTATGATGATCACTATAATAAATGAGTTTATAGATTGTAGTTTTTGTAACAGCAACATTCAGATTTACCAACGAAATTTATTCCTAAGACTCGATTACATTCAGATGTATAAGTAAATCCGTATATAAAAAAAAGAAATGTATAAGTAGGTAATAGTTAATCGTTTATAATAGAAACGCAACGGAAAAAAAATATACGATATCAGGTTAATATTAGGATTAGGACTAGATTAAATATTATTACCGAAATCCCCACTGATTGATATATATTTTATTATATTTTTCCCTAAATCACCACTGTCCAAGGCTAACTAATTTGGACATTAGAAACATTAGAAAAAAATGCCAAAATCTAAATCTTAATTGCCCGTAATCGCACGTCTGTTTTAACCCATTTAAAGGAATGTCTGAGGCGTATCGCTGATTGGTCGAGTAAGTTTGGCATCAGTGTCTACCCAAGTAAGTGTAAGTGCCAAGATATTGTCGTGAGTCGTTCTCATACTTTGACTAGGTTGGACATGAGCTCTGTCGCGCCGCTTTCTTATAATGATACACCTATTATATTCGCACCGCATGTTGTCAATCTGGGACTACACATTGATAGTACTTTAAGCTGGAAACCCTAGATTGACTTTTATTGGTACCTTAAGATCGTTCTACTAATTTAAACACTTTGTTCCCATCTCAACAAAAATCCTCTTAGTACAGTCCACTAATTTTCCTATCCTTGATTATGCTGATGTATGTTATGCTGATATCACCCAGGGACTTCTCAACAAATTGTATCGCTTGCTCTATAGTTGCATTCGCTCTATTTATGGACTTCGAAAATTTGATCACGTGTCCGCATGTCGCAATGAGCTGAAGTGGCTTACGATTCGCCAACGTCGTGATTTGAGAATACTTTCCACTCTTTACTCTATCATTAATGATAAAAGTGCACCTGGATATTTGAAATGTAAATTTCAATATTTGGGTGCATCCCATAATCGCAACCTTCGCTCAGACAGCAAATTGACTCTTTTATTTACTTCTCGCCGTACTGGTTTTCTTTCTAATTCATTTACTTTTCAGACAATACGACTCTGGAACGCTCTACCGCCCCATATTCAAAAAGCGCCAAATAAACTAGCTTTCAAGCAATTAGTCCGCGAGTTCATATTGAAGTCTCAATCTACATCCCATTAGTCTGACATTGTTATATATATGATGATATTGAATATATATGTGTATGTTTTATATATTAAGTATTTGTGTGTATATAGGTTGCTTATATAAGTATATAGTTAGTCATATAATACTATGTGCTATATTCATATTGAGTTTAAACAATATATATGATAATTATTTATAAACTTCTTCCTATCTGTTTTAATTATCATAATATGCACCCCTGTTAATTATTTTGAACCCAGCTCTCCGGTTGACTGGTAGAGAATGCCTAATGGCATTAAGTCCGCCATTTGTACTGTTTTGTGTGCAATTAAGTTTAAATAAATATATCCTCAATTTGACTGTATTTTTTTTTGTGTGTATTTTACGCAATTACTCCAATATTTGTGAGCCGATTTTTATTGGAAAGAGGGTATCTCAGTAGTAATCCCGTTAAAATTTCAAGAAAATATTTTATCACTAAGAGGATTTGCGCGCTACATCCGACTTGTATCAGTTCCGAATCCGAGAAATGAGGGTCCGAAATGTCACAGGGATCATTTTATCTCTAGGTGTACAAACGATACTCGTATTTTCTCGGATTCGAAATGGATTTAGTGCACTAGCGACATCCGAAGTAACATACAGATGAGAGGAACTCCTCAACAGTCCCATATCTTTCTACATAAGTTTGGTTTATAGTCCCTATCAACCCCTCCCTATCAAGCTCATAGTTATGCGGGAAGAGCACTATGATCTGTGCGAGCGAACCCGCACAGGGACCATCTAAATCGGGTCCTAACCCCGGATCAGCGCGTTTGCACGGACTCCATCCGGTTCTCTGAAGGCCTTAGGTGAGCCGCCCCGGGTGCACGTGCAGCACTCTCCCTATTTTTCAGATAGTTACCGGAGCTGTAAGCAAGCTGTAGGAACTCCTCAACAGTCAACATCAGTCATTCGTGTTTGAGCTCTTCGGAGTTGTTTTGACGAGATTTCCATCGGCGCTTCAATTATCATTAACGCATACAGCGAAACCGTATAGGCAAAGTTTAGACGTCGTTTTTTTTATTAAAAAAAATATAATTAACGAAATACAAATTCAAATTACGTTTGTAGTTCTGTCTATTTTTTTTGACGCAGTCTACGAATACGTATATAAAATTTTAATTTAACACTTATTGATGTCATTATGACGTCACCTTATTGTATTACTGCAGGGCTAGCACGAAAGGGCGCGACTTGCGAATGACTCACATAAAGCGCGGGATCTGGGGGTCTCCTCACGATCTCCGTCCGACATCCGTCCGAAACAATTACTGCCAAATAAGCAATACTTGACCAAATAAAAAGACGCGTGATGCGAATGAAACTTCATACTTGATACTTGTCTTTTAATTTTGTCGAATATTACTTATTGAACAGTATTATTTCGGACGGATGTCGGACGTAGATCGAGAGTAGACCCCCTGTATGTGAGAATACCAGTATCTCGCGCTTCATATCGCTCTCGCGCAAGTCACGCCCTGTTGTGCTAGCCCTACTGATATCAATGTAGAGTAGTGACAAACCAGTCGCAGAATAATTGCTTCTTGAAAGATCAACGGTTCGAATGCTTGTGGTTTCTTGTACCTATGGCTTTCATTTCTAAGTGACGTACATTTGTGTTATTCATTGCATCTGTCAGCCGTAACCATGAGACCTGATAATATAGGATCATTGACCCGAAATAATTGTTATTGGTCATATCGGTAAGTCATGTTTGTATGACCACCAATAAATGGCCCGAAACGTTCGTTTCTTTAATAGTTTCATTTCCATACATATTATTGATTTTGTTTATGTATACATTACTTAATTAATGATCGTTGCCCGTTATTCATTATTGGGTAGGTATACAACAAATTTTGTTTAAGTTAAAATGTTAATTCGAACGTGCTTCTCTCGCGTCTGTATCGCATTTGAATCGATGCAACGCAACAATCTGCTTTTTGAGACTCTACGGCGCCGTATAACGCGCATTCGTAAAACGCGCGTCGCCGGCTCGTATAAAATACGCCGTATATAAAGGCTTTTACATTCGCTCCAGCCGCCGTTTCGTCCACATGTACTAATTGTGAAAAGTATCACACCTCTATCATCACTTTCTATCGTAATGGTTTTCTGTGTTATTTTGTGTATTTGTACAGCCGATTAAATTAATTTAGATAAATTGAAAATAAATAAACATTGCGAATTAAAGTTGTATTTGTATTACGGAGGACCGGGACGAGTCAGATGAACATTATTTAGCTTCACCTACTCTTCCTGGCTCTAAATCTGATATACATGCGATTTCGGTCCGAAAAAATACGTTTCACTTTCAATAAAATATTAAGATAAAATTTAAGGTACATATAATAGTAAGTTCTAAGAAACAAATATTTATAGCCTATTTTTTGTTGATATTTACGTATTCATTAATAATTTCTAATGAATACGTAATTAGCCTTGTACGGACGAACCATCCCGTCCCTCTGGTCAGGAAGAACGTCGGAAATAATACGATGAATGAGTCCCAAGCGACTGGCGGGTAATTGGTTGGCATGATATGCAATATTACGACCAGTGATGCTCAAAATCTAATTACTACTGCAAACCACATTTTGCGAAAGTAATTAGCAATTGGAGCAGATGGAGGAAATAAGAGGATGGAGTAGGTCTTTATGTTTTTTTAACGCACACACTTATAGCCCCGCAATAGAGGTACCCTGTATCGCAGATACCACGGACAAACACATACATAGACAACCACAAATTATACCGAAATTCACGAGAGAAATAAATGTTGGCCGTAC
This sequence comes from Hyposmocoma kahamanoa, assembly GCF_003589595.1. NCBI lineage: Eukaryota > Metazoa > Arthropoda > Insecta > Lepidoptera > Cosmopterigidae > Hyposmocoma > Hyposmocoma kahamanoa. The sequence continues at coordinate 17,569,527 of NW_020654289.1, forward strand.
AAATATTTCTGCCGGCCCGGGACCCCGGAACCTCTGCGTGGGAGACCAGCATGGTAACTGTTTGGCCGTGGAGGCAGTTGTAAGTGTAAAATCCCACAAAGCCTAAAAACTAAAGTTTACCAACCAATGCGTCTTGCCCTTACTTACAGCGCCGAGACACGGCCGCTCACTAAGAAATGCATGCACAAAATCAAGTTAGCACAAAGAGCAATGGAGCGCGTCATGCTCGGCATTCCCTAGTCGACCATATACCGTACGTGGAGATACGACAACGCACAAACGTCGAAGACGTCAGTATGCGGATCGCGATTCTAAAATGGAGGCGGGACGATGACCGATGAACCAAGGCGGTCACTGAGTAGTACCCGATAGAAGCAAGATTTCCTCGAGACAGACCACCTGCCAGATCCAATGGGACGACGTCGTCGGAGTGGCTGGAACACTGTGGATGAAACTCGCTTAGGACGATTGAGCTGGTGTGCACAAGAACAATCAACAATTGAATGCGAAAAATTGAAGAGCAATCAGCAGCCGAATGAGCAATTTAATAACAACGTGCCAAACAATCATACCAATTACCTGGCATGAAACTAGAGTAGTTGTACTGTAAGTACTAGTGTAACAAAATTAACTCCGGGTGCACTACCTAGCGCACCCAGACTAGAATCAATTTAGAAAACTTAGTTAAGCCAGCGAGGTCGCCAGATTCTTATTTAACTTATAAACTAATTAGTTTGAGTAGTTCGTTGTAAAACGTATTGCTAAACAACAGTATTGGGTTAAATGTAGTTGAACTGTGAACCACTAACGATTGTTTAGATGTAATTTGTTGTTCAACATTGATAAATAAATAAATATTAGATAACATCATATACAATTGCTCCGATCTCAAAGTAAGTACATAAAGCCTTGTGTTATGGAAACGGAAACACTGCTAAATTAGAAACCCTATATCGCGGGTGCTATAGACACACACGTAGACAACCACAAATTACAGCCAAATTCACGAGAGTAACAAATGTGGGCCATACAAATATATATTGAGGTACTCCCTTTCCAACAAAAAACGAATCATCGTAATCGGTTTACAAATGACGGAGTAATCACGTAATATACACACAAAAAAAATACAGCCAACATCGAATCAAAAAAAACTACAAATCGCACCCCTCGTGGAAGAATGGCATAAGTGGAGTTACGTCAAAAACGTTTATTGCTCCATTAGATACGAAAAAATATAACCCACATCCTCTCCAATTCTTGTAACTCTGTCGACTAATATGTGGATAAAGTTACAAGAATAGAAAAGGATGTGGGTTATATTTTTCTGTATCTAATGAAAGTTTGATATAAGTTTGATGTTTATTTATTTATTTATTTATTTATTTATTTACATTGTAAACTTACAGCTAAATAGCCAACACGCTTACAAGTCAAAAATACAAAGTCAATAAAAATTAGGTTAAATCAAAAATAAAAAATTAAATCAAAAATAAAATTAAAAATTAAATTAATGTTCTAAAAATTTACAAAATTCTCTATAAATAAAAGCAAAGCTATCAGCGAATAAATCGATATGGTCATATTGAGTGAGCAAGTCTCCGATCAGGCGTATTGCGCGAACGGTAGGCGCGTTCGAAGCGTGTACCGTGCGAGTGACGGGCTTGTGTAAAAGCCGCGGCCTACGGCGCGGCGCCACTGCACCCTCATCACCCCAAGGCACACGCACAGGTACCAGCAAGTCTACCTTGGACATAATGCTATTATCCACCTTATGATGAAACGCAGCAATGTAGTGAGCCAGTAGAAGCATCTTACGCCTACGAGATAAAGTGTCTAATCCCACCATGCCCGCCACGAAGTATGATGGATACAGGTATGGGTAATACCCGTACTGCCGTCTATAGAGCCATCGTGCATATTTACGCTGAACACGTTCAACCATAATAGAGTATTTGGCTTCATGAGGATCCCAAACTATTGCTGCATATTCCAGTTTGCTGCGTACGTGGGCGTTATATAACACCTTCGCCACAGCCACGTCATTGAACTCATAGGAGGTCCGTAAAATAAAGCCTAAAATACTATTCGCCTTTTTGCAGGTTGTTGTCACATGTAAATGAAAGTCCAATCTACTATCTAATGTTACTCCTAAGTCACAAATGTCAAAAACTCTATCTATACAGGCGTCAAATAATTTATACTGTGTCAATCTTGGGCAGTGCTTGCGGGTGTAAGTAATAACTTTACATTTCGTATTATTAAAAGGCATACGATTTGCTAAACTCCACTCCGACACCGCATCAATATCCGCTTGCAAGGCAGTTGTATCTGCAATATCATTCACGCCTAAGAACAGCTTGAGATCATCGGCAAAAAGAAGACATCGAGCAGTACCTATAACCTGAGGTAAATCGTTTATCATTAGCAAAAATAGAGTCGGACCCAGAGTACTCCCTTGACTCAAGCCAGATCTTGTGTAATACTCTGCTGAAGCAAATCCCTGCACTTTTACGAACTGGCGCCTATTGTCTAAGTAATCGGCAAAAAACCGCAAGAGCTTAGGTGTACAGCCCCATGTAACTCCACTTATGCCATTCTTCCATGAGGGGTGCGATATGTTTAGCTATTATGTGTACATTTACGAAACAATTGGAAGCAGAATGTACGGAACATATGCGAGTTTACAAGAAATATTTTTTTCCTAAATATCTGCTTAAAAATATTCCTCCAAAAGCGGGATACAACTCATTTCCTATTTTATCATGCGTGTGATGTACCCATACTTCAGCATAAAAGCCGTATGACGGCTGCTACGTGGCTGTATTAAGGTCGTTTGTATGCACCCAGCAAAGTATCTTACAGTTATTGAAGTCGTGTTTCCTGAAAACATGTATATACAAGTATATAAGAAACACGACTTTAGATATCCTCCTAAACCCTCGATGATCGTTGCTACACCGAACTAGCACTTGTAGCAGTAGAGCTCGTGACAGTACGTACGTCAGGACGTACTGTCCAGAGACGTACATCCATCTTACCTATTTTTGCCGCCAAGCAGTAATGTGAGCATTACTGCGTTCCGATTTTGAAGCGTAAAGGTGCTGGTGAAATTACAGGCATATGGTTCATGTCAACTTATGTCTCAAGGTGACAGGTGCAGTGGCAGTGCCCCTCAGATCTTCGCGAAGCTCTGCGTGGCACTGCAACTTTTTTTATAATACCATGTAACTGGAGGAACAAGTCGTGCGTCTGGTGGTAACAACACGCCTGTCCAAAATAATTTCTGTTATATGTCTACTAATACAGATTGTCTAAAAAGACAGGCCGGAGATCGCAATAAACCTAAATAGAGTTTTCAAAAGTAACGTTTCTACTACATGCTACTGCTATTATACGTAACTGAAGATCACACACACAACATTCTAATCGAATTAATGTTAATTCGTGATACATCTAAATGGAGTTACACAAGGAGCCCCTTTAGTGCCTTCGAGTCTGTACTTAGTTCACGTCACGAGGTCTTCGCGCAGGATTCACTTTGGCAAGTCACGTAAGGCTCATTATAAAAGTTCTAAGGGCTTGGTTATCAATATCAGCTTATCGGATCACGACTGACATGTTACAACGGCCTATATATCGTTTAAACAAAAATTTGTTTATGCACCATAGGCAAAAGCATGAAAACGTTTTGCATTTCGTTGAACAATTATGTTGAGAAAGTAAGTGTGAAATACATTTTATACCTTGTTCGTGGTTGTCATAGTGACGGTGATTTGTTGATTACATGTATTGTTATAATTATTAATACAAAGATTGAGCACTCAGAAAAAAAATTTACGTTTTGTTAAAAAAAAGGTTTGTTTGAAAAAACAAACATATGCGATTTAAATCCGGAAAAATAGTTTCTTTTCGTATGTGTAACAATCGCGAAAACTTAAGAACTCGATATCGTTAAACTGTACTACTCATTCATAAGAAAGAGTTCCATGAGAACAATGTGGAAGAAACTCTAGGGGCTGCTCTTTGTAAATAAACATTTATCATTTACAATATTTATTATATTTTCGGGCCATTGCCATGGTTTTTTGTCATCCAAGTACGCAGGAGCTGTACAATAACGTTTAAAGTTTTTGTTTCGCTATTGTTACAGAATAGTGACATTAATTTATTTTGTTAGAAAATTAATTTGTTTCATTTATGTTTTATCGAAATAAGAAATAAAAAAGAGGCAATAACGGAACGCTGGCAGGCATCCGCCATTGCGAAAAACTTTATTTTGTTTTAATTTATAGTGAAAAGACGTTATAGTATAATTTATAACAGTCTCATTTCTATGTCTAAAGTGAAGATTCATTATTATAGAGTCATAAATGGCAAATGTTCAATATCAACCAGAATCTTATTATAGAAGCGTATTTGTGACTTTGTGAAGACGTCTTAACACTTAAGTTCATTTCTATTTCTCGTATTAATGATACGTAGATTACCATTGATTATTAAAAAAATTACTGTTCCTAAAATAAATCCAATTGTCACAAATGTATTGCAAAGCTAAGAATGTCAATTTCTTTCCAAGCCACTCATCGTAGCCTGCAAAATAACTTCGCAATAATATATGAAAATGTTTTTTCCGTTAATGTGACTTATCTAAAGGTACCACACGCATAATGGCATAGACACAATCGGCACTACACGTTTACTGCAACGCTTCTACTCAACAATTGTAGGCTATTCCTGCAGTTGACATGCAATCAGCGTGCTTTCTGACTGCATTGCAATTGCTATTTTTAATTGTGTTGCAGGGGAATGTAGCTATTCAGACCTTTAGAGAATTCTATAATTACAAAAGAATTAGCCATATGAGTAATGTCACTGGATGATTTTCCAGATTTAGTATTGTGTAATAACACAAGGTACACCTATAGTCCAGGGATATTGCCTTGGACATGTGTGAATCAACAGAAAAGTATAGGATTAAATTTTTGTTTACTCGCTCACTCGAACTCCCGTGGTCACGTATAAAGTCTAAATTAGTTAAAATCTACGCGAAGTCCCACCATTCCAAGTATGAAATGTATTGAAATGTAGAGACTTTGTATGGCTTGATGGCTTTGTTTTGTTTTCATTTAGTAAATGGACGTGAAGTTGGTAATGTTTGGTTATCTCCCGTCTCCCGGTTTTGTCGCAAAATGAAAAATTTGTATGCGTATATTAAAAATTTTATTACTTAACAGAATATCACATAAAAATTTCTTACTTTTTAATTTATTATATTACTCTACTCCAAGATCAGTCGTTGTGGATTCAGTGAAAGTGTTTAAACAATAACGTGATTTTGTCTTTCGTACGTGAATTCTAACAATAGAATCTAACCTCCAGAATGACTTATATTTGTCACTTTTTTTATTAGTGATCAATTTTCGAAATGCAGTGCCCTACTGCTCTTTTGCATAAGTAGTATGTTACCTCTTCTGTAGTATCATATGCAAGGAGTTGTGCTTTTTTACTTTAATGCCTTAGTATCCTTAATGGTTTGACCCACCGCCTCTCAAGCAGAAGTCGTGGGTTCGAATTGAAGTGCGAAATTTTACTTGAAATTTACCGTGAGCTTTTCGGAGAAGTAAAATATCTTGAAGAAACCTACACTACTACGCAAAGCAATTTAATGATATTTGTGAAGTTCCCAATCCGTATCAGACCAGCGTGGAAACTACAATGGAAACTGAGCCCTGTACCCAGCAGTAAGAGTATTTTAAATAGAAAACTACCATGAGGCTCAGAATTTTCTTTATTTTTTTTTATTATTATTTTTTTTTTATTGTGACTCGGCAAAATGACTGCACCGCGCCTGATGGAAAGTGCAAATACAGTCCAGAGATGAGAGTAACGGATGGAAAACAAATATCTTCACTCTGTCACTATCATTTTGCCGGTCTGGCCAAATGCTTCTTCACACTACGTTTGAAGGACCCGATGTTATAGAGAGGAGGGAATACATGCGCCGGGAGTTGGTTCCACAAATTGATGGTTCGGCATAAAAACGTACCCCGTATCGCGGGTGCCATGGACACACACACACACACACATAGACAACCACAAATTATAGCCAAACTCACGAGAGAAATAATTGTAGGTCATACAAATATTTTTCCCAGCCCGGGAATCGAACCCGGGACCTCTGCGTGACAGACCAGCATGATAATCGTTCGGCTGCGGAGGCAGTTAAATATTAACTGAACTAACAGATAACTCATGTATTTAGTCGAATTTTTGTTCGACATTTTTCGAACTAATTCCACGGTTGTGTCTCGACGGAATATGGTACTATGTTTGGCTAACTGTTATATTATTATTATTTCAAAAATCCCATAAAAAACTTATTTATTTAAACATGGTGGCGCATCAAAAACCGAAGTAATTTCATCCGTGCACCGCAATTCATTGATCGGAGCTCGTAACAAAGCTGAGGAGCCCTTCTGTTTACTTATAATGTACCTACATACGTCTTTAAATATCACCCGAGTGTAAGATGTAAGTAAACAAATAACAACCTTCGGAATAGTATCAAATATTCACAATTTTGGTTTCAATTATGTTTCAGTTTTATAATTGAATTTTTAAACAGGACGTTAACATTTTTAAACAGTCGTTAAAACCTAGAACATTCTCCCCTGTATTTTTCAAAATGGTGCTTTCGCCCTTTTTACAAAACACCGACGTTTTATTATAAGCCGTTTGACTCCCACGACTTTTATTATAGATCAATATATTACTTATGAAATGTGTCACACAATTGTTCGAAATTTCATCCACTGATCCATGGAAGGAAATGAATTAAGTATAGGAACATAATATACCCAATGAATGACTTTTACAAATCAACCTTGAAAACAAACCGTATTGCCGACAAAGCCATTAGTCTTAGCCTCTGTGCGGAACGCTAATGATTCGGACGACCTTTCTGAGACAAAAACTTGACCGCGCTTTCGCGAATTTAAGGGCACTTGAATAATACTCCTTCTGTTTAGCTTAAGGCTTGGTAAAGTTTCACGGGACTCTCAACGCTTTGTAAGAAAAACGTTAATCCGCAACGTTAAAGTCAGTCAGCTATGTATTAGAATCTGAGTGTTTACGAACTCTGACGAAACATTTCCAAAAGCATAAGGGTGCATACAGATCTGGCGAATGAGCTGCAAATACATTATATATGTACATAGCAGCATATATGTATAGATAAATACGACGCCACATGTATTTAACTACTCGCATTACTTTTATTATACATCAATATATTACTTATTTATGAAGCGTGTCGCACAATTGTCGCAGCGCGTTCGTGGCGCATTCGCCAGATCTGTTCGCACCCTTACACGCACACAGAGGGATCTGAGGGGCACTGCCACTGCGCCTGTCACCCTGAGACATAAGTTGACAAGTCCCATGTGCCTGTAATTTCAACAGCACCCTTACCCTTCCAAACCGGAACACAGTAATGCTCACATTACTGCTTGACGGCGGAAATACAAAGGCGGCAGTGCAGAACCAATCATTGTTGCATTTGTTGAATTCGAAACAGAGTGACATGAGTGGGGCTGTGACATGAGGTGAGGTGTGAGGTGGGACATTTTTACGACATGAGGTATTGTGACAAACCAACCAAGCTAGTGGTACAAACGAATTGCCTCGTGTATGAGTAACTCGGCACTAGAGTGGACGGCTTCAGCGTCATACTTCGGAAATGGGTAGCGTCTCTGAAGCGTGGGGTGCGAGACAGCACCAACAGCCTCCTTCAGACGGTGGCCGAGAGGGAAGATGCCAATACTGTGTCAATGGGTAGCTGTACATGTAAACTCTGTTCGAGCTGTGGGTAGATAGAAAGAATTCTTTAGTCTATTTTCATTTTACAATTTTTAAGGTTTTTATCGTCTTTTAGCCTATCAATTAGATAGTCTATTTTTGTGTGAAAAGACCTCCCTTATTTGTAATTATTATTAATACCAAGATTGTGTTTGTTCGATCTTGATATTAATAACGTCAATGGTACACAAGTATGGTAGTAAAAAGCCGTGGTAGTCTAATGGTTTGCCTACAGCCACTCAAGCAGGGACCGTGGGTTTGAGTCCAGCCTCGCACTTTTGAGTTTCTCGGAATCTATGTGCGAAATTTATTTCGAAGCTTACCATCGTAATGACATTTACAAAATTTTTTAAATTTTAAATTGACAAATATTGGTGGAAAAATATTACAAGAGAAGTTAATTATTTATTTGGAAAGATATTCTTTAAGAATTATACATCAGTCTTAATGAATACCATTGTGTCGTTTTACGAGTAAAGGTGCCTTCTGCAAGAATTGTAAGGGAGGATTAAGCATTGGGCTAAATTAACGCAAAACCAATAAAGCTACCATACGGTATCTTTGTACAAGAACTGATAGAATTAAATCGTAGAGTAGTGTCAAAAGCTTTTATTTTGAAATTTAGCATTAACTTTTCGGTGAAATACCAATCGTGATCAAACTTGCACGCCGAAGAAGGTTCACAACCCTAGGAAAACGTGTGAAGTCCTTAACCCGCATTCGGCCAGTGTGACGAACTATGGCCTAAAACTGTGCCTGAGATAAGACCCGTGTACAAGTGGGATGTATAAATTGGTTGATGACGAAAAACATCACGATGTTCAGTAAAAGTAAACGTCGCAAATTTTTTTTTTAAACAAACCAAAGTTTCTAAATATAAATAGAATTGAAACCATTTATTACAACGTCACAACACAAAAACACACAGTAATTTTTTACTTTGATAAAAAAAAGAAAAAGCTAAATTGAAACAAATATAAAATAAAATAACAAAAAGAAGTAAAATGAAATGAAAGTAAAATCATAATAATAGGTAATGACAACAAAGCAAAAACTTTAATTAATCAACACAATTAAAGTAGATGTCATGTGTTTCGGGCTCTTTAAAAATCCCATGGTTGTGTGCGACAGGTACCTGGGGCATGTAGGAATCCTGTAACTTTGATTTGTTTTAAAAAACTAATATAATCATTTCCAATGTGTCGCAATGGCGCAACCCTAAGACTGGATATTTTTATGACTACTAGATAATTAATTGATAATGACTCCTACGCATTACAATGAACTGTATTTAAAAAAATATTAACCATCTTTCGAACTAAATAAGTCTTCCTTGAAGTAGGGTATTTTAACGAGATTTTTCCATTAAATTTTCCACGTCTCGGGCGCAGAAACTCTGCGTAATTGCTTATATTGTAGATCTACTTTAAGAACAGAATTGTTTGCTTTCACTCGTAAACGACAAATTGACAGCGGAATTGCGTTTTGACATGGAATTAGACTGTCTTTTCCAGAAATAATAGAAACGACAGCCATTTAGTGTTTAAAATATGAATTAATTTTAGTAGCAGTAGAACTCCTAATGAAAGAATTCGTCCAGGGAAGTACTGCTACTATTTCTGCCGCCAAGCAATAATGTGAGCCTTACTGCATTCCGGTTTTGAAGGATAAGGGTGAAATTACAGGCACATAGACCTGTCAACTTATGACTCAGGGTGACAGGCGCAGTGCTCCTCAGATCTTTGCGAATTAAAGCTCTGGGTAGCACTACACTGCACTGTCCCGTCACTTGGTATTATAAAAAAAGCCCAGTGTACATTAAAATGTACTTAATATTATTTACGTGTTTCAGTATGCTTGTATGAAAAATGTATTTTTCTAGATACACTAAGATCAAGTAGAATATATAGCGTAAAAATGGCCCACCTATAAAAACCGTACCCACGGCGTACAGAAATTACATCTATACATTACAATGACATGTATCGCTTTATGGTGGGTACTGGGAATTATAAAATAAAAAGAATATATTTTTATATAAAAATATGTGTGTTTTATATTTCTTGTTGATCACTCAGACAAATATTTCGGTTTTATTTTTACTACAACTGACCGCGCAGGGTTCGCGTACAAGTGTAATGATATTTATTTTGACAGAAAGTCTGACAATAAGCTAATTAGGGTTTTCACACAATTAAAAATAGATTTAATATCAAATCTTTATTGGTTTTTTAATGTACACGCGCAATGTACACATTGCACTAGGCGGTCATGTGGTCAGAGGAATAATATTGTCTAGATCTAATTCACGTATATTATGTAAATTTTGATGTATACGGGGCCATAAGAGATTAAATGATATTTATTGCGTAGAGACATATACAGTTTAAGGCATTAACATTTTGCTTATTAAAATAATTTTGGAAAATTATTACATTCACAATGAGAAGTATTTTGAAATACATTGAAAACGAAGCTAGATTATTTCCTATTGAATTCCTGTTTAGTTCTTTGGTAAACAAAATCAATTTATCCAATATCAATGTCTGTATTAAATGTGAAAGGTCATGTAAATTGAAGTAATATGCTGCTATTTATAAGAGTGCGTATTTCTACTAAATATTACTGTACTCCTTGTATGCCAAACGCTTATTTCCTTTGAAAGAACATGCGTAGGAGTAGACGATTATTATTATTAAATCAACTGTCGTTTGTTAAAAAATACTAGGGAAGATATGGGTATGAAAATGTTCCAACATATTTTATTTTTGAGGGTTTACTCAAACAAAAATATGACAAAGAATTTTTATATTATGGCAAAAAAACGACATACTTACGGCTATTTTATAATATTTTATAATAATGAAGCTTCTTTTTTTTTAATTAATGACACCAAGCGATAGGACGAACGACTCATACCTGGTGGTAGCGATACGCTTTATACGCATAGCAGTGGCAGTGCCACTGAGAACTTTAAAAGATCCGAGGAGCAATGCCGCTGCATCTAGCACCCTGAGACATAAAATTGCCATGAGCCTGTAGTCTGATTGTGAAATTGGAATGGAATGATTTTTGTATACCTTAATTGGAATATTTTGTCAACACGACCACTGTAAAGCATTTGTGATACCTTGTATTTCTCACTCAGTGACTTTATATTATTTTAAAGAATATCTTAAACCATAAATTTGTACGAGAATAAAATATTCACAAACATTATAGAAATAAACAGCTAGTGTGAAGCGGCAGTAGCACCGGATTGTGACGTCACACCATAATGACACCTTACGTAGTAAGAATTATTTTGTTAAAAAGGGGCGAGCTTTACCATTCAACTCACAGAACATTAAATGCAGTAGAAGTGGTTAGTTAGCGTCCGACGCGTGCCAACTATATGCCTCGAAAGACCTATCTGAGCTCAATCCGCCATTTTCGCTTTGTATGGTATGGTTGTGTCATTCTTTCGTACAAAATCTCTAAAATCCTAGACAAATTCCTTATTGTGCTGTTTTGTGGTACAAAAATGATAGCCGTACCAAAAATATTACCCGTGGTGGTACTTCATATCATCGAAAAGTATTATTTTAATAAATTTCAAATTTTCTGTTTATCGAAACAACTTCTTTGCTACGAGAAACAAAAGTAACGCTTACAACCCTGCAATATGGTCGCTTCTTGTTTGGAGAACTAAATTTATAACTCCAATTCGTCGTCGTTCAGCAGTAAGCCGCTAGATGGCAGCACATTGATTGAAATTTCAATATAATATCTAAACGTCATAATTTGTAATAATAGCTATTGAAGGTATTTATTAACTTCCATCGGTATACCAACGGGGTAAAGTTTAAATTATATTAACAATTCAGAATTCGTTATTTCATTTAAAATTTGAAACTACGATCAATCAATATCAACACTTTGTGGTGTTTCAAATTAAGAATGTGTGAGATTCTGATAGTTATCGAAGCTTAACGCACTTCCATCGTTTGTTTTGTTCCGTGCTTCAATCAACTGACGTAAATTATTTATATCTCTGGTGTTAGTAGTAGTAGGGGTAGTAGTTAGGGTATCAAATCACTAATTTTAGATTCATTTTCAGAATGTTCATGAGAGTAGATTAAATCAATGAAAACATTTTGTTGTTGGTTCAAGTAGTAGTAAAGGTTCTTCAATTCAGCAACATTCAGTAGTATAAGTAGAAAAAGTAACTTTCATTCGTCATTAATTGCTATAAGAGAGTACATACTACAAGGAACGCTTCTTCTTAGGACCGAACAAATTTTTACTAACACACTAGCAATTGTGCTGTCAGTGATGTTGCATGGATTGTCCACCGGATGTCAATTCACAAAAGGTGAGACAACAGATGCAACACTGGTTTTGTTTTCCTAGTTTTGTGCAGCAGCAGAGATCCTTGTGAAAGAATTCATCTAGAGAAGTACTGCCACCTTTTATATCTCTGCCTTCAAGCAGTAACGTGAGCATTACTGCGTTTCGATTATGAAGGATAGGTGTGCTGGTGATATTACACTCTTTCACTATCGTGAAATAATAAAAATAGAACACTTAAAAGTCCTGAGATTACGTGCTAATAACAATATTGGCTAAATTGGTACACGTCGCTATAGCATGAGTAATGATGATTCACCAATGCTAAAACACCCACTAACTGCCTATAGATATCATAAGTACTTTATTTGAATTTCATATTATTCGTGATATTCAGCGCGTATTGTTGACAGGACGAACATATAATAAATATACTTAATATAGGAGAAAAGAACAGTTTTTCTTTTTTCATTGAAATGTTTCATGTAATATATAGAGTTTTCCGCGATTATTACACATAGGAAATAAACCATTTTTTTTCTTTTTTTTTATGGTAAGTAAAGTAGGGTAGTAAGGTAGGGTTTTTAAGTGACAGGACCATAGCAGTTGCTGTGCCACTCAGAGCTTTAAATCGCAAAGATCTGTGGGGCACTATCACTGCGCCCGCCACCTTGAGACATAAGTTGACAAGTCCAATGTGCCTGTAATTCACCAGCACCCTGACCCTTTAAAATTGGAACACAGTATCAATCAATCAGCCTATTGCAGTCCACTGCTGGACATAAGCCTCCCCAAGTGTACGCCATAGTGCCCGATCACCCGTTTTCCGCATCCAACCACTACCCACAACCTTATTCAGATCGTCGATCCATCTTGCAGGGCGACGTCCAACGTTACGCTTGACGAGACATGGTCTCCACTCGAGAATCCGTCTACTCCATCGCTCATCGGTTCTGCGACAGATGTGGCCAGCCCACTTCTACTTCAGCTTGCTACAATTCTGGACGATGTCCACAACTTCAGTCTTAAGCTGATAACTTCGTTCCGGACTTTGTTCCTTAACGAGATACTCAGCATAGACCTTTCCATAGCTCGCTGAGCGATTTGTAGTCTGTGAGCCAGTTTGACCATCATATTCGACGTCTCGGCTCCGTAAGTCATGACCGGTAGGACGGATTAGTTGTAAACCCTGGTCTTCAAGCACTGCAGATGTCGTGACAAGAAGACATGACGGAACACAGTAATGTGTAATGTAAACTGCCTCTGTGGCCGAACGGTTGCCATGCCATGACTGCCACGCAGAGGTCCCAGGTTTGATTCCCGGGCCGGGAGAAATTTTATATGACCTACATTTATTTCTCTCGTGAGTTTGGGTGTAATTTGTGGTTGTCTATGTGTGTGTCCATGGCACCCGCGACACAGGGTTATTATATTATGATGAGTGTGTGCGTTATTATAAAAAAAAAATAGGTAAGGTGACAGTACTACCCTGGACGAACTCTTTCACACTGAGCTCTACTGCTATTGTGATTATGAAACAATATTTCAAAACATCTTTTCAAGCCCATGCTACTTTTTGTACACTTTGTATAATGTACATTTTTAAATTATTCACAATTTTATTACCTGTAGAATTCCTAGTGAAATGGTTCGTCCAGGGAAGAAGTCAGATGGGTGGCAATGCCACCTTACCTATTTCTGTCGCCAAACAGTTAATAGAGAATGTGTTAATGCAACTACACGCCTAAAGGACTTGTCAACTTTATGTTTCAGATCTCAGATCTTTTACTATTTAAAGCTTAAATGGCACGGCAACTGTTATGTATAGGCGTGTCACTTACCACCAGGACCACGGCATGTTCTTCCTGTCACATAATATCATAAAAAAAATCTGAGAAATGAAATATCTGAAGCAAATGCTATTATGATGATATTCATAAATTGGCGTATTAGTCACGTATTTTATTTTTAATATCATCCGCCATTTTTATGTAAAATGTCATAATGTCGGCTGACCTAGGAATTCATTACAAACATGTTGACTAAAACTATAGTATAAAATATGACAAAATAGTTTAACTCCTTAAAAATATGTGATAGTCTCGCGTCGCGGTGCACTTGGGTTGCATAGCACGGGTCGTCACATGCGCCATTCATTATATAGAATTGGGGCGTTCGATCGGTGTTTCAAAAATAATGTGTTTATTGTTGTCTGAACAAGAGTAGCTAACATTCAGAAATGTTCTAGTTTTCATTTCTGTTTCATAATCATGCTTCCAATCCGCTAGTATAACATATCAATATGTAAATAACACATTTGCCGAAGGTTGTTTTAATATTTATTATTTTATATTTACGAGTATGTTAATTAACTGCCTACGTGGCCGAACGGTTACCACGCTGGTCTGGCACACAGAGGTCTCGGGTTGGACACCTGGGCCGGGAAAAATGTTTGTATAGCCTAAATTTATTTCTCTCGTAAATTTAGGTGTACTTTATGGTTGTCTATTTATGTGTCCATGGCACACTCGATACAGGCTTTTCCTAGTGCGAAGCTAGGATTTCGGTTTTGGTGAAGCTTTATTATTATTAATATAGCACGAGATGAATACCTTATTTTTTCTCAAATTATGTTTACCTGTAGGTATAACTAAAATAAAAATGTGACAACCCTACGCTCGGAATGAAGTTTAGGCAACAAACAAGTGCGAGTAACATTACTTCTCTTATTATATATACTACGCCAAAACTTTGTAATTTATCATAATTCTGTAAATCATGACATTGTATAGAAATTTTTGGAGTTCACAGTCAACCTCATTGCCTTGTTAAGACCTGGCAGTGTTAATATTGTATTATTTCATTCATTTGCCGTATACAATACACAACTTATAGGTTTCATAATAACTATAGCTAGTTTGTTAGACAGGGGTTTACCAAGACGTTGACTCAGCATTCTGCATTCAAAGCACATGCCCGCTATTCTTTATTCGGCATGCAGAAAGCCAAATAGGCCACTAGGTTGCCTACACGTGAATTTTAGTTGTATTTAAAGGTTTATACTGTATTCGGCTGTACAAAGGAAAATACCTTTTTTGTCAATCAGGGGGTCTACCACAACCTCTTAAAACAATATTACTTTAACCTTACATTTACTTTTCGTACCATATTTTATTGGCAGCTTTGTGACTATTCATTCACTCAGTCCGTACTATGACGCGACTTTAACATTAAAGTAATATTGCTCTTATGTCAAATTTAGCCATCTTAAAATAGTTACACGGGTGCAATCGAAACAATATTATTTTCAATTTAATTATTAATATTGATTTGTAATGGTTAACAGTTAAGTTGAACTTATTTATTCATATATATCTTTTCAATATTTTGTTTATTTTTTATTTATTAGCACATAGTAAATAACTTATCGTTAAATAAAAATACGCGATGTTTATTTCTTAAAATTATAACAGCGCCATCTATATGCTCCTTGGTGAAACTAACAGTTGACACTACCGAATTGACAAGTTGACTATCAAGACTCAGCTTTTTTACCCATTTTTCTTCATGAAAATGCGGACAAATAATTGAAAACAACGTAATTTTAATAGATTTTATTATTACATACTTTTATTGCTTTGGCAGTTAAAATTCTCTAAATGTAAATAATATGAAGTACACGATTGGGAACATCAAAAAAGAAAGAGATGGCATTATACAGTTCATATAGCGTTATTTCTTTCCTACTTTTAGTAAGGAATAGACAATACGGGAAATCATTCGTTCTTTCAGTCACTTTAGCAATAATACATTACTTGGTTGATAGTCATGGTACGAAAATGAGTAATATTACCATTGACTTACATTACAATAAGCTTACTTTATGCTTACATTGAAATAAGTTGTTTTTGGAAAGGTAATGGTAGGCCTCCAGATCTCAATTGTACTTCGATGTATAACGAATTAGTACAATCTAGAACTTGCTCAATCCCGGATCTAGATTGATTCTATCACATGCCGAATTTTTTTTTTTAAATATCAAATGATGAGACGAACAAAATGTACCTAATGGTAAGTTTCACGCCTGTCCATAACAGTTACAGTGCCACTCAGCTCTTTAAATCGCAAAGATCTAAGGCCCACTACCATTGCGCCCGTCATGCTGAGACATAAATTGACAAGTCCCATGTGCCTGTAATTTCACCAAAATATAATAATAATAATAATAGTAATAATAATATACGACAAAAGTATTGGACACGCCTATAACAGACCGCCGTATTTGGTTGTAGCTAGAATGCAGAAGACTCGATCCACAAGATTTATTGTAAGAGATTTATTGTAAGGGGTGCACGAAAGCAGTCTCCCCGCACGACGTACTATTCTTTTCTTATATATCTGGCGCAACCAAGGCAACAACAGGCGATCGTTATAGTGCATGCCATCGACAGGATTTGAAGAAGAAGATTGTAAGAGATAGTAAAAGAGGATCAGAAAGGGCTGTAACAAATAATAAAGTGATATAAAAAAGGTACAATTGTCATAAAGACGAAGAAAGAAAGAATAAGACAAAGGAAGAAAGAAAGAAGTTCGCGGAATTATACATATATTTGCCAAGTTTTATTCAAAACGGTTACCGGAAAGTGCGCAAAACCAGCTTCATCCCCTAATTTGCTACCCTTAGACTGGAATATTTTCTTCAAATAGGGCCTATAGTGAGGTATCCTCGTTCTAACAAAGAAGAATCATCAAAATCGGTTCACAATTGCCTAAAATGAGTTATCGCGTAACATACCTACAAAAAAAATTACAATCGAATTGAGAACCTCCTCTTTTTTTAAAGTCGGTTAAAAACTAAATAACACACAACACAGTATTCACCCCAAAAAGGCCTATATAACTATACATAATTTTAATAATAATCGACGTCAAGGCTTACAATAAGGAAATGAAGGCGATTTGTTATTTATGGGCACGTCTTCTCGTGTCAAGATGGGAGAGACGACGGATAAAATAAACGTAAGAATAGTAAAGGAAAAAAATCGAGAACGATTCAAAATTTCAGAATACGTAGCCAGGAAACGGAAAAGAGGACGATAAAAAGGTCATGTAAGGAGGTCAGCATCATCACAAGGTACGTCATATACGATAAGAACTACTCGTATTTTAACATATCCGGTTCTTAGGTTCTCGCGATTGTTACACAAAGGTAATTAAACCATTTTTTGGATCTATATCACGTATATTTGTATTTTTTAAACAAACCAACGATTCGGGCTCTTCACAGGTGTCATGGTCATAGCTGACGGCTACTTTAACTCGTCAAAATGGGTGTTAATGGACAATAGTATGGAGACAGATACATGACGAAACTATGTAAATTGACTATGAAATCATTGACTATGAAATGAAAATGATGATTTGCCTTAATGACTAAGCTTTGTCATAGTCATATACACAAGATACCTTACTCCCCAAGCCGACTTTGTCGACCTTTTGATTCTGAGCACAAAAATGTGGAGAAAATTGTTAAACAAATTAAATCTTTAACCTGTGAGCCGTAAAATTTATTTTGGTATGACTCCCTGGTCGTCTCATTAGTAAATGACATTTTAAGAAAGATTTAAGCGAATTTGATCTTTAACGTATGGTTCTTACTTAAATACAGAACATAGATTTCAACCACCTTTAGTAAAGCCGTCGTGACCAAACGGTATAAAGATTGCTTTGCAAATTGAGTCAAGCATGGTTCGAGTCGATCGAGTTCGAGTAGCAATGACTATAATATAATATTCTTTTCTTTTTGTTTTTAACGTCTGTGTCGGTGTAAGGAAAAGGAAAAAGGAATCTTGTTCATACAGAACAATAATTTCTAATTTTAATATAAAATACGGCACATTAAAACAAGAAAGAAAACTTTGGAAGTCACTAAAACCTTGAAAGTAATTAAAACTGAATAGACCAATAAAAACGAAACGTGGAACAATGCGTAATCACAGAAGTCACGATCGTATGCAAACTGCAGAGCGATTTTGTGATTTGTTAATCTATCCATACCCACCCTACGCTTTATTAATAATATCTACCCATCCACCTTAGGCAATTTCTAGTGAACACAGACCTAGTGAACAAATATTGTGATTTGTCAACGTTAACATTAAAAAGTGAAACAATGCTGTTAATAATCTCAGTACAGAGTACTAAAAAAACCGACCTCAAAAGTACGTGGAATTACGTCTATTTGCTAAGTTTTATTGAAATATCCCCTAGTTCGCCACTATACAGGACTTGACACTGGAGATAATTAAAATCGGTTCTCACTACTCAAAGTATATTGAGAGAAAAACGCCTTGAATTGGAGAAATAGTAAAATTAACCATTAAAGTAATTGCTCCTAAATTAAAGTTAGGCGCTATTTATAAAAATGATTCTTCATGCGTGAACAGCCATCCTTCGAGGTGGATGATTTTCTTCAAAATGAAATGGGGCCACTATGGAAGTACTCCCTTTCCAACAAAAAAAGAATCATGAAAATCGGTTCCGGTTCCACAAATACCGGAGTTATCGCGTAACACACATACAAAAAAAAGAACATACAGTCGAATCAAGAACGTTCTCCTTTTTAGAAGTCGGTTAAAAATGTAATGTTAAAACAAAACAGTGCACGTGGATTCGAACCACGGGTATTGGTAACTGGCAGTCGATACAACAAGACACTCGTCCTATTTACTTGGAAGTTAAATTACGAAATTTAGTATTGGTTTTAAAGATATGTTGGTTATCTTCAAGCAACACTCCACTGTATTGCTTACACAATAAAGTTGAAATTGCTTTAATTTTTTCTTTGTTAAATACGTAAAATGTCGGTTTGGGCATATTTGGAGGTCAGGTATCTCATGTATATGTACCTGGTTTGAAATTCAATTATTTCATTAAATAATTGTTTTATTACACACGTACTATCATAGCTGTATTCTCGAAGTGGGAATCAGACATAAAACTCTATCTACGACTTTCCAGCAACAGACATTGTGGTAACACAAC
Organism: Hyposmocoma kahamanoa; assembly: GCF_003589595.1. Lineage (NCBI taxonomy): Eukaryota > Metazoa > Arthropoda > Insecta > Lepidoptera > Cosmopterigidae > Hyposmocoma > Hyposmocoma kahamanoa. The sequence continues at coordinate 17,588,760 of NW_020654289.1, forward strand.
GTCACTTCAATCTAGGTACAACCTAAACGATCTGTGGACCAAGAATCCCCTCCCACTTCGTCTAACGTCACCCCGCCCTCGCCCGCCATTACCGTCCCCACAGCACTTAGAAAAAAACTTTAGGAGTATCTTTTTTTGTCAGTACCATAGATATTTCGGTCGGGTTATATGTCATTTATCACAATCTGACAATCCGTTTAAAAGGCTTCCTCTACACAAACGATCGTCTACCCGTAGGCATGGGCGAAAAGTGAGTGGTTCTCTGGGAATGGACTTCCTTAATACATCGAAATCGAACCTTTGTTGTTCTCAGGAAGAAATTCTGTAGTAAATAAGCACAGCACATACACAGTATCTACGCGAAAAAGTGGGAAGTTAGTGCATGTACATAGTTATATATGGTTAGTGCGTACACGCGCACTAAGAAAACCACGTTTTCTTTTTTTATGATACCAAGTGACGGGACGAACAAGTCATGCGCCTGGTGGTAAGCGACACACCTGTCCACAACAGTTGCACGGCTACTCAGACCTTTAAATTACAAAGATCTGAGGGTTGCTACCACTGCGCTCGTCACATTGAGACATAAGTTGACAAGCCCCATGTACGTACCTGTAATTTCACCAGCACCCTTACCCTTCAAAACCGAAACGCAGTAATGCTCACATTACCGCTTGGCGGCAGAAATAAGTAAGGTGGCAGTACTACCCTGGACGAACTCTTTCACAGGGAGCTCTACCGCTACAAATTACAATTGAGGGAGAGGCAAACGTAGTATTTATAGTACTATGCTGTCTTAGTTTGAGAAATAATCAGCAGAAACAATGTTTAAATGATAACACTAAGTGTTTGATGAATGTTAGTTAAAAAAAAATTTTAAACGTTTTTTATAGAATATAAGCAGAAATGGTGAGTTAAAGTATTTACTTTGGCAAACAATTAAGAGAAATAGGGATTTAAATAGTAGCTGAACCTGAAAGATGGAATCAGTTTGTCGAACGAGTGAAGTTCACCGCGTGCGTTTAACAGTCATGGCAAAATACGTTCTATTTATTTAGCTTTTACGGTATATGTATGTGCGGCGGTTGCGCTATTGTGTTATTCAGAGGAATTTAAATGTTGTTGCCTAGTAAATAGAATTCAGATTGAAGGCGTGGTAACTGGGCGGTCGCCGCGCGGCGGCCTCGCGAAATCTTTGTCAAACTAACGGGTGTTATATGCGCTATGGAATTACCCACAGGGAGGGCAGTACGAGAGATGTACAGGACGAAACACGGAAAAACTTAAATCCGTTACCGTTAACACGCCGCGAGCAATAGATAGGTCCCAGACTCTATGAACCCACAAATCAAAAAAGTGATTACAAATGACTAAATGTTCTACATCCGAATGAAACTCCTTTTAGTGTATAATTAATTTTACTGTATAGAGTAATTATTTCGAAGAAATTGTAATTTTATTTGACGTTATTGTATTTCGAAAATAAAATTTGTGTAATTTTACTTATACTATTTTGTTTATATTAGTGACGATCATGTTATGGCATTGTATTTTAAATTGTAATATTGTGCCATTGATAATATGAAATAAATTGTTCTACACATAGAGTACACTCTGCAGTAGCCATATGTACTAATGTATTTTTCAATAGGGTGAATCCCTCCAAGTGACGACTCTACAGATCGGAGACTTAACTTGACATTCTTCACTGAGTGCACCTGACTTTGTTGTAGTCTGGTATAAAGTAAAAGCGGGAGGGTGTAACGAAAAGGTGCAAATATATGTTAACTGAACTTTTTTATCACATCATTGATACCAAATGACGGGACGTGCGCTGGTGGTAAGCGACATCCCTACAGTAGTTGCACTGCCATTCAACGCTTTAAAAATCTGAGAGACACTGCCACTGCGCCCGTCGCCCTGAGACATAAGTTGACAAGTGCCATTAGCCTGTAATTTCACCAGCACCCTTACCCTTCAAAACTGGAATGCAGTTATGTTCACATTCCTGCTTGGCGGCAGAAATAGGTAAGGTGGAAGTACTTCTCTGGACGAACTCTTTCAGAAGGAGCTCTACTGCTACATAATATTTTTCCTTATTTTTCCAGAGATGTCAGTCATAAGATGAATACTTATAGTATTTCCACTTGCACGATCGACTTGAAATTTGATATACCTACTCATATTATGGAAATCCGGTGACACTACTACCACTAGGGTTAGCGCAACAGGGCGCGACTTGCGCGAGAGCGGCATAAAGAGCGGGATTTCAATGCGAGAATATCAGTATCTCGTGCTTTATGTCGCTCTCGCGAAAGTCACTTCCCGTTGCGCCGGGACGGTTGCTTCAGCTGTACAAAGCACAATTCCGGTCGTGTATGGAGTACTGCTGCCACCTACGGGATAGTTCTACCAAATACCAACTGATCACTTTGGATTCACTAGAAAAGCGTGTCAAGAGGCTTATAGGTGAGTCGGATTTAGTAGAGGCGAAGCTGTGGAGTCTGAACACCACCGTAAAGTTGCCAGCTAATCGGCACTCTACAGGATATATCACGGAAAGTGTACGTGACGTTAAACGTAAAATTGTAAGAATTAATTCCGCCTTCCCCTTTCTATAATCAGGGGACCCGATGTAGGCTGGTGTTCAACCTCTATGTTGTGGATATTCCAAGAATTCACATGAAGCGTTTCGCTTCCACATTTATATGACGTACAGCTACTAATTTCTGGCCTGCAGACTTATTCCCTGAACGGTATAACTAGAGCTTTTTCAAGGCAAGAGTGACTAGACATTATTTAGGTATGAATGCACCGTCGACTTCATCGTCACTTTCCATCACGCGAGATGGAAGTGAAATGCGCACTTATTTCTTAATAAAAAAAAGATTCTGGCTCATACCTAGTTTGTACGTTACAAAATTGACATAAAGTTGATCATGCTATGGTTACAAAAAATCTCTTCCTTGCCGTTATGCGGCAAGGTAAACGGACATCTAAGCTAAATATACTACCGTATTATAGTAATTGCTGGTCATACATCAAACATATAGAAAAAATACAATAAAATTCCGGTTTTTCCGATTGAGATATTATCCACTCTACTCATGTATAGGTATTACTTCGTTGAAGATAAATATACCGTGCCAGTTTTCATCTTTGTTGATTGTAGTACTATATTTTATTGTGAATATTGTTTTCTGTTTCTCTTTGGTTAAAATAATAACATAACAGCATTGGTTCGCTATACTATTCCACGGATTTGCGCTCCAGATACACCTCATTTTCTTTTAAAACGATATATTGGGTATATCTACTGATTTAAACTTTAATTTTTCACACTCCCTTCGAGACCATGGACATTGTAATACATCCGAAACGTCGAGGTAAATAAAATATGTTTTTAGACACGATTAATTGCCAAATTTAAAATCAAGTGATATTTGGATGATTTTGAAATTGGCCGTTAACATAGAAAAACGTCGTGATGAAACCTGCAAATCAAAGAAGGTTCACAACCCTTGGAAAACGAATGAAGTACGTAACCGTGCGGGCCAGCTAGATTGATTCGTATATTCGAGCCAGATAGAAACGTATATAAGTAGGCCACTCCCGCCTGTCCGGAGAGTCAATGCCTACATATCGCTCGGACCGTAGGGTTGGCATGTTATTATTTTAGTTGTATGTATATACTACATGGCTGTACAGGTATGAACATAATTTGAAAAAATAAAGTATTCGTAATAGTATGTTCGTGCTATATTAAAATAACTTTTGTTGATGTTTTTATACCAACATCATGGATTAGTATCTCGGTTATGAGAGTGTGGTTATGAAAATGAAATGCGATTTTGTACATACATAACTACACATTTATAATAATTATTAATAGAAAGATTGAACACTTAGAAAAAATTTCTTCGATCCGGCTGGATTCGAATATCGAACCCGTGGCAAACGTTATACCAATTAAGACATGGAACAATACTCTTTGCATGGAACGAACTAGCGGACCGAATTTTTGTATGCGCTTGTTGCAGATATTGTTTTAGGTTGTAGCGCCGTCTGTGAGAAATCTATTTGTTCACTCAGCCACGGATGGCGCTACGGTAAAAAAGTCGTTCAGAACCAAAAACAAAGATCTGCAGCAAGCATATTGAAAAATTCATTAAGTCAAAATGTAATGAATTGGACTAATAAAAATAGTTTAAACGAACAGCGTTCGCTCAGTGTTAGCTGGTGGCGTGTACGACCCACGCTATTCAACTCGAGTGCACCGCAAGATTATGGGAATGTGTGCGTCTGTACACGACGAGTGGCGGGCGTACACACATACAAACCGCGCTGCAACGTTTGTATGAAGTTACAACTTATCTTGTTATATTATGCCGGTTTCTTGAAAGTCGATACGTAATGTCACGTCTGTCTCCCAGTGGTATAGGACTTTCAGTTTCATCAATCTTTGCACACACTCTCTTTTATTCTCAGTATCGTCAACCTGGCCTTTTTTAGGATTTTCTCAATCTAGTTTATATGAGCGCCGCGGTCGACTATCGCCCACATTTCCATTGACGTTCGCTCTATAAATTTGTGCCTTTACTAACATGTACCCTTTCCATGTCACCGAACCATCGAATTACTCCCTTCTCTACCCTATTTACATTCTAATATAAGGTGTTTTATTCCTAATCCTCGGTACTGTAGAAATGATATACCAGTATTTTGTTTTGCTTACGGTTTAAACGCAAAGTTCATTTTCGTTTATTATAAAAATATATATATTATTTAAATATTTATATATATATATATATCGTTTATTATAATAAAATTTACATGGTTGCTAAGTTCTTGTTTATATTTGTATGACTCCAAGTACTCCATGTCCGTTCTAATCAATTTCTTGTTTACCTCTCTGGTTTTAAAAGTGTTTGTTTCCATTATTTAAAATAAAAAATAAAGATTTAGTTTGCTCCGTAGGGTGCTCAAAATATTGGTTCGTTTTTTATACTAAGGATTACTATGTAAAGAATTTTGCTTTTATTACAACACTAACTAAAAAGAAATAATGAACTATTTAACTTTACCTTATCTACTTATTTTACCTTTGTCGTATCCAAAAGTCCACTTGCCCGCACCTATCCACACACTCTTACACACACCCTACGGGCACACAACCTCTCACAATATACAAACAAAACAGACAAGCACGCAAACTTTTACTCTTACACGTATACCCTTCCATGCTCACTTTGTTATTTTTAATCTAAATTTATTCCGAAATACCTTGTCTATCTTTTGCCATAATGTCGCTTGTAGAGTAGATAAATAGCCCAAACTCGGACTCTCATAACACAAGTTAAACTAGCTTGAAAGCCGAAGGCAGAAACCTTTGAGACAATACTTTTAGTAATACCAAATATTTTGGTAAAAAATTTAATTTAAAATATTTCGTTCCATCTTCGTGTAATACATATACTAGAGACTAAAGCCTTCTATTTGCTACGATCTTGAAACTCATATTTCAACATGCATCAATATGTACAAACAGTGCCGGCTTTACCCAAGGTGCAGGTGTGTGGTGCATACGGGCGCTGGGACTTAGGAGGCGCCGAGTGCCACTGCGGTGCATCCAAAGAGGCGTTTTTTATATTTTTTATTATGCCAAGTAGCAGTAGAGCTCCTTGTGAAAGAGTTCGTCCGGGGAAGTGCTGCCACATTACCTATTTCTGAGTAATGTGAGTATTACATTACTCAGAAATAGGTAACATTACGTATTACGGTTTCGAAAGGTAGGGGTGCTGATGAAATTACAGGCACATGGGACTTGTCAACTTATATCTCAGGGTGTCGGGCGCAGTAGCAAAGCCCCTCAAAACTTTTAGATTCAAAGCTCTGGGTGGCACTGAAACTGTTATGGACAGGCGTGTCGTTTAGCACCAGGCGCAGAACTCGTTACGCTACATAGGTTAGCGCCGACGCTGTATACGATATGTCAATCGATCGACGTAAAACTACTCAATCTGCACATCTTTCTCATAACATTTATCTTATATATGGAAGAGGAAGGCCCCGAAGGAGATGGCGTGACAAGCTAGACGCTCGTATGAGATCTTGGCCTGTAGTGGCGTTAAATAGCGATGAGTGAAAGAAGGGAAGAGAAGTCTTTGGCATGCAGTGGGTTAGGAACCATTAAAAAATGAAAATTAAATTGTCTTGTTGTATACCTATCCTTTATGACACAGTGTAACTAAATGTGAAAACACAAAAATTGTATTCAAAATTAACTTGAACCAATTTGAACGCTTGTTATTAACACCGCTCGTGACAGTAATGACCACTGCTGTATAGATATGCCATTTACTAAGAAACTATGCAAAATACCTTTATTTCGTAGGTAAGCAAATTAGATTTGAAATCGTTACTAACATACCAATTCATAACACAAATTTTCTTATGAAGATTGAAAAGAAAATAATCTGAATTGATATAGAGATATCAATTCAGATTTATTATTTACAATATTAGAAACAATTTAAAACAACTAAACGGTTCACGGATTTTTTTTATGTAAAATCTTAGACGGCGCAAATTGTAATTTTGAATATCAACAGAAATCTTATTATAGAAGCGTACATTGCCGCCTTAAATTAATTTGTGACCCTGTGAAGATGATTCGCATGAACAGCCAATTTATTTTTGTTCCTATCGATCTTGACATAAGTTACATTTTATTAATGTACACCAATTTTAGAAAATTAATTTCTTTAAACTTATCTTTCTAAGGCACTCTGGGACCAGTTAGTAATTTGCCAAAACACATAGACTGTTCAACGCGTGAATGCCAGCCCACACGTCTCTCGGAGCGTAGGGTTGTCACATTATTATTTGAATGTACCTACAGGTTGTAACCTTAATTTGAAAAAAATAATGTGTTCATCACAACTTCTCGTGCTATGTCGAAATAACCTTTGTTAAATGCAGTACTTACGAGTTAATATTTTTATACCAGCATCGCGGATGGTTGCCTCGATTATGGCCTTTTTTTATCACTCTTCAATTTACAACTAACAAAACAAAAACAGTGTGCATAAACCTTGTGATTATGAAGTAAAATAAAAATGGAAACCTTCGATATGTGGATATAAAAAAGCACTCAATTACTCCATATGATTACATGACTGTAACTAAGCAAAGACGACACGATCCCTTTTCATCTCGTACACAACTCCGCACAGCACACTCACATAGATTCTTCTGCTTCCTTGGCACATTCCTTTATTTTAAAATAAATTCTACTTTGCATTATTTTCATATGAATAAAACTGAATGTAAAAAGACCGTCAAATTTTGGCTTAAGAGTAAAACCTACAATGATACCGAGGACTTGTTGGAAGTTATTTCATAATTTATATTTATATAATATGTAATGTTTAACTACTTATCTTTTATAAATTGTAACGACTTATAACTACTTATCTTTTATTTGTTAAATTTATAAAATCTTTTTTTTTTTTAAGCTTTGTTATGAAAAATGCACTATTATGCCTAAAATACAGGTACACATGTACTTAGTTTAGGCATCGCAATTGCACTATTAGGCACTAAGATTAAAATGTTTAATTTTACCATGATTATTTTATATAATTTAGATTTTTTTTTTGTTTTGTTTATTACTGTTTATTTTAATATTTTATCTGCAATTACATTGTTTTCATTATAATTGTATTAGATTAAGTAATATTGAAATAAATTTATCTTTATCTTTATCTTTATCTTTATCTTTATCTTTATCTTTATCTTTATCTTTATCTTATATAGGAGAATGTAGAGAGACAAAGTCATGAACGAAAGAGTGCTGCAACGTGTTGGTAGAAAACGAAAGATGTTAAATACCATCAAAAGAAGGAAACTAGAGTATCTGGGTCATGTACTGAGAAACCCAAAGTACGTATAATATGTACGTATAATAAATAAGTATTACAATTCGATCCGAGGCAAAATACAAGGAAAGAGAAGTGTAAGAAGAAAATGAAAGTTAATATTTCAATAAGTTTCTGCATTTTATGACTTGCTCCACACCAAATCCTTTGTATGTCAATGTTAGCTTATGTGACCATGAATGTTGACATTCTTATACTGATATTACGCTGAGAAATTGCATCTTTACAATATTTTTTACACAAGTTGGTCGATGTAGAGACAATATGATAAAATGGAATAGACGATATGAAGAAATGGTTTTGACCACCCGACCAACAGTCGGATTGTTAAAACCATTTTTCTTACCACAGAAGAAAAAAAACAATGATCTCGATTACTATCAGAACCGCTATCGCCAAAACTCACATATTCATAATTTGAAACACTACGAAATCTTGATAATGATAGGCCGTAGTTTCTAATTTAAAAACAAGTCATAATTAATTCTGGACTGTTAAATATAATTTAAACTTTACCCTGTTGGCATATCATTGAAAATTCAGTACCTGTTATTGCAATTTTGACTTTATATTGAAATTTCAATCAATGTGCTGCCATCTAGCGGTCAATAGCTGAGCGAAGAAGCATTCGAGATGTTTACTTTATTCTCCAAAAAAGAAGCAACCATATTGCAGCGGTATAAGTTTTACTTTCGTTTCTTGTAACAAACAATTATTGTGAGAAACACAAAATTTAAAATTTAATAAAATTTTAATAACAGAAACGATTAGGTGTATGAAACATCACCATGGATAATATTACTCTCTCTCTCTGGTACTCATTGAACAGGAGTGGAATAGGGAGTTCCTTTGTTTGAGACCAGGTAATTTGTGCGGTTGTCTGGCACAGTATTACATTATTATAATTATTTACTTACAATTAAGAGAGGATTTATGAAAAATATTCGAAGCTAGATATTTCATTTCAATGCAAATTTTCATTAAAATTAAAAATATTTTTTCAAATGGTTTTTGAGTTAAGTATACTTACGGTAAAAAAAAAAAAAAAAAAAGGTATTTTAAGGGTTTAAAAGTATATTTAAAAAAAAATTTAAAAATATAAGTATATTTACGGATATTATTTACTTGATGTTAACGTATTTGTAAAGATACAAAAACGCTTACATTGATTAAAAGCCATGTAACGTTAGTCTTAGTATTTAGTACGGAAACTTGAAATGGATGAAATTGGGTCCAGGATGCCCTAAAATGCTGGCAGGGCTTTCTATCTATATGGCTGTACCAGTTAGTTAGTAAACGTTGGGCGAGTTAACTTCTAGCCGGAACTTGGAGTCAGTCCTTTAATTTTTTGAATACAGTTTTATATTTATACTACAAATCTATCTATGACTCTAGTGAAAAGGGGTACAAGTCAAAAAAGGCAACTTTACAAAGAAACGCGGAAATCAGTTAACGCTTGCTTTTTGACTTGTACCGCTTTTCCTTATAGGTACAGGTATATAGTCCCACTGCTGGGTATCTCGCAAAGACTGTAGGTCAAACCATATTTTGTTCTAACAAACTACACCAACTGACTGAATATACTACGCACGACAATAATTAGATGTAATTAAGCAAAAAGGATCCAATCCATAATTATCAAAAAATGAGTTAAGTGTGTGTCCCAAACAGTTCCTAAACTCTCATCCAAAACAACGCAACGTACAAACGTAAATAAATATCTCTGGAGTTATAGTAATTAAAACTTCAAACTGCCATAAAAATAAATATTAAAACTTCAAACTGGCATATCCCGAAAGTGACTAGATGTGGATTGGATCATTTTTGTTTAACTATATAGACTTTTTTTCACTAAAATATTTTTGATTTACCTTCGCTGAATATATACTACAGGTGCTAAGTTGAGTCGTTAACAGGGTTTTAACTTAATTGCATTACACTCGAAGGCGGTTGATACCATCCGTTAATACGAACAATGATTTACCTTTTATTTTTTGCAATAAAAAAATCATTTGTTCTATAGATTCATACCCAAATTATTTTTTATGATAACAAGTGACAGGACAAACAAGTCGCGCGTCTGGTGGTAAGCGACACACCTGTCCATACCAGTTGCAGTGCTACTCAGACCTTCAAATTGCAAAGATGTAAGGGGCACTGCCACCACGCCCGTCATCCTAAGACATAAGTAGATAAGTCGGTATGTGCCGGTAATTTCACCAACACCCTTAACCTTTGAAACTGGAACATAGTAATGCTCACATTACTGCTTGGCAGCAAAATTAGGAAGTACTTCTCTGGACGAACTCTTTCACAAGGAGCTCTACTGCTACTGAATACCAATTGACCACGATATATGAAACAACTTTTTTTTTTAAAGGGATTCACTAAGTTGTTAATATTAATCGTAGGTACTACCCCTCACCCCCGTTCGGGTGCAACGCAATTAAGTTGAATCTAAATCGCATGCATTTGTTTTTTCAAATAGACCTCATTTTAATTAGTAAATTTAATTTAATAAAAAATCATATTGTTAAAATAAAATATTTTGTAAATCTTACATAGCGTTAATTGGAATGTTCTTTGGTAAATTAAAAACAAGGTATTTAAATTAATAACTATTGTAATTATATTTCAGAATAGAGTGGTTTGCATTAATATTAGATATAATTAGTTAATGGCTTTATCTATGGGACTTATAAAGGGCCAAAAACGTTTGTTTGTTAAGGACTTCAAAAAAAGGAGGATATTCTCAATTCGATTGTATTTTTTTTACTCCGACATTTATGAACCGATTTGGATGATTCTTTTTTGTTGGAAAGGGGGTACCTCAATAGTGGTCCCATTCAAATTTGAAGAAAATATTCCACCTCTAAGGGTGGCAAATTAGAGGATGAATTCGGTTTATTGTATTTCAGTCAATTTCTGTTAACCGATTTCTATAAAACTTAACAAATAGATGTAATTCCACAAATTTTTGACGTCGGTATTTAAAAAAAAAAAGTTATTGTCATGATTCAACATTTTTCTGTTGGTTTATATATCATTTCGACATATAAAAGGCCAGAACACCGGTATCGTGTTCTTTTTCCAGCGATTTAAGGTCCGACTGATATGTAAGAGTGGGGCTAATTACCCGTTTTGAACACAAGCGAATAATAATTGTGATGATGAAAAAAGTTACGTTTTCCTATAAACTAAGTAAAGTTATTTTCATTACATTATAATCATTTGAAAAAATAAATATACGCTATTTATATCCGAAAAAATAGTTTTGTTTCAAATGTGTAATAATCGCGAAAACATAGGGACTCTATTCGCCCAACTTTATTTGCTATTGTCCACTTTTTATTTATTATCCTCATAGTTTTCTCTAAATGAGTAACCACGACCGTACAGACTAATCCTCTTTTACTTATTGCTTTGTTTTATGTACAGGCACATACTTTGTCCCGCTTCCTAAGACAGATTCTTGTCTAATTTACGAGCTACAGTTTCTTAAATTCGTTACGCCTTTCTTTTATCTTTTGTTACATTTTTTATCCACACACACACAGCTTTTTACCGTACACTTCTTTGCGAACACACTAAAACAAAAACAACACATAGATAACTTAGAACTAGTTATAGGCATAGGTAGCCTTGGCAGAGGAACACTAAACGGAGAGAGAGAGAGACATAGTGTGCTATTGGAAAAAAATCTAATTAATAATATCTCCTAATAAATACCCATTATTTTTTTGTATGATAACATACGACAAAACAAGTCGTGCGTTTAGTGGTAAGCAGCAATTAAATCGCAAAGATCTGAGGGGTACTGCCACTGCGCCCGTCACCCAGAGACATAAAACTGAAAAGTTACATGTGCCTGTAAATTCACCAGCACTCTTACCCTTCAAAACCGAAACGCAGTAATGCTCACTGCTCGGTGGTAGAAATATGTAAGGTGGTAAAGTGGTCGTATTACCCTAGTAGACGAATTCTTTTACAACTGCCTCTGTGGCCGAACGAAGAGGTCCAAGGTTCGTTTTCTGGGGCCGAAAAAAATATTTGTATGGCCTACATTTATTTCCCTCGTGAGTTTGGGTGTAATTTGTGGTTGTCTATGTGTGTGTCCATAGCACCCGCGACACAGGGTCTTCCCTAGTGCGGAGCTATGTTGAGTGCGTTATTATTAATATTATTATTATTATTGTTATATTAGTTATTAATAAATATACAAAGGTTGCAGTGTAAGACTACAGTCTTAAAACTAGATTACGTAAGTATCTTCTGGTACGCCAGAAGATACTATGCAATATAGTTTTAAAAATAGATAGCGACTTAGAATGTCGGATTTCAAAAGTAAGTTCCTTCAAAAGTAGATATAATAGAAAATGAAACAACAAACCAAGTCAACCGTGACCATGGGACCTGTAAAGGGCCGAAACGTCGTTTTGTTTGAAAAAACAAATATACGCGATTTAAATCCGGAAAAATAGTTTCCTTTCCTATGTGTAACAATCGCGAAAACCTAAGAACTCGACAAGTAGATATAATATTTTCATCTATAGTTAAAATTGTTGCATTGAAAAATGTAATCCAAGGTTTGTGATATACGGCATATATAAAAAGACAGCAAAATAAATGTCTATCGTTTTCTCAAACTTTCGTAAAGCCTTGAGAATCTTACATAAAGCTTTTACAATTTACATAAATCTAACACAGAAATATATAATATGGTAAGGTTTTCAAATTATTTCACTGTCTATTCACTGCCTTTTGCTTTGATTTAGTTTGATATTAGCCTTAGGCACTTTTAAAGAGAATGTTGAAGATAGAAACATAAAGTAGTAGGTCATGGTGGTAGTAAATTACTACTTGTTTTTAACCTGCTAAGGCCCCGTGTGCCGCCTCTCAAGTAGAGGTCATGGCTTCGAATCCAGGCTCATTTACCATGAGTTTTTCGGTGAAGGATTTGTGATGAAACCTGTACGTCGAAGAAGGTTTACAACCCTCGGAAAACCTGTGAAGTCCCCAAACCGCAATTGGGTCTAGGCATACTTGCCTGAGAGGAGGCCCGTGCCTAGCAGTGGGACGTAGAAATGGTGAAAACCCCGTGTACGTCAAAATGTACATAATATGAGAAGTGATTCAAAGCCAGACAATATTATTATCGACACATGTCCGAATTTAGGAGAATGCTTCAGTGGCACCCCATCAAGTTGCACCGTGAGGAACACGTTCTCAGCTTTATAATGTTCTATATGACCCTCGTGCTCCGCCATACCTTAAGGATCGTTTTCACTTTCTCGGGGATGATCACAACCGTGAACTAAGGTCTGAAATTTGCATATAGTTTTTTGCATGTTTTTTTTTTAATAACGCACACACTCAACATAGTCCCGCACTAGGGAAACCCTGTGTCGCGGGTGCCATGGACACGCATATAAACTACCACAAATTACACCCAAACTAATGAGAGAAATAAATGTAGGCCATACAAAATTTTTCTCCCGGCCCGGGAATCGAACCTGAGACCTCTGCGGCATAGTAACTGTTTGGCCTCAGAGGCAGGGTTAACGTTCACATTTAAGCTGTAATGTAAACAACTGTTCTGTAGTGCATCCATCTCCTATGCGCGTTACTGCCTTGCACTGGTCTTCTTTCTTTACGAAAGGTAAACTGTCTTTCAACTCAATGGGTCTTAGTTACTTTGCCATGGCAGCTGACTTCGCAAATACAAATAACATTTATTTTACCTAACGTTTTTTGACTCATTTACTGTTATATTAAGGTTGTGTGATAGAGATCGCTGTAAGACCGCCGATTGTACCTTTCACTATGCCTTTGTATTATATTTATTTTATAGTTGTATGTTTTGAGCTTTGTATATTGTAGAACATACCTATTCCTATAGAATCTATAATTAATAAACTATACGCTTTACAATGCCTTATTTGAAAAATGGAAAATTAATATGCTACTCCGCGAACTAAGGAATGTTAAATGGAGCAAAATAGCTGCGTTTTTGTTGGATTTCTTTTGTGCAGTTAATGTTCCCATTCTCGGTCCCAAATACTACCATCAAAAATATAACCGACACAGAGTTTAATTGCATGGAAAGAAATTCAACACAAGTGTAGCCACTTTAATTTTATCAGATTAAAATAGCTATATATGCTGTGTGTGTGTATATATATGTACATAGTTCTGGTCATGTTTTTTGTGTATATTTATGTATGTAAATTATGTGTAAACTTTGATCCTATCTTTAAATTTTTATTGAATGTCATTAGTTGTTGTGAAATTACTCCACTAGTTTGTTATAACTATTAATACAAAGATCGAAATCTTAGAAAAAATTCCGTCGATCCGGATTTGAACCGACGTCTCCTAGCAAACCGTGGCAGACGCTGTGCTACCTAAGCGACGGAACGAACCAGCGAACCTTACGAAATGTTCTATGTACTTCTTGTCGGATCTTTGTGTTTGGTTTTCAACCACCATTTAACCGTAGCGCCAGCTACGCGAAATCTATGAAGTTTGATCCTATCTGTTTTTAACCTAAGCTTCTCATCGTATGCGCCGCCTGTTAATTATTCTGAACCCAGCTCGCCGGTTGATTAGCAAAGAATGCCTAAAGGCATTCAGTCCACCGTTTGAACTGTATAATGTGCAATAAAGTTTAAATAAAGAAAAAAAAATATAGCACGATTATAAATCACATTATAAATGTTAGACAACACACGTCGCTCTGATCTCAAAGTAAGTTACTAAAGCACTTGTGTTATGGAAATTGGAAACAACGATGGTATCACACACACCCAGACCCGCGAAAATATAGAAAACTAAAAATTTCGATATTGGTCCGGCCGGGGATCAAACTCAGGACCTCAGAGATGGCGACACTATGAAAATCAGTGTGCAAGCTCAAGGTAAACTTTTTACACTTGAAAACGTCATTTTTAAGCTACTGCTCTTTCACTACGCTGACCTCCCTGAGAAGAACAATCAAGAAACTCTAGGGATTGGATATATATATATAATATGTTTATATATATGTACTTCTACTTACTACTAAATATACAGACGAAGTTGCAGACTAAGATGGAGCCAGAAGATGCTTACATAATCCAGTTTTAAATATAGGAAGCAGTTTAGAATGTCGGATTTCAGACGGGAGTTCGTTCTATAACAGTAAAGGAGTCTTTAAAATACAGCGGATGAAAGGAGGTTTCAACAGGTTATCCATCTGACCTAAAACTAGATGTGATTTTTTTTATGATATCAAAAGACGGAACGAAGAAGTCGTGCGCCTGGTGGTAAATAGCACGAATACGCATAACAGTTGCAGTACAACTCAGAGCTTTAAATCGCAAATACTGCACACTACACTGCCACTGCATCCGTCATTCTGAGACAAAAAATTATCAAGCCCCTTGTATCTGTAATTTCACCAGCGCCTTAGAGCCCACCCACGTCGCTACAGGACGTCTCACGTTTCTATAACAATTTCTTGGCCACCATTCGGTTATCGCTTTAGTCTACATATCTTCACCACGCCTCGCCTAGTTTTATTTTAAGTTCGTTATCCGATTCTTCCATGTCCTGGACCTAAATTACCCGTTACTCTTGAAAACCAGAACCGAGCAATTCCCACATTACTGCTTGGTGGCAGAAATAGGTAAGGTGGCAGTACTAAACTTGGATGAACTCTTTCACCCAACTCTACTGCTAATAGTCTAATAATAGATTCTAATAGTAGATTAGAAAAAATCTAATAGTAGATTTAACACATAAATAAAGAAGATAATAAATTGTCCATAATCCTATTTATTTATGTGTTAAGTAATTAATAAAATGCAGTCATTAACTGTATTTTTTACAAGAACAACAGGGAAGAAGAGTTATTCATATTTTAAACACTAAATGTTTTTTTTAACGCACAGACTCAACATAGCGCCGCACTAGGGAAACCCTGTGTCGCGGGTGCCATGGACACACACATAGACAACCACAAATTACACCCAAACTCACGAGAGAAATAATGTAGGCCTACAAATATTTCTCCTGGCCCGGGAATCGAACCTTGTATCTGTAATTTCACCAGCACCTTAGAGCCCACCCACGTCGCTACAGGACGTCTCATGTTTCTATAACAATTTCTTGGCCACCATTCGGTTATCGCTTTAGTCTACATATCTTCACCACGCCTCGCATAATCTCCTGCCTAGTTTTATTTTTATTATTCCGGCATGATAACCGTTCGGCCACAGAGGCAGTTAAAATGGCTATCGTTGTAATTTTTTCTGAATTATTACAGAATACTAATAAAAAAGAACTCAACAGTTCGTAGAATTACATCTACCGGTTACCGGAAAGTGCGCGAAACCGGATTAGAGATTAATGAGATGGAATATTTTCTTCAAATTTAAATGGGACCAATACCGAGGCATCCTCTTTCCAACAAAAAGAATCATCAAAATCGTTTCACCAATACTGGGGTTATCGAGTAACATACATATAAAAAAAATTTTAAAAAACCTCGTTTTTTTGAAATCGGTTAAAAAAATAGTCCAGCTCCATATCAAAACGCAATACATACTTACCCTTGAATGGCATGGAAATGGCAGAAACATAGTATAGCATATTTAGTATATTACTTAATTAATTACTTCTTGGTTATATACTCGTAGCTTCGTTCCGAAGTGGCCTTTTGTACAACTACCAAATAGTAGAAAACACGAGATAAAGTACAGTTAAGTTAAAATTTAAACCAAGTTTCAACTCGCGTTTTTTGCTCAAGAACTCGAGTGAGACTGGATTCTTAAAAACTTTGTAGTAATATATTTTTCCCAGTGTCACGTGAAGTTTTCTTAGTAAATTACGACTGGTAATTCTACAAATTTCTCTTAGCGCGTAAGACTTTGAGATAATAAGAATAATACATTTTATTTATTTCATACTTATACAGACAGACGTGTCGCTTAGCACTGGGCGTACCACTTGTTCGTTCCGCCACTTAGTATCATAAACAAAAACTCCACTACTCATTCGTAAGACAGATTTCCCTGAGAAGAACGAGCAAGAAATTTATTAATTTATTTATTTCACATACATAAGCTAGCAACTATCATTACAGGACTAACCTCATGCGATAGTGTAGTAGTCAAAATTATCACTTGTTCATTATATTCAAAATTATATTGTAACGTATTACATTACAACTGTAACTATTTTCTATTAAGATCACAAGGCTGAGAGTGAAAAACAGCATTACCCTGAGGCTTTGTCCTTTTCATCAACATATCAGTGATAGAAATCAGAATAGCCCATAGTGTACAAGTACGTCATACGATTTTCTATACTATATACCCGTATGAGAGTGTGAGGATTTAAGTAATACAGTCCTATTTATTTTATTATTGAAGAGCCTTCTTTATAACAATGTAAAATAATTCGGGGCAGTAAACTGGCGCTGAAATGAAATCCGGGGCACTACCCAAGAAAATATCATCGCCGTCAAACCATTTTATGTCCCACGTGTTTTGTGTCCTAAAGCGGGTTGGAGACTTTACAAGTTTTCCAAGGGTCTGCAAAGATCCGCAACGAGCACATAGACAAAATTCGTAAGTTTTTTTTGTGATAAAATAAGGGCGCCTGATGGAAAGTGACGATGAGGTCGGTGGAGTATGCACACCTAAAAAATGCCTATTCATTCTCGCCTTAAATGTGAATGCGTAACTCTTCGTGCGAATAGGTAGGACCCCAGCCTACGTCTAGTCCCCCGATGATGGAAAGGTGAAGGCGGAATTAAATTGTGCAATTCCATCGCTCAGTCTCTGTAGAATACCAATAGGCGGGCAACTTTATGACGCCAGTGTCAAAGCTTTTGAGTTTCGCCTCTCTAAATTCGAGTCAACTCTAAGCCTCTTGGAACGCTCTTCAACTGAACTGGCCAGTTGGTATTTAGACACACATTAAATATGGTTCAATGAAGTTTGAGCGAACAATAAGATGTCAGGTCAACATCATTTGCACTTAACAACCTAGCCACATTGAACAGGATTAAACATGTGGTGGTAGTAACTTGGGCTAAAACTAAAACCTATCAAACAAACTAAATTTAACTTTAAATTTGAATCCGAAAGGTTGTTTATTGTTTGCACGTGGAATTGCAGTTCGTAGAAGTCGGCAAATGAACTACAACTTTCGTTGCCGGCTATTCAACTTACGTCTACACTACAGTCCCTATATAATGATATCTTTCAAGTTATGTAACTAAAATATAAAACGCGTTTACTCAGTTCATAAGATAAAGATAGTTTATTTAGAAATAATTAGCATAAAGTCCATGGTTCGAATTTTTCTAACAGCAGGTATCTACGATTTTTATTATGAATTACATTTAAGAATGTTTACTGGCAGTACCTCTCGCTAACCGTGAAGAAAAATATCGTGATGAAGAAGGTTCACAGCCCTTGGAAAACGTGTGAAGAACCCACATTGAGTCAACGTTACTATGAAAATAACATAAAACCCTCTCCTTAGAGAAAACGCGTATATTGATTACGAAAGCTTCTAAATAAATATCTAGGATTATCGCAAAGCGGACATTTTTAAGTTTCTGGAACCGTAAATGTGGGGTGAACGACATGAAAACGAATAACAATTATAGAGAAATGGTTTGAAATTCAGACGACGACGCTTTGAAAAATTTGCAATCATAGATTTAAATAAAGATTGAACAAAAACCATCCAATTAATAAAATACCTGAATAGTTTAAATTCTATTCTTGACACACATTCTGTCTTACTTTAGCTAATTCTACTAAATATCTATAAAACACGACCAACGCTAAATTACTTCATCCTATATTTAATTATTTTGTTAATGCAACTAGGTAGGTATGGTACTTTCTCGTTTAGAAATTATTCGCACACGACATTCAAAATTTTCAAATTTTGCCGTTACCTACGCCATGTCTCCCGCTCTGATTAGCTTGCCTCTATCTCGTAGGCTGTCTAGAAGAGATTGCTCTTAGCAATAAGGCTGCCTTTGCCCACGTTACTTTTAAGTTATTTATGTACTATTTATGTTCTTGTGTGTGAGCAATAAGGTTTGTTATCTATCTATCCATTATTTTTATCAATGTTTTTGCCTTATAAAGTGCCAATTATAGAAACTAGGCTACTTTACCCTACTTGTAAAATGTGATTATCTAGTAATTTCGGAATATACGCGGTTTTAACTTTTTCATTTTTAATGTATATATCAAAGCTATAGACAACTATAGTAGTAGGTGTACATCAAACCTATATGCATTTTTGCATTTAAAATATTGACTTACTGAATAGAATAATACACATGTATATTTTTATTCATGTATGTATGTAAACATTTCGTTAATAACATATTTACCTATCATAAAATACTTAAGAACTGTGTATCAAGGAGGTCAAAAAATAGAAGTAACGTCTAAAATACATTCAATATGTTATATCTGCTACTAACTAACTAGAATAAGGATTTCAGCTGCAGGTAAAGTTAAATAGTGTACAAGATTCTGCATGTTCCTTCAAACGTTCCGTAGCTTAATTCAACCGACCTATATCTGCACTAAATGGAGCAGAAGCCTGTACTCTATAGACATATTTATGCTTCTATTAGTACCTGTGGGCGATGCGCTTTATGCTGTGGCCGATTTAACGCCGTTCATAGCCTGAATGGTTTATATTAAAGTTAGTATGGACGGTGTTGTGATTGTTGCAACGTACTTTGACGCCGGCTTGCTTTTCTGGTCAACGGATGTTTGGATTACGTTGTTTAATTAGGTTTTCAACTCAATGAAAGTTTTCTTCCCTATCTTTTTTTCTACCAAAACCTTCGCAATGTTTCTGTATAAACATAAGGTAAGTAAATTCACAAACAGAATAAACAAGATAAAGGGACAGACGTACGTATTTAAATTCCCAAACAGAAACGCACCGTGTACACGTTAAGTCTCAAAAGTTACGTGACGTTCAAGAAATCTCGTTCGACTATAATGTTAAACCAATTGTCTTGTTACTTTGACCTTTATTCATCTTACCATAAAACTAGAGATGTTCCCCTACCCTTTTCAACATAACCTAATCCTCGTTATCAAAATCGACAAACTAAATATTATCTGATACCGCCTGACGCATGCACCTGATATAAACTTTCGCTCGCAAATATTCGATTGGACGTAACCAGTTATGAGTAATAATATAACCAAACATAAATTTCGTAATGTAGTTGAGTGAAGTTAAGTTTTTCTCTGGGTGTCCATGTCAGAAAACGTGTGCATCGTCTTACCAATACCGCAGCCTGGTTATACGCTTGACTTAAACACCATAAATATTTGCTAGCTTTTAATACGCGTCCATAACGACCACATATTGCTGCGTAACTGTAAAGGGAACACAAAGGCTGTTGGCGCGTTTAGCATAATATTATCACTGTAGAAACACAACACTACCTGTAACGCTGAGCAAGGACATGTTGGCCGTGCGTCCCGGCCTGGCTGGCCCGTCGACCCGAGGCGGTCGGCGGGGCCGGCGCCTCACCGGCCGCCGCGGGGCGCCATAACTCGCAACGCGCGCCCGGCTCTCCGCGGGCCGGCGACCGACTGCCGCCCGGTTACTCGCCGATTTGCCGCGCACGCGCACTCCAAAACACCCTCTGACATCACCGGTACCCGGATTATTTTCACCCGGCGAGGTAAATACCCTCACATCGATCGGGCCCGGTTAAACTTGATGCAATCATTGCACTGCCCTAGTCTTCGGATGCAGTTTTATAGGTTGCTAACGATCGAGTCGCCGCGCCGACCACCACGCGGATTAATAGGTCATCCGGTGTCGCGAGAGTCGTGGCGTCTGACGCGGCGCGAAGGCGCGCGAAATATCCCGGTCACCGCAGAATGGCACTGCCGACTCAAGTTTTGTACACTATGCTTTCTTTATAAGGAACTACCAACAGTGTTTCATAACACTTAATACAGGATCTTAGGTGGATTCTTTCTGCTTAGTTAATACGTTCCAAAAATTTATAGATAGATGTATAAGATGTATAAGGTACAAACCATATGAAAACAGATTAATTACCACACATTAAAAACACCTGCTATCATAATATTAATACTAGCTGAAGCAGGCCGAGGCATGAAATTATCATAATCGGAATTAAAAATTATATTTCTCGGATTTAGCTGAAATTTGTGCTCCAAAATGTTTTCGACCTATTGCTTTCCAACTCAGTCATGTGGAACTGAAATTTCGTAGGGCGAACTGGGCAAAACGATCAAGCTACACGCAACCGACAGAGATCACGCAAAAATCGCATTTGTTACCCCTAGAACATCGCGGTCGATCTTCATCTCGAGTATCAGATTATATTAATATTTCAGCTATACACTTTTACAGAGTTGCGTTCTCTTGTTAAAGCTGTAAGACTTTCTATTGTTTCCCGTAAGTCAATGAGGGTTGTCTTGATTTCATTGTAACTTAATAATGTCTACCGTAAAGACAGCCAATGGTAGAGTAATTTCAACAGTTAGTGTTTTTATTATCAATATGGTTATATATTTACTTAAATTTTCGAATGTCTCGAAAATTTTATAATAGTTATGGACGTAACTTAGAATTTGACGAAAATGAATTATTATAACGTACGTAAATTATAAATTATAACGTAGAACATGGAATTAAGGATTTATAATGTATGTAGATAAAGTTTATATGTCAAAATCGTTAGTTACATATGTCTAATAGGGATGATATTAGCGAAGTCGGATGATCTCATCTAATTCTTTCATATTGTGAACAAAAGCCATTTTTAACTGACTTTAAAAAAGGAGGAGGTTTCTCAATTCGACTTTTTTTGTATGTATGCTACGAGATTACTTCAGCCTTTGTGAACGGAGTTTAATGATTCTTTTTTTGTTGAAAATTGAGTATCTCAGAATTGGTTCCATTTAAATTTGAAGAAAATATTGAACCTCAAAGGGTGGCAAACTAGGATGAATCCAGTTTCACGCACTTTCCGGTTACCGATTTCAATAAAACTTGGCATATAGATGTAATTCTATGAAAAGGGTGGCAAACGAGGATGAATACAGTTTCGCGCACTTTCCGGTTACCGATTTCAATTAAACTTGGCAAATAGATGTAATTCTATGAACTTGTCAGATCGGTTATTTTTTTATAATTGGCTACAAATACATAGAGATAGGTTCAAGATGCCTAATTTACAAAATATAATAATAATAACGCGCAAAGTACCGGAGGAACGTCAAGAGTTTAAATTTTAAGAAAATAGATACGTTATACTGTCAAATGTAAAGGCGCCTTAAAATTAGACGCTTTTAGAAGCGGTGCAGTGGCGCAAATGTGGCGCGGCAGCCGCACGTTACGTCTTACTTCACTAATTGGTACTGCAAAAACTACAGAGCTTTTATAAGCCGCCCTTAATCAAGCTTTAATTGCCTTGAAAGCTTCAACTTTACACCGGGACAGTTGTTTCAACTGTACCAAGCACAGATCCGGTCCTGTATGGAGTACTGCTGTCACATATGGGATAGCTCTGCTAAATACCAACTGGCCACTTTGGATTCAACCGACAAGCGTGCCAAAAGGCTTATAGGTGACTCAGAATTAGAAGATACGAAGCTGCAGAGCCTTGAACACTGCCGTAAAGTTGCCTGCTTATCGATATTCTACACGATATATCATGGAGAGTGTGCGATGGAATTGCATAATTTGATTCCGCCTTCCCCTTTCCATCATCGGGGGACTAGACGTGAGCTGGGATTCCACCACTATGTCGTGGATATTCCCAGGATTCGCACGAAGCGTTTCGCTTCCACATTTATATAGCGAGCGGCTAGGGAGTGGAATTCCCTGCCTGCAGACGTATTCCCCGAACGCTATAACTTGGACCTTTTCAAGGCGAGAGTGAATAGGCATTATTTAGGTGTGCATGCTACATCGTCGACCTCATCATCACTTTCCATCAGATGAGATGGAGGTCACATGCGCACTAATTTTTTATAAAAAAAAATCCTGAATTTAAATCTTGAGAGTAGAGTTTGACGAACGGTTCCTACTGCAACGTGATTACACAAATCAATCCCTATAATAAAAGCGAGAGTAACAATACAAAATGATAGCCGAGTCACCGGGTTAAGTCTTCATTTGTGTCTGAAGTTATTAACGATAAAATGGAATAATAAGATTACGAACAAACGAGAATTTAATCAGTTACTACTACTGCGGAATGGTCTTAATTTAAAAAATTCACTCCACGTATTTCTTATATAGAACAGAGCATACACCTACTCCTTCCTTGGATAGGAGTGTTTTCACTTCTTTTTGTTTACTTGCTTAGTAGTTGAATACTCATTATTTTTCCTGTTTTGTGATCATTTGGTTAGTTAAATTAAAACTTTTTACATGCTTACACATTTTTTCTGCCTTCAACAACACAACGTTGGGTCTCTTTTTTTTATTAAGAGTTTTGGCTTGGATTAGCGATAGGCGAGTCGAGTTAATTAACTCGGTTAACTCGAGTTACTTCCACGAGTCAACTCGAGTTATTTATTTGTGAACTCGAGCTAACTCGGTTCGATACCCGCCCCGCGCGCCGCCGAGCCCAGTGGCTACTCGAGTCGCGAGCGATGGGCGAGTCGAATTATTTAACTCGAGTTACTCCCACAACGGAGTCAACTCGAGCTACTTTTTGTGAACTCGAGCTAGCTCGGCGCAGTTCTCACCGAGGCGAATACTTCATTCATACAGCGCGTCGGCTATTCGTTCTCACTCGGTCGGTTCGGCGAACTTCGGAGCACGCTCGAGTCGCGGTCGGCCGGCCGATCGTGCCCAACTCAGAGAATCGTCGGTTCGAATTCTACTCGCGACTCGCGATTACTCGAGTAACTCGAGTTAAAAAAAATACAACTCGTCCCATCGCTAGCTTGGATACAAGTCCTTTGAGCCATGTCTTCGTTTCATTATCAGGATCCTCATTAAATATTTCCCATTGTGGTTCTATGACATCATGTTATCACTTTCTTTTAAACAAATTAGTTCTCTTGATTTAGCTTTCTTTCTTCTTCTTTGGGCGGGGGTCAATATTTATGTTTTTACTTTCACTTATACACATCATTGTCACTTTGAAGAAAAACTTTGAATTCGTAATTATTAGAATTTTCAGATTGAACTCTTTGTAACTTTCTTCATCACTATTTCTTTCTTCGCATTATCTTCATAATATACTTAAAATAAAATTAATCTTTGTAAAAACTGTACTTGTAACTTCAAGAGCCCGCCTTTTTGACGTCGGGTCTCTAGAACAAGTTCAGAAAAGAAATCGTAGTAGTAGAGATTCGTAGTAGTGAAACAATTCGTCCAGGAAAGTACTGCCTACCTTACCTATTTCTGCCACCAAGCGGTATTGTGATCACTACTGTGAAAGGGCTGTAACACTAACAACCGTGATCAGGATCACGGTAATAAAACAGGAAACTTCCGGTCTACAAATTTATTTAACGTGAAGTACTGCCGTCTGGATCCCTACATTTAATACTTAACTTAACTTTTAAATCTCCCTCTAAAGCGTCCGTATATTCGGGTGAGGTGATCGCTGTTTTTGAGGCAGTTTCATATGTTGAATCCCACAAATTAGACAAATCTGTAATTTTTACAGACTCTCGTAGCTGCCTGGACGATCTGTTAAAATTCCCCTTTCGTAGCATAGATGTTCACCCAATCAATCTTAAAACAAAAGAGCTCCTTTACAATTGCTCTAATCTTGGCATTCAAATTGTTCTTGTTTGGGTTCCTGGACACTCTGGCATTCCCGGGAACGAACAAGCGGATAGATGGGCTAAATGGGCGACACATTCTGGTACCATTATATATGATAAATGTTTTTCTCAAGACTTACGCTCTCAGGCTAAGATTGATTTACATAATAACTGGAAGACTTACTGGTCGTCTTCTAGCAGACAAAAAGGCAAATATTATGCTGGTCTTCAACCAGTAATACCCAAGAAACCTTGGTTCTTCGAGTTCCGCGAGGCCAGGAAAAGAACAACTTCAACTATCATCCGATTGCGCCTAGGACATAACTGCAGACCTACTTTTCTTGCTAAGCTCAGGATAAGGGATCACTCCCTTTGTGAGTGCGGTCTTGAAGAAGGAACTCTTGACCATATATTTTTTAACTGTGCATTATATCCCGTCTCTTTATACGATCTTCTTCCAGATTGTATCCCTCGTCCCACAAATTTTTATAGTATCCTTTCTCCCCTAAAACCTCCTCTACTATTTACTCTATTTAAATATATTGAACAAAATAACATACGGTTATAACTTTTACTATGTGCACAGCATGTCTTTACGCTTTTCATCCAAAGTAGCTAGTCAAATAACCCCGTGTTTTGTCTTTGTCCATAGGATGGTGCAACCGATCATCGTCGTTTGAGTGAATCTTGATAAATATACCGGGTATCTTTCAACCCGGACACTGGCAGAATTGTCCTCAGTCGGACAGAAGCCAAATACCCCAAAAAAAAAAGTGAAGTAAAAGGTAAAGTAAAAAAAAACTGTAACAAATAAAAGGTAGATGTAGAAAACAGTACATTAATAAAAAAACACTCCCCAACTTGACCTAAAAAATGGTAGATGTTAGATTTAGGCACTTAGCCCTTATCGGGTTTTATTATGTTAAATTGCAGATATTGGATAGCCTGTTATTCGCTCATTATGGTCGATACATGATTTACATTGATTGTATCATGATTAAACTTGAAAAGAAGAAAAAATTAGACAATTTGATTTAGTAGTTCTGTCCGCTATCGCGGTCAAGCAGAAAGTGACCGTGGTACGAAGCAAAATGAGAAAGTCAAGGAAGATGGAACAATTCAAATTTAAAATTAAATACAAGCAAAAGAAAAAATGATACGATACAAAAAGGTAAGATGACGGTGTAAGGAGGTCACAACTGTATTCCGGTTTTGAAGGTTAAGGGCTTTGGTGAAATTACAGGCACATGGGACTTGTCAACTTGTGTCTCAGGGTGACGAGGGCAGTGGCAGTGCCTATCAAATCTTTGCAATTTAAGGCTATGAGTAGCACTGCAACTATTTTGGGCAGGCGTGTCGCTTACCAACAGGCGCACGCCTTATTCATCACTTCACTTGTTATCATAAAAAAAATGTGAAAATATACTACACACGTCTGTGGCATTTATGTCTAGGTTGTTTATAGAGGATATATTTTTACCCACAAAGTTAACCAACGGAACTTAAGTGAAAACTGATTTTTTTATTGCTGCCTCTGTGGCTGAACGGTTACCATGCTAGACTGCCACGCAGAGATCCCGACTTAGGTTCCCGAGCCGAAGCATTTAATATGGCCTCATTTATTTCTCTCGTGAGTTTAGGTGTAATTTGTAGTTCTCTACCTGTGTGTGTCCATGGCAGGGTTTTCCGTAGTGCGTGACTTTATGTGCGTTATTTTAAAAAAAATTGTTGCCTAAATTTTTTTATTGATTACGTAGTCTGGAATTTAATTATTGAGATAACATTGAGAAATTAAAACCTATGTGAATTTGTTGCTCTGGAATGGTATGCTAATTACACTGGCAACTACCTCCAAAGTTTATCATCAAACCTAAGAACTCGAAACATAAAGTAAGTTGCAAGTACTCTTAATTTGTACGCATGCCTCAGAAGCTTCCGTCTTCAAAGGGCAAAACTTCACAAAGTATCAAAGGAGTTTAAGAAGTTTCAACAATAATATTATTTGGAGGTATTTAGAATAATGTCCGCTAAGTCTAAAATAAGATGGTTTAATATTAAGGCGAAGTATTTCAACGCGAGCCTAGATTTTAAGTTGTGAGTTTCCCCACACGTCCCACAATCCGGGCGCTGTTAATTTATATGAATAAGATAAGAACAGGTGGTGAAAATTTGACACAGATCTAACGTCGACAAGCGCCCGATAGCTACTGGCGGGGCACCGGGCAGCGCGACGACGCAACGTCAAACCGCTGGGCAAATAACATTTGAAAACGGGAATAAACGCGTTTACATATGAATAGGTATTTTCCACACCTACCTATAGTTTCCCAACGTTTCGACCAGGTTGCACTGGCCGTGGTCACGGACTGACTCAGCTAGTCAACGATTTTACAAAAGACAATATTATATTTACCATAATTAAGCTTTTAAGTTTTTGTTGTACTATTTGACACTTTTTAGATCTATCTTTGGTAGTAAAGCAGTATTAATATTATTATACTATTTTACATCTATTATTACTATTACACTAGTTTACAAATAACCCTGTATGTACTTATAAAGAGACTGTAACGTAGGTACAACATAAACAGTAAAACTTACAAAGTTCTATTGTAACAAGTACAAACAATAAACTTATTTATTCCTTGACACTGGAACATTTTGCGAATAACCGAAATAAATAATAATAACCACTAAAACTGAATGCTTGTGGTGGGATTTTATTTTACTCTGATTAGTAAACTTGCAAGTAGAAACTACCTACTAATTCATGGCGAACACTCCTGCAATGTTCTCATAAGGTTTTCCCGCGCATAATCTCCGAGGTACTTCGTTGAATTTTAAACTTAAATATACAACCACTAGTGTAGGAAGAACTCTGACAGATGACCTGTTTTAATGAAAACTCACTTGTCTACTTACCTTCATTCCAAATTCAATTTTCACCCGTTCCTCTTCTTTTTTAAAGTGTTGTAGCTCCATCGATACAATCAATGATTCCGCAATCGTCGAGGTAAGGGAGACACGCACTACAGCTTTAAGGCAAACACTACTTTAATCAATATTCTATGGCTCAGTCGTCAAACATTACATAACTCTAGATTAAGTAAAAAAGTTATAAAAGAAAACTTCTCTAGTCAACTTCTGCCTGTAACAAAATGCAGAAAAAATATGATTTCTTTTACTAGTGACTAGTTGTTGAAGCCTGTATTCGACATGTTATCAAAATAAAAATATCTAAAAATGTTTATTCAAAGTCGAGTCGGAACTGAGGTGGACTCCATTATTAGGTGGTTTTTTGCATGTTCATCATGGTATTCTGTTTTTAGAAGCGTTGAAACTACACTTACAAAAGTAGCTAATTAGCTCCATTATGATGTCCTCGGGTTGAGCACTGCAGAATCAAACTACATATGTTTTATTATTAATATCAGAACAAAACCAAGAAATGACCTCAGTCTGAAAATTCGCCGACGTGGTAACTGAGTTTAATACTGAGCATGTACCTCTACTAATAGAGTTTTATTTACTAAGGATTTGGGGGTTATCTTAGATTGGCGTTTGAGATGAGTTTTTTGTTTTTATTCCTGTAGTTTGTAGTGCTTACAAGAATATAATAAAAAAAAGCTTGACTTCAGTTTCGCGTGTGGATACAGTGAGTGTACTTTGTCGGAAAAAAGTGAGTGACAATGGTAACGCCACAAGAAATCGCGATGAGGATGGGTAGTCGTCGACAGCGAAAAAGGGTAGCCAGATATGTCTGTTCTTAAAGTTGTCATCTGCCGCTGGCCACGCAACCTGTGACCATGGAGCGTGAAACTGTTCCGAAATATCGAAAAAATAAAAAGAAATCATATTGTGGTAAGAAACTTGTAATTAGTGATATCTAATCATTTAGTATATAACCACGAAAGCCTTAAAATCTATATTATAATAAAGTTTCTAGAAATTGAAAAGTGAGTCCCTTGAGTGAGTGAGCGCTGTCTACTAAAAGTAATGAATAAACCTTTTAGGTTTCCTTCTCTACAAATTATGTTCAAAATTTTTTTAAATTCAATTATTTTAAAGGTATGTCTCAGTCAAGGAAATGCGGGGTCTCTTGATATAAGTATTTAATTACTTAATGGATTGGATTCCAACCTCAGTTTGGAGCTTATACCGACTCGACTCTGAATAAACATTTTTTGATATTCCCAACATAGCATACAAACTTTATCTACCATATGTACATATATTGCACTAAATTGAGAAATAAATACATTTTTAATTATATTTAATTGTGGATGGTACATAACTTAAAATATTTGCAAGAAAATTTTCATTTCATTGCTTTCATGTAGCCATTAGAAATCTTAAAATTTTTTTGTCTTTGAAAATTACTTTCTTAACTAACATATTAAACACACATTGCGGTTACCTTCTGGTTCAAATGTAACCAAAAGCGTAGGATTTCTAAATGTACCGTTAATTTTAAAAAAGGAAGAATAAAGAAAATAAAGGAATTTAGATTTTTTTTACGTTACAAATTATGGTTGCTTTTTGTCCGCCCTTTTCGTGTAAGTATAATAGATCACGGAACTCGAGGAAAATTTTAAAAACATTGATTTAGTATACATACATAACTTATATGCCTTTGGAATCCAAAGAATTGACATCGACTTTTAGTGCCAAATCGAAACGACACGCTTACCATAGTTGCTTAGATAATTACTAAACGATTTTTCTTTCTACACTTAAACATCAAGTTAAATTAATTTCATAGTTAGGTACATTTTAAACTGTTTGGATATCATTATTTTGTCAAATGGTTTTCATGTGAAAGATCATCCTAAATTAGCAGTATTATAGCTGTTAACTGCAGAACGCCATTAAGATAGATCCAGTCGTTAAGTTAATTTAGTCACAGTTGGTGTTTGTTAGAGTTTTACTGTTCGTGACATCAGACAATTTGACTGATCACTTATATTATTTAATAACGGATATAAAATACAACCTAATATCGATTATATATTGCAGTGCGTTGGAGGTCAAATGCGAGTCATAAAAATATATATATAATGGAGAAAATTGCATAAATACAGTGTATTTACTCAGATTATGATGACACAACACACGTACGTCCAATTGCTTTGCTACGTACAGATAATATTTAAGAACAGCACCCTAATTATCGACAACTGTAAATGCGATGCAGGATAAACCTACACAGATTTTTTGCTGCGATTATTGTGGAATATAATTTAATTCTATTGTATGTTCTGCGGTTCTATTAAAAAAATGTCGTTTAGGTGTCTTACTCCATTTCTACATTCTCAAATGGACGAAATATGCGCAAATACAGAATTTCTTTTACCTACTGACTATGGCACTATTGCAGTATTAGTGTGTACTATTCAATGATATCAGGTACAATTGCTATGTTCGCGACTAAAGGATAATTTTTTTTCAAATTGAGAACTTGGCGAAAACATATCTTTTGTCTTTGTATTCAGGCTCAGCCTACAGGAAATAAGGCTCTCGAGACGTGTCAAGGGTTTCGCTGTCAATGAGTTGTATTCCTCTGTTACGTATTACGTTGCGTAACTAGCACGTGGTGGACTTCGCCTCATCCGAATTTCGCCGAAAATAACCGAACGCAACGTGGAATCGATCCACCGTACCCGCGACCGCGCGACTTCATGACGTCACAATTCAAGTAGCGACAACTAAAAGTCGTAACTACACAATAATGTTATTGAATTTTGTATTTTATTCTATATTCAAAGTCTAAAATCTCTTATGCATTTCGTCTTCATTTACTTAAGGAAAAACGACAAATACCTAATTTAAGTTGTAATATTATACTGAATTCTTAAAGTCGAAAATTCCCTGAAATGCAACATATACGTAGGGTGTACATATAATAAATATCGCCTAAAGCTTGCAAACCGCCTGACCCATATCGATAGGCCAAACTCGATGCGTATTGCGTATGCACCTGTTTATACCTACATCTTGATAGTATGTTTAACCTTCGGTTGTTACTAAATATAGGACACTATACTGCGTAACTATGTAAATATGTTCGCTACCTACTTTATGTCTAAGATCCAAAGAGCCTTTCTTGCAAATGATTTGATTACTTTTGTGCAATGAAACGGTACGAAATATTTGCTACGAAAATGTAGAACGCGTAGCGTTGCTACGACAGCTTGGCTACGGCGATTATTATTTTTGCACTTTCTTGTTGGTTAATAGGCATTAAAAAAAGTTGGGACGTGCCTAACTGTAATGCTGTACTTTACCTGCTCGTATTAGCATTGGGAAAAGAGGAAAATACGATTAGGTATGATTTATTAGTCGTCATGGAGTTTCCACAAAAGCAGGTCGAGACAGAGAGAATAACGCAAAACAATGAATACTAATAATATCATTTTATTGTATTACAAACATGTCTTTTATAAAAACAAACAATAAAACTTAAAATAAAACTAGCTCAACTAATATAAAATTTAATAGGTACAGTCAATTCGGATAATTTTGACCCAGAGACCGGAAAAAATAATCATTAAGGGCGTTTCAGTGCGTGCAAAATTGAACACAAAATGCAGGAAGGCGCGGCAGAATTCACAATTTTTGTTTTTACCTTATCGAAACCTTTTAATGGATATTGTAAATTCTACCTTATCCGCATGCCATTTGTATTCAATTTTGCGCGCACTAAAACGCCAGCCAATAACGATTACCGCTTTCGGTCCCTGCTTTGAATACTATTACATTTTCCTGAATTGCTTAATAAAATCGTCGTCTGCAAAAATGGTGCCTGTTTCTTAATGTATGTTTTTCTAGATAACCACGATGTTACTCATGATCACAGAACACTAATACCTCATGATTAGGTTTGACTGAAAACGAGTCTGTATAGTCTTTGACACCATAGCCTGTCTTTTAAGACAAAAGGAATTAAAAAATAAAATTGATATCAGGGGGACTATTCTCGATCTCCGTCCGACATCCGTCCGAAACAATTACTGTCAAATAAGTAATATTCGACAAAATTAAAAGACAAGTATCAAGTATGAAGCTTCATTCGCAACACGCGTCTTTTCATTTGGTCAAGTATCGCTTATTTGGCAGTAATTGTTTCGGACGGATG
The DNA here is from genome assembly GCF_003589595.1 of Hyposmocoma kahamanoa. Lineage (NCBI taxonomy): Eukaryota > Metazoa > Arthropoda > Insecta > Lepidoptera > Cosmopterigidae > Hyposmocoma > Hyposmocoma kahamanoa. Next base: position 17,620,646 of record NW_020654289.1, read on the forward strand.
TCGGTCGGCGATCGAGAGAAGCCCCCAGAGGCAACTATCGTCCTTCCAAATAACTTTTTCCATCACTGAGGTATAATTGGAAAAATAGAAGTTCAAAGTTACACAAATTTTCGTAAATTATTTATATTATGAAAATTTTGCATTTTATTTAAAATACTTATGTAACAAGTAATTTTTGTTATGTAAAAATTATGAAAAACTTAATTAATCGAAACACTTAATTTACCACAACGTCGCAGAGTACCTATCTTATATTTCCATTAAAAGTCGCTGTAAAAACATATATACATGTACACATACACATATTTTAAACAGTGTAGGTACACGCAGAAAACAATGGCTAATTTAAAAAAAATTGACACATGTCAGTGTCACCCTTTTCCTACAGTCAAACTGCGAAACGTTTCATTTTACTCAAGATGTTCGTAATTATTTCACAGTAAAGTGACATAAAGACATAATTATTTGATGAGATTCAATTCAATGTTATTATCATGCAATTCAAAGTTACCCAATATGACTGTACATTTACATGGTTTTACAATAATACAATTTTACTATTTGTATTTATATGAGGGTGCACATATTACACATTGGAGAAACACAGACTAACTGGTAATATAAATCAAATTCATATTTTTTTCAAACTATACTATGTCAAGTACATCTTTAGCAGAATTTAAAAAAATATGTTCATTAAATTATTGTCAAAACAAAATATTATTGACATTCTAATTAACATTCACTATTTCTTCATACTAATGCAAACAGTAAATTTCAGTATAGAACAAAAAGTACAGTTATTAATACTTCTATGGTTGTCTTGAAATTCTGCTAAACATTCTGTTTACATTCTAGATGTTTTAACCTGCATGCATGTATATACCCAAACTACATAATTTAAACTCAAATACCTCTTAACATATACGATAATCTAATCACTCTCCCAAGGAAATAACACATAATATTAAATTTCACCAACAAACTCAAAAAAAACAGCCTATTTCATAAGTAGAAATGCTTATATATAAGTAGATTACTACATAGCTACATAAAAAAATGTAATTGTGATTTAAAATTTTTAAAACAGCCCAAGAATTAAGGTTCTCCAGTTCAAGTACAAACTACTGGAAAGATGGTAAAATTAACAGCCATGATAAGCAGTCTGTGGATAAATCTTGCGCTATTGCTAACCAGAATGTTCATGTGTTGTGCCTTAATGGGAACGCCTTAAATTTTGAACCTGTAACTTTGACTTTTAACATCACTTTTTATATTGCTTATTTAAAAAATAAGTTCTTTAAAATTCTGTAATCATTTTGCACAGTCAGTTGCAATGTCCATTTAAATATCATAACATCTGCTAGTATTTAAATCATTTTACATTACATTATTAAGTCCCTCAACAAATTTCAAATATTTTTCATGCCTGTCTGCATAGTTGTCAGTATCAATTCGTCTTTCTTCAACAAATTTCTTTTCATGTGCTATGAGCACAACAAAAAGCAAACTTGAGTACACTCTTTCACTGTCATACTTCCCTATTTTAGCTTGTTTCTGTCTCAAATCGTCAATCTGGCACTTTCTGCAACTCTCCTTTACAAGTACCCCGTCTTGTCGTACTAACCCAAAATGATCATACATGATAGTAATTATTTCATGAATAATAAACCGTCTGTGGTACCATAATGTCTCATGGTATTTATAAAACGTCAGCAATCCATTGTTAATCACCAATTCATTAAATAATAACTCCAATTTTCTACAAACTAAGACATTATTGGAAATACAGTTGCAGTTTTTAGCAACATTGGAAAGAAGTAAGTTAACCAAATTGTCTTCGGAATAAGTATCCAAATTCTCTTCAGAAACTTCGACAGTTATGTCTTTAGGAAAGTTGCCAACCAAAAATTTTATAAATCCTTGATGTAAATTGGTATTGATGGTGTTAGAAAAAATTTTCCAACTTTCATTATTGAATGTGAAAATGTTATTTATACAAAACTGTCTATAATGGTAACAGCTGAAATCTGATACGTGTTTCAGAGTCCATATCTCAGAAAAATTATATTCAATTATGTACAAATTACTTATATTAAATAGTATTTGCTTTTCAATGGCTTTGAGCTTGTTCAGTAGCCACATTCGATGATTCCAGCTATGGTAGTTGTTGGGATTCTTATCTGAAGCCAGATGGCAAACTTCAAGCTCTTCAGAAACAAGATGATCAATATTATATTGATGTGTAGTATCTGAAAGGAAAATTAATAAAATAGAATCACTCACTAGGGCAAAAAGTCGAGTTATACGTCTTTGTGGTATGTATTTACTCTCTAAATCAGCACAATCTACAGAATGTAATAAATTTTGCAATCATTGGAACCTGCAGACGGTAACTTGATATCTTATTTAGAAGCCCATCCGAGTATTGCAGGACCTTATTATTGCAAAAACAGCACTGGCAAGTCACTATGCTATAATTTATTCAAACATACTCTTAACAATACTACAACATATTATGGTTATGAAATATATATATATATATATATAATTTTTTTTTTAATGCATGCACTCAACCCAGTCCCGCACTAGGGAAACCCTGTGTCGCGAGTGCCATGGACATGCACATAGACAACCACAAATTACACCAAAAGTCACGCGAGAAATAAATGTAGGCCATACAAATATTTCTCCCGGCTCGGGAATCAAACCTGGGGCCTTTGCGTGGCAGTCCAGCATGGTAACCATTCAGCCCCGAGGCAGTTATTATAATTACTTGTACAATGAATGTGTACTTTAATAACCAACTTACCTTTGAAAATGAAATCCAAAACCCACCTACGATAGGCAAATGCATCGTTACATTTTGGCTTCCTAGAGAGAACTAGTTTGGTAAACTGCAGCTCTGAAGTTTTTTCCAGCATCAATTTTAATATCATTTCACGTCTTCTATTCCAAAGAGAACTTAATTCTGGATTCACAAGTAGAGTAACATTCAATAGCCTAATAAGTCTGTCTGAGGTAAAAGAAGTTAATTTGAGCGTTTTACGTTTTTGTTTAGGTAACAACTTATCCATAATTTCCGTGTAGCAAAACATATAAACATGCTTCACACACCATGATTCTAGGCCTAGGCAATTTTCTACGAGTAAAACAGGCGACTTATTTTGAAAATTTGATTCCACCGGCACTATTTCAAAGGAACATCTGAAATAAATACAATGGAAAGTTTGAATAACAATGACTAGTATCAGAAGTTATTGAAATTTTGCCAAAAATCACTTACAACTCAGCATTTTTTGTCATAACATTTTCGATGTCTTTAACAATTTTTTCCGCTAGAGCATATTTATCTTCGTCCATTTCCAACACTGGTTACGTATCTCGACAATGTTTAGTAATGAATACTTGCGTTAATTGTAATTATTTATTAATCTTCTTTCAAGCAAACGTCTAAACCATAATGTCAATTTCAATAAACAAAAACAATCAATATTATTTTGTTGGTAGTTTTGAATTCTTTGATTACGAAAAGGTTTGCGATTGGTGGAACAAAGTATACTAGAGTGGTGGCAATTGTGTTGGGTCATGAAAAAAATGTCTATTTGTTCAAAACATATTTTTCAGGAAAATAAATATTTTTCCGGATACTTTTCCAATATCTTGCTCTATTTTTCCATATTTGACGTTGACACCTATCAATAGTTGAAGTTAGTGAACGAAAACGATGGAGCCAGCAGCAAATGGTGGTGGTGTGGTTGTTGGAGGTTTTTTTCGCTGTATTGTTTATAAATGTGACTATTAGCTACACAAGCTTATTTTATAATTCGCGCCAAATGACACTTCAAAAAATATTTCTAAATGTAGAATATAATAGAAAAAAAGGGGTGGGAAACTTCGTGCGAAGAAGACGCAGGTTTTCCTCCAAATTTTAAATATACTTAAAACTCTAAAAAAGGATTGGTTTCTGTACTATAAGTGTATATATTTGTATTAATTCTTTGTATATTTATATTTAATAGTGTGTAATTTGCTGTATATATTGGTAAGTTTTTAATTTTTTCTTGTTAGTATGAGCTATCCGCCCGATGACCCCGGAGGGACACTTCCTCCGGTGTCTCAAGATGCGTTTAATGAAGATGATACAGTTGCTCAAGCTCCAATAAATATGCTAGTAAATGCTCTTGAGTCATCCATGGACACAGACAGCTCGTTTACTGAAGTGAGAAAACGTAAACGTGTTTCTCGCGTTGTTTGTCCAACTTGTAATAAAAAAGAGGCGGGGTGGATCAAATAACTTAAATGCCAATGTTCATTGAAGAAATCTGATGAAAATTCATAAACAAAAGATATTAAGTAAGAAGAAGAAGAAAGAAGAAGAAGTAAGAAATAAAGATATCAAGTCTAATCCCAGTCCGCATATAACTAACAGAGTTGTTATGACATCTCAGCATAATGCAGGCACTTCCAATAAAATTATTGTTAATGAGACGAATCGACCGATGCCTATTGGCCGTTCTAACTGTCAGGCATCTGATGTAACTCCTTTTGTAGTCCATGTTCAAAAACAAACTCTATCTGATAACAGTGACACTACTTCACACCCAGTAACATTTGGACGATTTTTAAAAAGAGCAGTTAAAGGCGTAGTAAATGGTAGTCTAAAGCGAATAGGCCGAAATCGTATTTCTTTGAATTTCATTAATTACACCGATGCTAATAACTTTACAATGGACGAAAGTCTCATCGCAGAGAAGTACAAACCCTTTATACCAACCTTTAATGTCACCAGAATGCGTGTGGTAAGAGGAGTCCCGCTTGATTGGACTGATGAAGAAATAATTTCTAATATTTTTGTACCTTTGGGTTGTGGCCCGATAATAAAAACTAGAAGAATTAGACGAAAAGTTACCAATAATAATAATGCAAGGGGATTTGTAAAGACAGGTACCATTGTTATAACGTTTGATGGGCAAGTACTGCCAACCCGAGTATACATGTGCTATACAGCTCTATCTGTTGATCTGTATATCTATCCTACGGTGCAGTGTTATAATTGTTGCAGGTTCGGTCATGTCAAAAATCGATGCTGTTCCACACCAAAGTGTTATAAATGTGGACAGGGACATTCGGGTGACAGTTATGACATTATGGAGGAAGACTACTGATGTTGCTTATGTAATGTTCATCACCAAGCAATGAATAAAAAAAGTCTTGAGTATAACAGACAAAAAGGTATAAAGGAAACCATGAGCACGAACTGTACCTCTTATATGGAAGCTGTTAAGTTGCATCTACCTATATCTAAGATATCGTAAGCCGATGCCTTACTTCAGCCATCTTATCCCTCTTTCAATGTCACATCATCACTAATAATGTATCTCAATATCAGTCGTATAGGAAAACAGTGTTCAAGAAACCTTGGACACCACCTACTTCCTCTAAAGGTTACGATCGCAAAGCCCACAATGAAGTTATAAGACAACCGTGTCTACCAGCATCTAGACCAATTATAAATAATGATAATAATAATAAAAAAGATATTAGTATATCAGATATTATTAGTACATTAACAAAGTTGTTAGCTCAATCAAATATAGTATCACCGTCCAACGTTGCATCAGTTATACATGCATTATATCAGTTATCTTGCATTAATCACAATGAATCACAAAGCTACAATAATTTAGTGTAGTTGTCTCAGTATTAAAAACAAGAAACATGAATTAATTACTCTAATTAATAGATATGAACCTTTTATTATATGTCTTCAAGAGACATAGTTGAATCAGGAAAATATTATCAACATTCCTGGCTTCAATTGTTTAAGGTCGGACAGGCCTGATGAGTTTGGCGGTGTCGCTTATTCATCAAAGATTGTTTTACAGTTAGCACTCTTCCTCTCCCTTATTTAAATAATGATATCTCTGCTCTAGCTGGAATAGTAAATAATATTTGTTACATTTCTATATACTTTGCCCGTCCCAATAATTATATATTTAATGGTTTTAATCGACTGTTTAACTCCCGACCAAAACCATTTGTATAATTAGAAGATTTTAACTCTCACCATATGACTTGGGGCTCTTCTATTTCAAATTACTATGGGGAACAATTATTAGAATTATTAGATAGCCATAATTTATGCATTTTAAATACTGGTTCACCTGCTCGCATTACAGGGCCTAGGGAAAGCTTAATTGCCCCTTGTTTATCCATATGTACACCTGATCTTGCTTCTGATTTGTTGTGGTTCCCCAGTGATTCTACTTATGGCAGTGACCATTATCCATTAATTGATACCTTCCCTTTTAAAAAACCTTTTATACAACCTAAACAACCTCTCCTGAAACGTAAGAATATTAATGCCGACTGGGACTTATTTAAAAATAATGTTGAACAACTGATACAAGTCTTGCCTGTAATATCATACACCAACGTGTCAGCTTGTTCTGATAGGCTGGCCAAACTTCTAATTGAAGCAGCTGACAAAACCTTCCCGCTGAAGTCTGGTGGCTCTTGTAGGATTCCTTCCCCACAATGGTGGGATGATAAGTGCACCAAAGCAACAAAAGAGCGGAAAGAGGTCGAAAAGCAATATAGTAGTTCTATGACCGATAACAATTTTACTAACTATATTTTAATTGCCAATGCTACAAAAAATCTGCTGAATAAGAAAAATTTTGAAGGATGGCAAAGATTTTGCACCTCATTTGATCCCAGTGTAAATTCCTCCATTGTTTGGCAGAATATCAGAAGATTTAGATCTGGTTTTCGTTCCACTCAAACATATAGTCTTTCTATTATTCTTGCAGAACAGATCATGGATCGGTTGGCCCCTCCCTCAGTTTCAGAGCAGATCATCCCCTCACCACTTCCATTTCTGCCATCAACAGGTAGTAACAATAACAATGTTATAAACCTTAACTCTTCCTTCACCACGAGGGAGTTAAAGGGCGTTCTGTCAACTGTTATAGATTCCGCGCCAGGTGAAGATGGGATTCCATATTCTTTTCTTTCTAATTCAAATAGTGCTTGTCTAGAATACTATCTTTCTTTAATAGCTGAGTTAGCCAGTTGATCTGCTTTTTCATTTCCACGAATACCCACATGACTAGGTATCCAGGCAAATACAACTTCATATCCTTTAATGAAGCATTGATGAAGGAGCTCTCTAATGTTAAAAATTATTGAAGATTGTTTATGATATTTAAATGGAAAGCGAGACAGGGCCTGTAATGAACTCATCATCACAAAATACAATAGTCTTTTCAAGCTTGGCGAGAAGAATATATTCAACAGCTTTAAAAAGGCCATAGCATTCTCCCGTATGAATGGTCGATTCCGGGAGAAGTTTGACCTTCTGAACCACTTTATATTGAAAATGTTAAACACCAACACCTACGCAACTATTATCAGAATGTACTAAATAGGCTGATTGGGAATATATATTTACAGATGCACCCAAACATTCTGTGAGTGAGCAAAAAAAGTCATCCTATCTCACTCGCTCCCATCGCCGAAATGGTCCGAATTGAAGAGAACTATAACGAGTGGCGCGCTCAGTCACCACGGAACGGAGATCGCGCATTGTATCAAATACGTATGTCGTGATGTGAGTGACGGGGATAGCTATTGGAACGGAGGAACACCTATGTAACTTTGGAATATCGTTCTTTCGGAACCAGTCACGGTGATACTATTTGACGGCGGATCATCGTGATTTTTTCACCGTGACGTTATTTATCACCCACCTCTAAGTCCATTACTTAGCCCTGTTGTCACTTTAATGTCAATGTCAGATTGAATGTTGAATTTGTTGAATCCTTGTTTGTTGTTGTTCAAATCCTAGAAATCTTTTACATGAATATTAGTTACAACTTAAAGGGAATATATTAAACAAAACTTACATTACTAAGTGCAGAAGTAATAAACCGTAATGGTAAGTGTTATAGAACGGTACATTTTGTAATCTAACCTACCATAATTCTCCTGTTTAAATAAAATATTCATTTCTCTTTATTCCAGAGTGCAATATTCAACTTCCAGAGTTTATTGTCGGTAATACTGCTTCTAATATGTACTTGTGCCTATTTAAGATCATTTTTCCCTAGTATAATGGATCGCAATAAAACTGGGTAAGTATTTGAGCAACCTTATTTACTTATCCAAAAATCAGCTATTGCATTGCACGCTATTAACTCTAGTTCCTCTCCACAATGAGCGAGCTAATACTAATATATCAAAAAAGAATTTGCACTCTTTATCTCACCACGAATCATTCCGATTGTACACATCTGCACTCGCTATGTTCTTGACAAACCGCCACTTCATTTTTACGTACCTTTATCCTCAGTACTTTTAAACTGGCCTTTTTTAAAGATACCTCAATCTCATCGAGATGTGTATATCGAGGTGTGCCTCCCTCCGCATTTGTATTCTTTTTTCTTTTTCAACACAAGTTGTCCGCCTAATAGTAAGCAACACACCTGTCCATTACAGTTGCAGGGCCTCTCAGAGCTTTAAATTGCAAAGATTTAAGGGGCCCTGCCACAATGCCAGTCACCCTGAGACAACTTGAAATGTACCATGGCCTGTAATTTCACCAGCACCCTTACCCAAAACAGTAATTGCTCACATTACTGCTTGGCGACAGAAATAGGTATTGTGTTGTTAATCCATTAACATCCATCGTTTATGACTAAATTATCAAAGCTTTTCTATCCTGGTCACTACATCGTCTTTTGCACCACAATACTCTTACCATTTACCATACTTATTGTACCATAATGTATTGTAAAGAAATGATACTAGTATATAGGCAATAAAGCTACTTCAGACTTTTCCACTTTGATGTTTTTTTTTTTTCAATTAAATTGCAGTTCCATTTCTTTTAGTTTGTTGTGTATTTGTTTCCGTTGTTCAACAAATCCTTGTATAAAAATTCTAAACAATTATTTTATTTGATAAATAAAAGATTGCTATGTTATTTAATAGTCTTTATTTTGTATTGATACAAAGCATTTTTGTGCTAACATAAAATTTGTTTTCAGACTCACTGGAACATTCTGGAAATGTGCAAGAATAGGTGAAAGGAAATCTCCCTATGTGGCTGTGTGCTGCATTCTAATGGCATTCTCTATACTTTTCCTCACATAATCTTAAAAAATTCCATTGTAAATATAGTTAAAACTTATTTAATAATAACAGAGTAATGTAGTAATCACATGCCAGTCTTATATTTTCTTTCTAATATAAGTTCACGAGTCTTTCACTTGCTTGCATGACACGCTTCGCGCATACGCAAAGATCTGTCGCATACGCGCAGGCAGGACTGTTTACGATTCGCTCGCTTGCGCCAGCCTCTTGCTTTGCGTTGGATTTCTTTACGTTGCGTGAGTTTGATATCTATCAAGCTTGATATTTCCACGCAAGCAACAGGACTTGCGGAGGACAGCACCACTGGCCAATCACAGAGCAGCAGCGTCCACGAGTCCACTACAACCAATTGAAAAGGCAAAACGCCGCGCATGCGCACAAGTCTCCGCCACGCAAAGCGAAAGACTCGTGAACGCCTTTGCGCCGATGGAAGATTTCTATGCTGTGTACCCAGCCAAAGCAAGCAAGTGAAAGACTCGTTTAATAAGGCGTTTTCTAGTATTGGAGCTCCAATTTTACAAAAAAAACTATGAATACTTTTTTGTTACCAAAAATATACTTCCCAATGCAAACACAATGTTGTTCTAAAGAAAGGACTTTGTATTGCTTTTATAAGTCATAAACTTGCTTATAGTTCATTTCACATAGCATGATTCCGGTGAAGTTTGACATTTGTAGTTTCTAGAGATGTAATTATGTAAGATTGAATGACAAAAAATCTATTTAAATATCTTATTGAGGTAATTTGTAACGAAAAAAGAATCGATTAACTGAACATAATGTAAGAACAAGTATTGAACAAAATAGAAAGGATTCAATTATTATGTTATTAGGTCAACAATTACTCCAAAAACATCAAGCAAAGCTCAAAACAAAAGAAAACGACCCACATACAAGGTAGTTGCATTCGTATTTATATGTATGCACTCGTATTGACGCGAAATACACAACAGTCAATTCGATTTATCGATTTTAAGGTGTAAATCTCTATGGATAAAATATTCTGTTTTGTGCATCAAGTAATCGGGGCAATTTATTTTTATCTTTATCATTTCATTTTCTTTCTACTTAATACACTGCAATTTTTATCTCAAATTACAACTGCACCAAATATTGCTTGTCTGCACATTATGACAAATGTACTATTTCTTTTTTGTAACCTGGTTGAGGGATTAGTTAAAAATAGTATGTGTGCAACGTAAAAATTGGAAATGTCACTCATCCTATGTGAAATGGACTACAGTATGTTACAATTAGCTAGTAGACAATAAGCAAGGAGGGGTATACCGGAGATGGAATAATAAGATCCATGTGAATGTTGCGTTATGACATTTTCCAATTTATGTAAAGAATATTTTGTAAAATTCTAAAAAAAGATTATAAATAAAAAATCTCAAATTTATTACCATTATTTTATTTTTTATACGAGATTGATTTCTAGCACAGATAAAAATTTTATAGAAAACAGTACATACTAAGGGATAGAATATAAAGAGATTACAAAACTGACAAAATCTAATGCTAATGTTTAAATAAAATTGCTCGTTGTTTTTGCTTTTGCATTTACATTTGCCAATTTCCATAATCAACGTACATCTGGCAACAGACGGAAAATTAAATCTATTCTATTTTGTCTTGTATATGATTTTTACTGGTAGCCTGTTCCTCTACTAATCTAGTGACTTCTCACTAGTGACCGCGAGAATATTTATATCGAAATGTTACTTCATGTGACCGTAATGCCACACAGTCGTTGCATCGTCGCAACGCTATGAGTTCAACGTGGCATGTTTTCTGGTTTTTAAGAGTACAACGCAACGTTGTTGCAATACATCGCTCGAAGGGGCGCAGTACGATTTATCATTCAATTCACAAATATTTTACGCGATCACAAGCGCCATCTGTCACTGTAAACTCATAGTAGAGGCACCGAGTGGTGATCAACATAAAAGTAAAAAAACAGAGTAGTTTTGTTGGATATGAGATTGGTAACAAATTATTAGAACTGTGTAGTTACGTCATCTGAAAATATGTAATAATTCGCAGGTACAGTTCAATAATACTATTGGTTCAAGAGTATGGTAATAATTTTGTTGCAATCTGGTAATCCAAGTGATTTCGAAAAAATGTTTACTGCTTCTAAAATCTGCTTATTGCAGGTTAACAAGTGCATTTAAATCTGTAACCGTGCTTTATAATAAAATAATTAGTTTTATTTGAAAATGTAAGAACAAGGAAACTTAATGCATTTCCGTACAATTTGTACCCTTACATGGTTAAAGCACAGTAAAACGTCTCAATATGTTTAACAACTTGACAATTTTAGTATGCAAAAATTTCTATCAAATGGGCTGAATACTGCGTGCTATCACCAACTTTTGTTTAGAAACTCTAGTGCATTAATATTCATACTAACACGTCCAAGAGCGTTCGCTGTCACAAACGTATTACGAGTCAACTGTAAACTGGTCAAACGATCAACCACTATAATCATCAAAGTAAATGACCGACATAGATTGACCCGCTGAGCCGTGGACGTAAAAAAAGCAAGTCACGTTTTACTGGCCATTGCTTTAATAACACGGGCAACTGCACACGATTGCAAGAGCCTACACCCTATTAATTGGAGCATTAATCAGTCTAAATATTCCTATCGTAAGCTAACACCACTTAAATACAGCGACTACACATCCACTAGTACTAAATCTAGTAACAAGTCAATTTTTATAATTCGCTAACTGAATAATGTAGGTAACAAAGGCAGACTGAAAGGTATCTTCTCATTTAGTGATATATATAAATATGTGTTTTGATCACGTCACTTCTTTGTGTGGGTTATGAAGTGTCAAAGATATAATTAGAATGAAAAAAACATTATATACTATCGAAGACAATGCAGAAGAACTTTGCAGCAATCTTTGGCAAGCTAATTCCCATTAGCTTGACAAAGATTGCTGCAAAGTTGCTGCGTTTCTTCTACATCAAGTAACCGTCTTCTTCTTCTTCTTCTTTTAAATGCCCCATCGAAATAATCAATGATTTTGCCAATGTCAAGTAAAAATAACTATGTACGGTAGTTTAGTATTATTATAAAAATTATACAAAAAAATGGCGATTTCGCCAATGTCCTGTGAGTTTTATAAACTTAACTTAACCGTCTTCAAATATTTAGTATTGTCACTTTCCATTGACATAGTAGCAGTAGAGATCCTTGCGAAAGAGTTCGTCCAGGAAAGTACCGCCATCTTACCTATTTCTGCTGCCAATCAGTAATGTCAGTATTACTGTGTTCCGGTTTTGAAGGGTAAGGGTGCTGGTGAAATTACATGCTTATGGAACTAGTCAACTTATGTCTCAGGGTGACGGGCGCAGTGGGAGTACCCCTCAGATCTTTACGATTTAAAGCTCATTGCAACTATTATGGACAGGCGTGTAGCTTACCATCAGGCACACGACTTGTTAGTACCGTCACTTGGTATTACAAAAAAAACATACTCGACAGAAGAAATGTACCTAATGTTTGTTTATCTACCAATACTCAGTTAGCGAACTTAATTATATCAATTTAATGCATTCTAAAGTTTACTAAATTAATTTAAAATGCGATGGGTTTCAAAACACTTGCAGGACAACATTACTCAAATTTTGAATCAGCACTGATCAGCTTGACAATGCCAAAAACGTTAATCGCATTTTATATTAGCCCCCGATATTATTCCCACTATATTGTTTTACAAACTTTACTTTAACGTTCTCTTTCTTCGTATAAGTCTGTTTAACATATTCCCCGATATACAATAAGATTTTAACTTGCCAAGGTAGAAACGGCGCTGATCTGTGCTGATAAATGCCGATCTCTCCCTTATTCGTAGAAGTGGCTTATATGGTTAAACCTTATCAAGACGTTGAATACTTAATAACATGAATAAATGATTATAAGTGTAAATAAAATTATTGATAATGATTCGTTTTGCTTAAAATAGTGCGAATAATTTCACAAGACAATAGACTTTCAGCACCATTTTTAGGCAAAATATATATCCTGTAGTGTATTACTACTTGGAGGCAATTTTTTACTAAATAAAATCTAAGCAATTATTACATTAATAAAGTGACGTATATTCATAAGCAATGGGTGACCTAAATAAGTACAGATTATATGGCACTAGAAATACAGTACAAAATTCTACAGGCCTTCTGCTTAACTGAGTCGGTTAATGATGTAGCTGCGCGGTGCGAGACGAATTACAGAGTGAGTTTACGTTACGGTTACGTAGCGTTGCACACAGGATAATTTCAACAAGATTTGTCTGGCGATATTCAATAACAAGTTGATTGAAGAAATCGCCAAATCGCTTGTATTCATTTCAATTATCAATGAAATATTTTTTTATTATTGTATCACATAACAATAATTGACTAAATTTGATAGGCATTTTTTCAATCAACTTGCTATTGAATATCGTCAGAAAAATCTTATTGAAATTTTCCTCTTGTGCAGCGCGACGTAACTGTAACGTAAACTGCCAACCCTCCCGCACCGCGCAGCTACCTCAGGAACCGACTCAATTAAGCGGTAGGCCTGTAGTAACGTGTAGAAACAATACTAGATTTGAGCAAGTTAGGAAGAATTACGATTTTCAAAGTAGTATGCATAAATCAAGTTATACAATGTAAAGAAACAACACTAGTCGTTTGTAAAAATAGTTCAGATACTGGTTTTATTACGTACAGTATTTATATTTTAAGAATTTTGGACAATAATACACGAGAACAAAACATTTTACTTACAGAAATAACCACAAATACTCGGTTGACAAACGATATACAAAATAATCACGAATGCCAAATAAAGAAATCACAGAGAAAAAATGCAATTTGTAAAAGGAATAATCAAACGTTATCACAGAGAGTTTATAATTACAGTAGAGGTGCACCGCAATAACTTTAAAAAGTCTTTCCAATAGAATAATTAGAGGACTACACATTTTATTTGCATTCCAAAAAGAAATATTGCACGAGCTGTGAAATAAAATATATAGTGTATATTTTGCGTTAAACAATTTAGAACAAGCCCAAACACAGTCTATAAGGGTTTAAACAGGTTTAAAAAACTGTAGAAACATGCTGTCGAGACTTCTCAACAACTAAAAAAATCCGCTAAATAACATTTCAACAACTATCGTACCTAGGTGCTCCACCTGTTTTGTATATTGGATGGTTAATTTTTCAGCCGCAAATAAAATTTGTAATCATAAACCATTGGAGTGAGACATAAGTGCAGTCACATTCAAAAAGACTAATAACACCGTTCTACGACCAAAATCTATCACAATCATACTATTTTTACTAGAAAATTTTTGGTGTCTTACGGGTGATGGTCAATATACTTAATACAAGCTATACTAATGAATTTCGAAATAATGCTAAGTATAAAATCTAGACATATTCTTAGTATAAAAGGGTTATTAAGGTATCTTAGTACCGAAGATCTTAATTAAAGCAGTTTCATAGGGAAGCAACAAAAGCATGAAGTATAAAAATTACATAAAAATGTTCAAGAGCTCTTTTGTTGTACATTTTTATTGCGAATTTGGTTCTTTATAGTAGTAATTAGTCTGTGGACATACGCGGTATCAAAGCGGCAACAGGCAATATACACCATTTTCTTCTTTCCTTAAAAAGTAATATTGTGTCATTTATGCGCCCTTTTTTTACAATATCGCAAAATCTTGTTTAAGTCAAGTTCCTGGTAAAGATACCTAATGGTCGATATTGGAGGTGAGGTAATATTTGCACCAAATATTGTGTGTTACAGTCACTATGAGTACAGTCAATTGAAAAAGTCGTAGAAAATAGGGACACTGATAACATTACGTCAACGTTAAAAATAACACAAAATATGATTTTTACTTTTCTATAAAATAAATATTAACCGATTTATTAGAGAAATTTGCGTTCCAATGTGATTTTTATAGCATCGTAGAAAAAAGAGCGGAGTACGGTTCCTTTCTAATTTAAAAAGCGATGGTTTTTATCCCTCAGCAGCATGTACGTTGTAAATTGTGAACGTTGTAAATTTGTGAATATTCAGTAGCAATATCTCTCCCTGACAGTCGGTCGAGAGAAGCATCGTGATGAAACTTGTACGTCGAAAAAGGTTCATAGCCCTTGGAAAACATATTAAGGCCCCAGGCACCATTGTGAACGGATTTCGACCTGAACCCTCTCCTAAGAGGAGACCTAGCAGAGAAACGCAGAGAAACGGATAATGGGTTGATGGAATGTGCATATTGGCGGCTCGACGTAAGGAGCACTGGTGCAGTAAACTCCCACTCCTATCCAACCCACCAAAATAAAATTATTAATTATACTTTCATATTATATTAGTAGCCGCAGTATTTTTTTAATTAATGAACGGCAAGCATATTATTAGATTTTTATCATTTTCTTTAATACAATATAGCATACTGACCCTTCAGTGGAGCGCTTCGCGATGTATCCTATGAACAGATGTTGTTTACAAAGCGCAGTACTGAATTCAATGAGTGCGAAAGAGAAATTTAGTTGCGGCGATGTGTGAAACAAAAGATTAGTATGAGAAAATTAGCAAGATTTGAGCGGCGCTCCGAGCAACGCTGCCGTGCCGGGCGCGCCCGATGCGACGACTAGGTGATTCTGCACTTCGCCTCCGCGCGCCGTTGCCAGTTTTATTTGTCAAATAAACAAACCGTATTTTTTTTGTTGTGTGTGTTGTGTTGTAAAAATTATTACTAGTCAATCGTTGTTAAGAAGCGTAGTGTTGTTTAGTGGCATTGTTTAAAATGGAACAATATAATGTGAGTTCTACTTTTTATTTAAAATATGTATCTCTCCTACTGAAATCTCCGTCGAGCCACCTCTGCATTGATAAATAAATTGACAATATGCCTTCAATATGTTGGTATGCCTGATATTTGACCGGTATTCTGTTACCATCAACCTGTTTCCAGAAATAAATACGTTATGTATTATGAATTATAATTAAGATTAGGAAAACTTCATACAATTAGCGACTGTTAATTAACAGTTCATATTCCAACAGTGTTAAAACGCAAAACCCACCATGAGATACCTTTATGAGAACCGACACGTTTTTTGCATGTTATGTGAACCTACAAAACGAGCTCAGGTGCAATTTTCCCATTTTTCTCTTATCTTTCTTACGTACAAGATATAAAATCTTACGAAATTAAATAGTCAAAATAATACTAAGAATAAATACACCTTACAATTAAACACTAGAGAGCTGTTTGAATTCATTTTCGCTTATAATTCAAATCAGAAGGCATTTTAAATAAAGCACTATTTTGTAAATTCCAAACTTTGGAGTTATTCACTCTAGCCACGTCTAATATCAACTAGGTAAACTTTTAATTGATGCACTGATTAATAAAAAAAATATTACGAAGGAGCTTTTTTGAGATAAGCGACAAAATATAATGTTAATTATATTCAATTAATACATTAGAATGAAGTAGGTTAACAACGCAATCGTCACAAAGATTGGGCATTAAAAAACAGTACTGAAAATTAATAATTACCGAGTTTTTTAATTATTTTAATACCACACTTAGCTAGCGTGAGTTTGGCACGACGAAACTGGAAAACAAATTCGTATTAATGCGACTTTTGCTGACTCTATAAATTGCTACTTCTGCTAACTGTTAAAATTTTTGCATTTACATAAATGCGTATTTAAAAAACAGAATTTGTAATTAATAAATATGACAACCTAATAGAGGGTAATAATTACAGTAATGTTATACTTGTTATTGAGGATTCTTGAAATCTTTTAAAGTTCTATTCCTTATCTGAGAACTAACTATGAAAAGAATGGTTGTAGTTCTGATTTAATTTTTAGGTTTGAAGTCCACTCTTGTCACAAAACGCATCTTGCAGAAATGTGTTAACGATATCCCATATGGACGTGGTACTCATGCGTATCTTCAGGCAAATTCCAACCCCTAATAGCGATGTAGTTATTAAACTCTAGGTATAACATTAGAACAAGATTTTTATCAACCAATCTGAGAGTCAGCATAAATAAAAAGCTAAAGCCAAAAAAGACTACGCGACTGTAGATGGCAGCACAATGCGTTGTGTTGTAGTTGTGTAAAACCACCGTAACGCCCCGTCCTAAGCTCGAGGACTACTATACTACTGCTACCGCGCGGCCGGTGAAGATATTTGTTACCCTGAAATGGAATGTATAGATAAATGAATGTTTGCAAAGTTCCATAGGCGGTCTATGCGGAATTCTTTAAAACACGATTTAATTCGTTTCATACGAAACAGCAATGTATTTTCTTGTCATGTGTAATAAGCCTGTCAAGCGGGGCAAATAATACATACAAAGGGAAAACAATCCAAACCACAACAAAAAAAGGAGATTTGGAGGAGGAAATGCAAACTGGCAAATCCTCCTTCTATAAAGGAATGAATTATTTTTAATGGCTCATGTAGTGGCACATTTCAGTTCCATTACTTTAAGAGTATGGGAGTAAGTTAGCCTAGAGATCGCATTATGCTCGAAATGACATTTTTATAGAGTCGCGATGAAGGTTCTTAACACATAATGTTGTGACGGTGTGACCTCCTTACACCGTCATCCCACCTTTTTGTATCGCCTCTCTCCATTCGTATCGTATCGTTTTTTCTTCTTCTACTCATATTTAAATTTAAAATGTTGAATTGTTCCATTCTTCGCCTCGCATTCTGATTTTGTTTCGTTCCATCGTCACTCTCTACCCGATCGCGGCAGAGAACACATCGTCTTCCTATTTCTTTGAACCGTTTACCATTTTACTAAAAATCTCTTGTACAATCATTGACTTACAAATAAATGGACGACGGGTCTAATACAAAAACCACGAAAAAAATGTCCCAAGTCAACCTATTTAAACGTAGTGACATGTAAAGGAATATGAAAAAGCTAAAACGTTGAATTTAAATTGTAATGTCATCGCAGTACTGTCTAATTTTGCTTGCTTCGCTGTCAGTCGAACAAACGAAGACTAAAGCGTGAATGACGGTCTGTTTACGATTTTAACGCCCTATAAGTTCGGACACTTTTTAGCGCGGACCCGACGTCCATATGATTGTAAGTCAATGTGTACAATACATATTTTAATATCATAAATATTGTTAAAACCGGAATAAATATTTTTTAAAACTGGATTTATTACCATTACCCTTTACCCTTTTCAACTCCCGAACGTTAAACTCACTAAGCGAGTTCTGCGGTCTACTGAACATTCCAAGCGGTACTAGCAGCGGCACACTCTTTCACTAATGTGAAATGTGCATTGCAAGCTACATTACAATCTACGGAATTCCACCAGCGCTCCACAATGTAAGCTAATTAGCGTCCAAAAGAGCGTGCTATAAAGGAAAATTGGCTCGAATATGCACATAGCACGAGTACACGTTCAACTAAGGGATTCTCATTTCTGCCAGGGAGACGGCTATTCGACGAACGCCATACTAGTGTTATGCAAATTTCAACAACAAACTTCAACTACAAAACCATATGGAAAATTACTCTGCACCACAAAAAAATATAGCACAAACAAATTACTACCTGTTTGTGTACTATTACACTACTGTTTGTGTACATACTGTCACGCCTCTTTGGGGTAGACCGACTATGGTCCTCCACTTGCTACGTTTCTGATATACCTTACAAATTAAGGAATATAAGCTTAAATTGTAAAGAATTTCATCAATTGTCATAAGGCACAAAATAGAACCTCACCTGTGTTAAAATTAAACGTATTCTATCTGATCATCTCCAGATACTTGTGCTTGTGTTTGGTGAGCATTTCAGTGACAGTCACCAACTTCCTGATGGCCGGTTGGGTTTTCGCCAGCCCTTGTAGCTCGGTTAGGTGTGACACGCAGATGTGGTGGAGCGTTGCTAATTCTTTTGCTGCAATTAAACCATTTAAGGCATCTTTATTCATGAAAGTACAAATTGAGAGCATTTAAATTTACATTCCGTAATATGAACTAAATATCCACTGATTTTTACTGAAAATTTCTTATATGTTCATGTATTTTACGTTAAAGCAATATTACTAACCGATATCAACGTTGTTGGAAGTCTGCGGTGGATTCCCAGGCTCTTGCACTGAACTAAGTTGATCCAAGAATACAACCATCCGCTCCTTATTCTTTAGAATAAACGGATTCACGACCTCCATGTAGGGTTCCTGTAAAGAATAATTTGTTTGTAGAAAAGTTATACAATGAATTGATAAAAAAATAGGTTGGCTCTCAAATGCCTGTTTGTGTTACTATTTTAATACTTCTTTTTTTTACTGTCAACTTGCTTTCATACAGTGGACTATACTCTAGCTTGGACTGAAACATTATTATTATTATTTTTTTAAGTTCTAAACTAAGTGATAATTGTTTTCATCAGAAAAAATATCTTTGTACAGTTTTTAAAATATCAGAATAAAAAATTTGGTTTTGCTGGACAAATTAATTAAGGCATGGGTGTCATGGTTTAGGAAAAGAAAAATTCACATTTAAAATAATATTAATAATAATAGTTTATTTCTATGTTTTTTAATATAGTAACAGGAGTCACCTTTTAAGTGAAGGAATACCGGTGACAGGAGACTCTTCTATAACTATTTAGAATATCGAAATAAGTACGTCGATAATGATCGCAGGAAAGCTTTCTTCTTGTTACTCAATTTTTCTTACAAAATATTTGTAGGTGAAACGTAAAGGACCTTGCGTCCATATTTATATGTTTTTACAAACATTGTTTTAGAATGCTAAAAACCACTACACTACAAACCACACAATGGTAAAAGACATTAAGTCTTGCTGTTGTTTTTTATTTAACATTTTTAGTTGACCTTAAAATTCTTTTTAAATGCCTAATTTAGAGGCTCATTCTCTTTAAAACCCTGTAGTAAATATTACTATTTGGCACCTAAGGTTTTAATGTTAGTTTATCCGGCTCGAAGGATCAATTCAAAAATTTAGAATAACATTAAAACCGCCAGTCAGCTAGCAATGTCAGCCGTGACCATGGGACAGACAAATGCTATATTGGCTAAATGTGAAAACCTCGTAACTTCGTTTTTGGACAAAATCGGTAAGCAACTCTTCAAGCACAATATCGGGCAATTAAAGTTTTTACTATAAAATAAAAGTATAATCATAAATTGTCATATAATTATTTCTAGTAATTCTTATTTTTGTGCCTACTCACGTTTACGTTTATGGAAAAGTTCACATTTATGGACATTACGATGTGTACCGAAACTATAATTTCATTTCCAAAGTGTAACAACAATCGCGACAACCTAAGAACTCGAAACATTAATAAAATGGTGAATCTAACCTTAGCCCCGAACTCGATCAGGTTGGCAAGGTTCTGCAGGCACTTAGCGACCATGAGCAACGACCGCTGAGCGTGTGGCGGGGGCACCACGTTCACCAGCCCCCACGCGCGCGGCTCCACCAGCGCCGGACAGATCAGGCGCAGGAAAATAAAGCCTGAACGCAGACAAAGCCCATATTGAGGCACCAATACAATTTCAGGACCGTACTAACAACAAACAAAAGTGCACTTAAAATTCATTGGATGAGCTTAGTTTTCACCATAATTACATTCAGATATTTTCAGCGTTCTGCATAACGTTTATATACTGATTAGGTTTAGAGCGTTTGCGCACTAAGTCCTATTCGTATCGTATTTATTCGGATTCGGAACTGGGGGTCTACTCTCGATCTGCGTCCGACATCCGTCCGAAACAATTACGGTGAAATAAGTAATATTCGACAAAATTAAAAGAAAAGTATCAAGTATGAAGCTTCATTCGCATCACGCGTCTTTTCATTTGGTCAAGTATTGCTTATTTGGCAGCAATTGTTTCGGACGGATGTCAGACGGAAATCGAGAGTAGACCCCCAGTTCCGAATCCGAGAAATGACGGTACGAAATGTCACGGGGATCATTTTATCTCTAGGTGTACAAGGATATTCGTATTTTTTCGATTTCGAGTCGCACTTAGTGCACAAGCGACATCCGAAGTGGGTCCGAGTTTTCTAAATTTGTGTAGTCTCGGATTCGGAAAGAATACGAATCGGATGCAGTGCGCAACGCGCCTAATTAAAATATTTACTTATAATTATATATTTATTAATTATAATATTTAAAAGAAACTTAATAACGCAAATAATAAAAAAATTACAAAATGCATTAAATCAGCGCGTAATTCAACTCACGAGCAATTAATATGACCCATTAAAAGAAACCTTGACGTAACCGTGACTTTTCATTAATTGAGGCTATTAGCGTGTGCAAAAGTGGTATTACCCAATGCAATGCATATAGAGGAGAGATTTAAGATTAGCCAAATTAATTTTACATATTTTTAATACATGAAAATGGGCATCCTAATACTTATTAATTACGTACTTCAGTACCATTTAAAGTAGTATTGTAGAAAAAATAAATGTGGGTTACACCACTTTTAAAAAAGACGGCGTCACTACTCTCTAAACTGCGTTCTAGTCCTGCAGCGTCCTGAAAACGTTTTGCAGCTCAATGCCCCGATGCTTTGTCATTTCGACCAGGTTCTGGTGAAGTGATGGGGTAGTCGGCGCTTAGAGCGTAATAATGTATAATGTGTGTTTTTATGTTTTTTGTGGTTTGTCTCTGTATTTACAAATAATAGTCGTAGGTTAAAACAGTATTTACAAATAAATTATGTATTTATTATTATTTACTTTATTTTTCTCAGCTTGTTAGCTGATTTGAATTATTATTATTTGCACTGATAGCCTCAATTTATCTGTGCATGTAGTATGCAGCTAGTCTACTCACCAGAAACAACTCTGGTGCGTACGAATCTTTCATTGGGCCACTTCGCAACAGCGGCGCGCTGTAGGCAGCCGCACAAGTATCGTACAGGCCGCGGGCAGGCTTCGGGAGAAGTGAAAATTGACAATGTTATCTGTAAACAAAACAATAATAGTGCGTAGTAGATGAAGTTTGCATCTATAAGTCTTGCCTATCAAAAATAACATTAGTACTTTCATCCCGTGAATTTCGGTCTCGACAATTTTGCGTGGTTAGACGATTTTTTGGCATTTTCGAGATTCAAGACTGATTTTCAGTCTTGGGAATATCGAGAAAGCAAGTGGACCTCTAGACGAATATGTCCAAGACTAAGATTATTGTGAACATCTCCAACGTCGTAAGTCCCTAAGTCCCGGTGTCACAGTTGGAAGTGAGATGTTGCGAGATTGTCGAACAATACATTTGTCTTGGATATATTTTATCTTTTGGCAAATCAAATTCATCAAATGAAGGAGATTATCAGGATTCAGCTCGGGTGGGCTGCGTTTGGACATTCTTAAGTCAGCCGAAATTCCACAATGTCTGAAGACCCGTCTATGTAATCAGTGTGTTCTGCCTACCATGACTTACTGCCGAGACATGGACGCTCACACAAGAGATATAGGATGAGAGTTGCACAGAGAGCCATAAAGCGTGCCATGCTAGGTATCAAGATTATAGACCGTGTTCGCAATGTCCAGATTCGAAGTCGAACGAAAGTAAAGGACGTGCGGAATCGCATCACGAAGTAAAAGTGGAACTTGGAGGCCTATACTCAGTAGTGGGTGAAGTCACGCTGTACATCGACTGTGAACTGGCAACCGGTACATCTCAATTTTGACTTTAAGATGATAAAAAAAAAAATTTGCTTTATTTATATACATAGTGTACATACATACATGTGTAATAAATAGTAGTTTATGTGACTGTTATATAATGAAAGGCATAAAAATACGAGTGAGAATTTATGACACGAGCCGATAGGCGAGTATCATAAAAATATCTCACGAGTGTTTTAATGCCTAATTATGTACAGTTACATATACTGCTTTATCTACACACATATTATAAGCTCTCTGTGATGTGTTCAGGACAACCGCATGTTACGACTGACGCGAAATGGCGGCAAATAAAAACTTTTCTCGCACAACTTTTTTTCCATCCTTTAAGCGCACAACCGTAGTTTTTATTTTTAACTCATAGACAAACTAGAATGGGCCCCAACTATCATATCGTTCGATATCAAGCTTACAGGATGGAAAAAAGCCATAGTCTAAGATATCAAATAACCTGTGAAATTGAGAAAATTGTTTGCTATTGACACTTCATTTCGAATAAAACTTCATCTCGATTTATTTTTTCCATCCTCTAAAATCTCGACTGATATTAGAACTGAGGTCAAATCCAATTGTTTTGTTTTTCAGAGATGTTCGAAATTTGAATGTAATAATAACATCAAGTTCGATATTATTATGAAGCATCGAGTATATAACCAGAAATAGAGACGAAATAAGGGCCATGTAATCCTGGTAACACATTAGCGATACAGCGCTTATAAATATCAACTCCCGTTTGCACTGAAATATAGACAGGCCAACTACTGACCTGTGCGTATGTCTCCGTATATTCCAAAAAATATTCTGTATTTATTGTAAGAAAGATAATATTTTTAACAATGCCGTGCTGTTATATTCGCTGGTGTGGGAAAAACAGCAAAACATCTAATTACAAAACAAACGGAATCACATTTCATCGGTAATTAAAATTTAATTACGTAATTTTGCAATTTTCGTCCATTATAGCAAAGTTCAAGTTAACTGGTCGATTTGAAGTGAAACAGTTGACGACACTCGTCAATGGTTTCGATCTCGGGCTAGCCAATCGGAGCGCAGTTGTCACGGTAATAATATGGCAGAATAGTTTTCAAACAATTTAAATGACACTTCGTCTCTATTTCTGGTTATATATGTACTCGATGTAATGAATAAAAAAGCAATAACAACATTTTCACAGATAAGAAATTTGTTCTAACAAAACAGTTTACTTTTATACTGGTCGTAATTTGCGGTTTTTGAACACATTATAGAGAGTTTATGGTATGTGTGTAGATAAAATATTTAAGACTACGTATTTTTATCTAATAAACCAGATGCTATATATAAGTGACGCAAGCAATTTTCTTCGTCCTGTAAAGTTATCAAAATTGAGATAGTACCGATGCGTGGCAGTTCACAGTAGATATGATGATATGATGATGAATATCAAGACAGACTTAAGTTATTAATAAAACAATATAAAAAAAATCTACTATACCAAGTCATTTTTATTGTGGTTACATGGACATGGCAACACTCTGTACGTTTCTCAGTTGGTATAAAGGTCATTATATAAATGAAGGTTCCGCGGTAATGTAAATTGAGCCTACAGGGTTGAACGATGTACATTTTAAAATGTTGTGGCTTTTAAAAAAAAGGAATAATTCATAAGATCTGATAAAAATAAAACAAGGTACAAGTTATTGAATTACCTGGTCAAGGATCATAAGTAAGAACTCGGCATTGTTGCAAGCGTCGTCCGGAGAGTCCATTTTCGTGGGGTTCAGTTCAGCTGTTTGCTTTGCATCTATTAACTTCTGCACTGTCTCGACAATGGCCGCCTGTAAACATTAGTGATTTTGAAAATGCTCATAAAATATCAGAAACAATTTATTTATGTGAAAGTAATTTGGGGTCGCTTCGAGTCTACTTGGAGGCGCACTCCGTACGGGCGGCCCCAGGAGAGCAAAAGTAAAACAAACACCCATTACCGCCCTAGAGCCGTATGACAAAAATACCGCCTAGAGTCGCAGCACGTTATACTACTACTTACGAGTACGTATGATGAAAATAAAAACTTCAATGTGTAATTTGTTTATTAAAACTATTCTTTTTTTTATAATACCATGTGACGGGATGAACAAGTCGTGCGCTTGGTGGTAAGCGACACGCCTATCCATGACAGTTGCACTACCATTCAGAGCTTTAAATCACAAAGATCTTAGGGGCAATGCCACTACGCTCTTCACCCTGAAACATAAGTTGACAGACATTCTAATAACAAATCGTGTTCTCATTGAAACCATTGTAGTTTACACATAGCTTACCTGTAAGAACTGTTTGCACTGTGAGTGCATGAATTCGTCGACGACGGCCGTGGCCAAAGAGGCGCCGCGGAACAACGACCTGTGGTCCGTCTCCCGCGCCACCTCTGCACTGACCAGCTCGCGGGCCAACTCTGCGGCGCGCCCGCATTCGGCAAACGCATGTAGTACCGCTGTACAATACAGTAAAATAATGTGCATTCTAAACTTACTTGAAAAAACAGACTTTAAAAAAGTCTGTTTTTAAAGTCTGTTTTTTCAACCATTTCTGTTTCAATTTATTTTTGTGTTATTACAATTTTATATTACATTAATTTTATTTGTTCTTTTGTTTTCTCATGATGAGTTTTTGTTTTTGTTTTTAAGCGTGGAGTCTACTGTGGTACACGCACATAAATATGCCTTTCTTCTTTCTAATATTCATGCTGATGGAGCATAATTTTTATTAATTGTTTTTTCTTTATATAGCAGCCGTTGCGTGGCGCTGTCATCGTGAACCCGACGAATGTAATAAAGAACAAAAGGTGTCTTATGTGACATGTGATACAAGAATTACTATCGATAATGTCGAAAAGTCTAGGATAATACTGAGCCCTGGCCAACACACTCTACATGTTTTTTTAACTGGGACAGTATGAGAAAATCCGAAACCATAGGAAATATTATAAGGAACAGTTTCCCTTCTTAGGAACTATTAAATCCTTTTTGTGAAAAAAGTTTTGGCATAGTAATTTTTTTTTTGTCAAGCATGAGTTATCCATAAAAATGAATAAAATTTATAATTTTTTTTAGTGTTGTACGACTCAGTTTCATGTAAGGATCCTTTCATTGTATTAGAAGAAATCAGGACATAAGAAATAGGGATCAAAAATAGTAATCGTTGAATGCTTTACAGCGCGTGAAAAATTTAAAACAAAATGCACACGACTAAAATAGAATTTACAATGTGTCAATCTTTTTCAGTTACTATCCAAACCTATTTACGATACATTCTATATTATCAGTATGCATTTTATACTCAACTTACACGCGCTGAAATATCTACAACAGTTAACTATTCCGATTCCTGAAAAGAGCTAAAGGTTACTCACAAGTAGCCAACGGTTGTCGATCGGTGCGGCAAAGGTCGGATAACGCCTTCACAGCTGGAATGCCCGGTTCTAGTAGCAGCTGACGCAACGGATTGTATTCTTCGCGAGGCATTACTAGTTCTTGCATGTACCTGAATAAAAAGAATAATGGACGGATTTTTAGGATACCGGCTTCGTTCAAACACCTAATTCACCAGGAAGATGGTTTCAAAAACCAGTACACCGTATGTAAAATCGTACATCGTATGTTGTCACGTGATTATTGGAATCAATGGAAAATTTTGTGTTTTATTTGCAATAAAATGTTCCACATTCTCAATACAGCTGTTTAATATGTAAAAAATGAACTATTTTGGTTTTGGTCACTATTTTTGAAAAGCAGTGATATCTTGTGCATATGCCAAGTGTCCGGCAAAAAGTATAGATAAAAATATGGAAAAGAAAATAATATGTAACTACTTCGAATACACTTCCTTCTTCTCCTAACGTCACGCAGGCCTAGCCGCAGTAATTAAAATAACGACAATTTCGGTCGTTACACTATTAGGTAGTTCGTATTTTAAATATGAACTCCGTTTCATTTATTGAATAACTTAATCTGACTTATTTTTGTGCTGACCACATCAACAACTTTAGCGGCATTATTTATTGATCAACAGATATTTCGGTCGGCTGTGTGCTTGTACTTTCATCTGTATTCTAAAACCTTTGCGAATTTGGTAAAAATCTTTAAAAAAATAAACATGACGGCCTAAATTAGACTGTTCATAGGTATGTTACTCGTAAAAAAGTCTTAGCCTAAAGTCAAGTCACTTATACCTGTTACCTCTTTCAGATCATCTTATAAGAATTATTTATTATATATCCAGGTGTCTAACAGTACTGGCAATCGTGCTGTGCCGACGTACCATTTTAGAATCAGAATCAGAATCGTTTATTGTTTGAACTGGTAAAGAAGATGTTACATGTAATTTGAGTACAACAGTTCATACCCCTGTCGGGTGTATAATGTTATATTTATATATGATACGGTTACAATTAGTCAATAAAATAAAAACAAAATTAAAATTAAAGTACAATTATTCAAATCTCAACAACTTAAACACTGTAGGGTAAAAACTTTACTACTGACATTAATATCCCAACCACAAAAATATACGCCCGATCAGTTTTGATTTTATTATACCCCACCTACTCTACACGTACACTAGCATTTTTTACTTTTTAATTTTGATTTGCACTTAATATTGATTTACGCCTGGTTAAGTTCATTGTATACCATATTTATTATTTTATTTGTGCCAAGCGACATCATTTTTGGTATTACACTGGTTTTCAGTGAAAAACCAGTTTAACGAGGTTTTTTCACAAGTCTCGCTATAAAAAGCCGAGTGGAGATCATTTTGGTAACATTTTAAATGTAATTCTTTTATTTTGTATTTTCTCCTAAAACTATTTTATTTTTTGTCATTATTCTGTCATATATATATGACAATATATATATGACAATATACGGAATAAACTATTATTGTTTCTTTGTTATTTATAAATACAAAAGGTATTTACCTAATACGCAGCCTTAAAGACCCCCATTCTCCAATAGGTGTCATACCTACAAGGGGATACCATTCCTCTATCTCTTCACCGTTGGCAAGATTCGCCAATTCTATTGTTAATTCTGCCACCTGTAAAATAAATAAAAAAATAATAAAAGGAGTACCATAAAGGGCTATCCACCCACTTCTGGGCCGTGCCAGAGACGTGGACGGGGCGTGCTAATTTGTATGAACTACGGGCCCGTCCCGGCGCCGGCCCGGATACGGACATGTGTGAACGAGTTCATACAAAATATACGCAACGATATTTTTTCGGGCCCCTGACGGAGCACGGCCCGGATATGTGTGGAAAGACCTTTACGTTGACCTTTACGATGATATCCGAAAGTAAGCCGGAAATTTGTAGAACAGGAACATCACCAGGTGGCGATATCTAGGAGGCTTTTATACTACACTGAACAACGATGAGCTGGTGACGATGATGACGACCAATGCGATTGATCGAAGTGTGCCTACTGTGGACAAGGTCACAACTGTTTTCAACATAAGACAGACGTGACGGTATGTTTTTATTTTATTTATCCTTGCATTTAGAGTACTATTCTAGATTCTGACTCGTTACTTTTATGAAAGCATGCGAATACAATTATTATCAATGTACTCTTTATTCCAGCAGTAAGTCACTTCTATAATTCACCTCATACGCATGGACATATCTAGAAACGCTATAAAAAGGTTGAATTATGATATAGTGCATACGAAACACGGGCTGCATATATCACGTTTAATCGAAATAAAAAAAAGCATCGAAGTAATTCTTTTTTCAAATTAAACGTTTTTTTTTAATTGATTGCTGGCCATGGAAACAAAGTCCTTTAGCCGATAACATAAAAATAAGTTTTTCTGTAGATATGGCCGCCACAAAGAGGATAGGCAATTTGAGGCGGCGTGCTTGGATTGACTCGGGATTCCTTAGAACGGGCCGATACGGGTATTTTAGTTCGAGATTCGTATAATTTCGCGTTTTAATCTTCGATTAAGGCACAATAGCACTATCCTATTCCACTTTAAACTAGATTTCACAAAATAATTGAAAGTCAAAATAAAAACGACACTTTTCCCTCCAAAAGGTCCAGAGCGAATCCCAAATTAAACGTTCTGGTATATGTTGCCAGCGCTTAGAGACTGGAAAAAAAATAAAAGAAAGAAGCTGCCCTATCTACGGAATAAACGTCGCTACCTAAACCAAAAACGTCCACCACAAATGACGGATTTCTTTAGTGTTGTACCATAATCATCGATAAGTCAATATCGACATGCAAATGTATGGCTTGAATGTTGAAACTGTTTTTTTTTTGTTATGTTTGTAATTTGTATAGTTTACTTTGAATCAAAGTATGATTAAAAAGTTTAATTAAAGTAGATCAATATTCATTGTCATATGGGAATATCCGGGATGATAGATGAGATTTTGAATTTGTTATATTGCATTTAATTTTATAAATGCTCACAAATATGTGATATATATAACAATAAACAATAATATAAATCAGGGGATCTCTATGCATTTCCAATCTCAAGACTGATATTAGATTTTTTTTAAAGGTTTCCAAATAGGTTAAGCTGTTTTGTATTTGTGTATTAGTATAGAATTAATATCAGTGATTTTGATTTAGGTGAATCTAATACATCCATTTAATTTTTGAATTAAATAAAATTACTTATATAATTGTAATTACATTATCGATAATCATAAAATCAGATATAATTTGATTAATAGCTAAGTTTATTTGCCTAAAACATGGCATAAGAGATGATGTAGCAAGAGACAGTGTCAGTAGAAACATGTTATATTACATAACCATATATTAAACTACCACAACAATAAAAATTACACACAACAAATGGTCACAAGTTACAAATTAAATTTGCCAAGAATTATTAAATGTTATATAATGTTAGAGTTGTCAGTGAGGAAAATTCGGAAACGAGTGGATGGTTTTAAGGAACTGAGAATGCCTAGCAAAGTCTCTTGTTTACTCAAAATTAAATATAAAATTATTTACCAATAAATACGACGATGGAATTGCATTATCATGTAATCTAGTTACATTCAAAGTTCTATTAAAATTTGACTCTTCAAAATGGAGAGAACAAACCAAGCTGATATTTGACCCAATGTTTATGTTCGGCAATCCTATAATTTCCAACCATTCTTTCTTTCTTTTTTCATTTGTAGGTAAACTTTAAAAATAATAATAATGAAAAAATAAAAACCTCCTAGTGAATTATTGTAATAACAGAATATCGACAATATGTCTGCTTACAATAACAACACTATCTCAAAATAATCGTTATCAACTAAAAATATTCAAAATATACTAACAAACAGGCAATCTAAAGTAACCAAAGCAAAACTCGGCAAAACTTATGAATAAACTACTTAAATGAGTCTAAATACATGAGATATTTGGGCTATTGTATGATTTATAGACAAAAAAATAACACATTCGGTGTAATGTAACATTCGGTTGATTTCCGCCTTTTCTACTGCCGCACCCCTTAATGCCGCAGCGACGCATTTTAATCAATATTTAATTATTTTTTTTAATAATAATAATAACGCACACACTCGACATAGCCCCGCACTAGGGAAACCCTGCGTCGCGGGTGCCATGGACACACAAATAGACAATTACAAATTACACCTAAACTCACGAGACAAATAAATGTAGGCCATACAAATATTTCTCCCGGCCCGGGAATCGAACCTGGGACCGGCATGGTAACCGTTCGGCCACGGAGGCAGTTAATTGTTGTCACTGTCAATATTTTTGCCCAAATTTATTACAATTCATGCGAATAATTCAATAAAACATTTGGCCAAACATTGGTTTTGACATTTCATGTGCTTCCCTTTGACAACCGGATACGGATGTCAAAGGGTACTTCCAAAAATGGTAAAATGAGGACAGTTGCCGTTTAAGATGACGTTACGTATTTTCGATTCCCGTGTTTGAAATAAATCAATGTAGTGCTATCTCTTTTGGCTTACTACGGCACGTGGTAGTTAAACAAAGACAATAAAATGTTTATATATTTAATGTCTAAATGCATCATATACATATAATAAAACGTCTGATTTATATATGTCAGTATAACATGTCCTTTGGTTTCCATAGTCTAAGGGCCAGCGGTTCATATGATATATTTTCAACGTTAAATATGTCCATGAGTGTACATAATATCACTGCGTGGTTTTAACGTACATGTACAGTTTATATACATCTAAACTGTTAAGTTATTAATTGCAATCAGTACATTACAATGAAAGTTCAAGAACGCAATAATCAGTTTCCGTAAAACTTTAAATAACTCCGAAGCTTAGACTTTACAACATAGTACTACTGTACGTATCTGTATTTACATTTGGACGTACGTCAAAAAGGATCCAATGCACATCCAGTGACTTTCGAGATATGGCAGAATGAAGTTTAAATATGTTTCTCACGCTTGTTTTTTTCGAAACGTATTATGTCATGTAACTCCAGAGATATTTATTTATGTTTATATATTGGATTTTTTTGCTGATCTAAGAGGTTAGACTTTAGGAACCGTTTGGTACATACAACATACTTTTGATAATTTTGTGTACTGGATCCTTTTTGCTTAACTACGTCCATTTAAGACAATACCGACCACTATACCTATTAAACAGCGGTCTACACATCGTGCATATATAATGCCGTAAACCGCCTGGGTATTTTTTTATGATACCAAGTGATGGGACGAACAAGTCGTGGCCTGGTGATAAGCGACACACCTGTCCATAGCGGTTGCAGTGCCGCTGAGAGTTTTAAATCGCAAAGACCTGAGGGGCACTGCTACTGAGCCCGTCACACTGAGACATAAGTTGACAAGTGGCAAGTACCTGTAATTTCACCAGCACCTTATATCCTTAAAGATCGGAACGCAGTAATGTGAGCATTATTGGTTGGTGGCAGAATTAGGTAGTGGCAATATTTCCCTGGACGAACTTTTTCACAAGGAACTGTACTGCTACTATATTAATTGTTTTAAAGTGAATTTATAATAAATCAGAGCCGTACCTCGGACTCCTTTCCGCGCTTTCCGGTATTATGAACCGTGATTGTGAACGATGTCACATCTGGAGGGACGTCACTGAAACAATAAACCATCATGAACATTCTTCTTTTTCGCGTGTCGACTGTGACATTTAATAATAATAATAACGCACACACTCAACATAGCCCCGCACTAGAGAAACCCTAAGTCGCGGGTGCCATGAACACACACATAGACAACCACAAATTACACCCAAACTCACGGGATAAATAAATGTAGGCCAAACAAATGTTTCTCCCGGCCCGGGAATCGAACCTGGGACCTCTGCGTGGCAGTGCGGCATGGTAACAGTTCGACCACGGAGGCAGTTAACACAAAAATCGAACTCATAGAAAAAAATTCTTTGACAGGATGGGACTTGAACCCGCGACCATACTGCACCGTAGCATTGCTCTTACCAACTGAGCTACGGATCAAGTTATCGAGTTGTTGAAATTCCCCTACTTTGTACAGATATTTGTACTTATGAATATTTATGAATATTTTTCGGCATTCTACGCCCTATCGGGGCTATGTTGAGTGTGTGCGTTGTTTAATAATCATAATAACGATTGAAGGAAATAATAAAAAAAACTCACTCGAAAACAAACTCGTCGTCCCATCTAGGGTCCGGCGAAGGTCTCGGCTTAGTGCGCGCGACGGGTGCGGCGCCTAGCGTTAGGCGCAGGTAGGGCCGCGGCGCCAGGCGCACCGGCAAGCGGTGTGCGGTCAGGCAGCGAATGCGAAGCGCGCGTAGCCACACTACGCGAGGTACCTATGTAATAACAATAATGATCAGGCACACATAGTCGTCTTAGAGCGGTTACACAGCGGTTTAGCAGCAATGCAAACGCGATGCAATCGCTAATCGTCTACCTACACACGTGCGCGCGCTGCTTTCAATGCAAACGAGATACAAACGCGATACACGTTTTAAATTAATGAACTAATTTATTTATTTCATTAATTTAACTTTTTTTTTTTATTCAATAATTTCAAGTGACGGGACGAACAAGTCTGATGGTAAGCTACACGCCTGTCCATAACAGTTACTGTGCCACTCAGAGCTTTAAATCGCAAATATCTGAGGGGTACTGCCACTGCCCCCGTCACCCTGAGACATATGTTGATAAGTCCCATGTGCCTGTACTTTCACCAGCACCCTCAACCCTTAAAATTTTTAATTAACACTTTTAAATTTACAATTAATAAAACAAGATAATGTGCATAAATTTATACAGATTTTTCGTACATGATAATTCAACATAAGCGACTATATAGATGCAGTCGCGCGTTTGTGTCGATGCAATCACGCGTTTGTATCGATGCAGTCGCGCGTTTACATCGCTGTGTGTAACTCCACCACTCTTAGAATGAATACCTCGTATGTGATCAGATTTCTACGTAATTTTTCAGGACGAAGATTAAAAATGTGGTGTAAAATGTAGTAAACGCAATAATGTTTGTAGTTTAGAATTTTAATTAGTTAAATTATACCCTTAACATACACTATATTTTTTAATAATATATTTCAGCAAGAAGTTTATAAGTTTTTCTTCGACATAAATCCGTAAAAACGAACTATGTGAATACGCGTATGCGAGGTTTTCACTCGTGGCGGAACGGAATGGAAGGGAAT
Source organism: Hyposmocoma kahamanoa (assembly GCF_003589595.1). Taxonomy (NCBI): domain Eukaryota; kingdom Metazoa; phylum Arthropoda; class Insecta; order Lepidoptera; family Cosmopterigidae; genus Hyposmocoma; species Hyposmocoma kahamanoa. Next base: position 17,654,262 of record NW_020654289.1, read on the forward strand.
TTTTGTAACAATTGTACATTATAAAATAATTGTACATTATAAAATAATTGTACATTGCATAATGAACTTTATGGTCAATAGTGTAAGTTACAAACTAGATACGACCCAAAATCTTCCGCGGAAGATGCGAGCATTCTCGAGCATCCGTTCCGCCGCAATATAAATTGAGCCTAAGGCGACGATATGGGATATGACCTCCACTGAAATTATCTTAAAGGTTTTGCCAGCAAACGAGTTAATTTCAGACAGCCTCGCTAACAACTTGAGGCGGTAAGATTTCTGTGATGTGTCGTTTCCAGCACAAACGTCTTTCTCGATGCGATCCTTGAACCTGCGAGCCCCGGCTGATAGTGTCATCGCTGAGGAATACCTCCCATGCCATTTAAAATTCAAACATGTTTCATTATTATTTTTCTACTAGATATACAAAGAGACTAATGTAGCAGAGGTTTGCGTATAATGCATATACCGGTCCTAACTACCAGTATTAAAAAATCCTGTCAAGTGAGATATTTTAGCTTAGCTAGTCAGGGGTTTTAATAATCCAAAGGCAAGACGAAAACTCCCATGTGCCAATTTTATATGATTTTGGAGAAAACTTACTTCAAAGTTCTTCGATTTGTATACTTAGAAATTACAAAAATACATATTATTATATATATTTTAATATAATTTTAACAGACTTAAATGTATCCGTAACTGAAAATCGATGCGTAGGCATTGAATGATGCTACGCTAGTAATAATAATTATTATATATTTAGTTCATTCGTTCAGGGCCTACAGGGTAGAAGGCCAGCTACATCCGTTACAGATATAGATTTTGAATAAATGGCACGATCAACAAGATAATAGAGAATTTTTATTTAACATTTCTCATTCTAGTTAATCCTTTCTGGTAATGATCAAGTCTATACGAATAATTAATATTAAGGTTAGAATACTAAAAATGTCAGAAATCTCGCCCTGTTCTTAGCATTATTTGCTTGCTTAGCAAACGTGCACAGGATATAATTAGTATAGAAATAATTATTTGTTGTTTTTGCATACACAACATTCTTACCTTGCACTGATGGCGTGCCTGTTGCGGAACGCATAGTGGACGTAAAGCGTCCAGCCAGGCGCGTTCCTCAGCCGCGCTGTTTGCAGCTAAGAAGGTGTGCGTAGAAAGGCACGGCAGAGCTCGCTCTACCAGTTGGAAACAGAACTCACGGTCCCACAGGGATTCGTGAACCTGAAATTATGGAATTCATTTATTAAAAAGGAAATGGAAGACTAACCAGTTATTATTATTTTTTAATGACAACTGAAAACGGGTCAAAAGTCTCTTGTTGACATTTGAAATAACTGTATTACACAACAGCAACAAATAGTTCTCAAATTAGGCATTTCCCAGTACAATGAGTACCAGAAATTATACGATTTAAAATATAATATAGTTATGTTACTAATCCGTGGTTTCCGCTAATATTTCTGAATGTTGATGACATAACCACCGGATAAACAAAAACGATAAGGGCACTATTTAAATAAATACTATGTTATTTTGTAAAGGAAATAAAAATTATCAAGCGCTTGTTATTTTAATTATAGATTTTCCCGTATGATTTTCACACACAACTATGTCGGTATTTGACTCAAATACAAAGTTGTTAAGGATACAATCTGGGGAAATCACGTAGTGTTCTCTTTAGCGTGACACCACTATGCTGGTTTATCTTGTTGGTTCCAACCCAACAAAATTAATTACATAATGTTAAAGATATCTAAGATTACCAACACTGTACAGTATCATCCCTGACCTTTACATTGGCCAACTATAATATAGTCGAGAGACCCAAGATATGAATACAATCTAACAATCTTTGTTTTAATTTTACCTATTGGTGATCCATATAGCGTTCAAAACACAATGCAGATTTGAATCTCTACTATACACAAAGTGTGTGATATAATGTAAAAAGTGACGTGATCTTTGTGTAAAACTTCTAATTTCTTTGTTCCAAATGGAAATACATAAACTTCTAGAAATTTGCGATATTTATTTTATTGAATATATATAGGTATATTTACTACCATGATATTGACATATTTGTTGTGAAAATACACCAGTTGGTTTTTTTAAAATATAAATTACATTATTCGTTCCAGTGGACCACCTTTTTTTTGCCTGGTTCGCCTCAAAACTTATATTGGTCGTGGTCCACCTCAAACATTTGATCAGTTTGAATAATTGCCCTTGGTCCACACAAGTAGATTCCCCGACCCGGCTGGACTCGAACCAGGTACATTTTCGGCAAACCGGGGCTATGGCTCCCCCAACCGAGTTACAGAACGAGTCAAAACCTTACGAATTTCTCTATGAGCTTGTTGCAAATCTTTGTTCTTCTGTTTTAATGTTTTTATTTGCCGTAGGGATATCTATAAAAAAACCTGTTTCTTCACTCAGGCAGGAAATATCGGCTATCTTCTAGAATTACCGGATTGCAACTACGGGTAGTAAACACGTCCATGTTTTTGCATATATCAACAACAACTCTAAAACCAGGAAACAGAGGCCAACATTCTCTGTAAATTACAATTTTCCACTTCCACTGGCATTGTTATTCAATTAACAATTTAAGGGAGTCCCCACATTAATCGACAAGGAATACGTTTGAGCCAGTTAGAAAAAGTTTTAAGTCCATGTAATAATAGCGAAAAAGACGTTGGGCGTTTCGCGAAAAGCGGAAAATAAATGGACATAAAGATTTTTCAGACCACCTCAAGCCGATTCTACATTAACAAGTGTGATGAATCCCTAAATAGAAGCCGTTTTGCATATTAGACGTTGACAATGCGTACGTACCTGGTACAAATAAGCGCAAGACAAATCAATTAATCCTTTTGGCTTCGTTCTCTTCGGCGAATCGTAGAAATACAAATGTGTATCAGTACCTTCCTGCAGGAGTACAAAGTACAACGCCTTCCACTTCTTAGCTCCTTTATCAGATTTCTTGTTAAGATATCCCTGGTGTTTTATTCCTTTCATCTTCTTTAGACCAATCTGATCTCTACATTCTCGTAATGTTGCATATATCTTTTCTGCGGCGGCGCCTGTGGTGTTTTGTTGGGGTTCTATTTGGTGACCTTCAGCTATAAGCTGCAAGAATTATATATACTCTTAAATAAGTGCTCTACAAGAAAGCTGCATTTTATAAAACATTGTCCTCATATCGTTATTAAACAGTCCAATGATATCGTTTGCTAATACTGGCATCGAATATCCTAAAATACTGTATTTTTTAAAAGCATTATCATAAAGTTGTTAATTTGGTGTACAAGTGTAGGAAGTTATTATTGTATGTATATATGTAAGAATTTTCTTACTGGTTGTCCCAAAGTATGTCCTTCAACAATCTGCTCCTTCCTATATCGATTAATCACTGCATCCAGACACTCAAATGTGCGTCCGCCCATGAGATACCTTACTCCTTTCTTCTCAATTCTAAACCTTTGTATCTGATTGTTTATATGAAAGAAAAGCGAATAATCCCCTGGAGAGTTGTCGGAGGGTCGGACAAGGAAGCTACCTGGGCCCGCTTTCACCAACATGTCAACTGCTTCGCTCTTAGTGCAATTCGGATGGAACCAAGAAAACACCGTGTTTGGATCGATTGAGGGGTCCAGGTCTTCGACAAGTTCTCGAAATATCATGCCTTGTTCTCCCGTTCTGAAAGCAAAATTTCAATAAGTTATAATTTGAAACGATATTAAAATTTTAATGGTTATCGTTTTTCGATATCATAAGGAAGTTATTAAAAGTGAGAAAATGCTCCGTCTCTATTAGCAATACAGTCCTAAGTACACAAAGTATGACGTCACAAATAATTATTGAAGTGTCTACTTCATTTCTGGGACCTAACCGTCGTACTTGCACGCCAGTCTAATATCACTGGAAAATGTCAAATCGTATATATTAGGGGTTAAAGTATGAAGTTGCCGTTTTATTGCAATAGGTTCTTTGAATTTTCATAGAATCCTCATGGTTTGAGGTTTTCGAATGAAACTTTTTTCAAATGGTTTCTGTGATTTTTTTTTTTTTAATTTGAAACATTTGAATATCGACTTTCAATTGTTTTTGTTATTCAATTTAGACAAGAAAGATGGATACTGCGAAAATTCGAGTGATTTTTGAATACGAGTTCCGACGCGGAACTAACGCGGCAGAAACAGTCCGCAATATCAATGCTGCGTTTGGAGAGGGGTCTACTAATGAACGCACCGTGCGATTTTGGTTTAAACGCTTTCGTGATGGAAATTTCGACTTAAAGAACGAGCCACGAGGAAGACCGCCCACACAGGTGAATAACGATGAATTAAGAGAGATAGTGGAAGCCGATCCTAGTCAAACTACCCAGGAATTAGCGGCATGGTTTAACGTTACCTTACCCACAATATTGACTCACTTGCGTCAAATCAATAAAATAAAAAAATACGAAAAATGGGTGCCTCATGATTTGACTGATCTGCAGAAAGAAACGCGTGTTGAAACTTGTGTTGCCTTGTTGAACCGGTACAGAAATGAAGGAATATTGGATCGAATTGTAACATGTGATGAAAAGTGGATTCTTTATGATAACCGGAAAAGAAAAATGCAATGGCTGACCCCAGGTCAAATGCCACAACAGTGTCCTAAAGCAAAACTTACCAATAAAAAGGTAATGGTAACTGTTTGGTGGTCTCAGCATGGTGTTATTCACTATAGTTTTCTCCGGTCTGGTCAAGCAATAACGGCAGATGTCTATTGTGCCGAACTCCGAACCATGTTGACAAAACTAGCAGTAAAACAGCCCCGACTCATGAATCGATCTTCACCATTATTGCTCCACGACAACGCAAGACCTCACACAGCACGAGAAACCATTTTGACCCTTCAGGAACTGCAGTTAGAAACCATTCGTCATCCTCCGTATTCACCAGACCTTGCTCCAACGGACTACCATTTTTTTCGTGATTTGGACAATTATCTACGTGACAAGAAGTTTTCTTCCCAGGAGGCAGTACAAAATGCTTTCACACAGTTTGTGCAGTCTAGATCGTTGGAGTTCTATCGCAAAGGCATTAATAACCTTCCCATTAGATGGCAGCAATGTATAGATAATAATGGCAACTATTTTGATTAAATAAATTTGTTAAAAATTTAAAAAATAAACAATTTAGATTTTCAGTACAAATTGGCAATTTCATACTTTAACCCCTATTATTAATTAACAACATTCTCTGAATTTCAAGTTCTGAAATTGAGAAATGAAGCGCCGCCGGTACAAATACAGCCGGATCGAAGGAATTTTTCTTAGTTTTCTAGTAATTTCACAAAAAATAATTAAATATAAAAACTGATTGAATGTAAAACATCGTTATACTAAATATACTTAAATATATTTAATTGCCTCCGTGGCCGAACGGTTCCCATGCTGGACTGCCACGCAGGGGTCCTGGGTTCGATTCCCAGGCTGGGATAAATCTGTGTATGGCCTACATTTATTTCTCTCGTGAGTTTGTAAATGACACCAGCGACACAGGGTTTCCCAAGTGCGGGGCTATGAGTGTGTTGCGTTGTTATTATTATTATCACTTAATAATTGATTCGGACATGCAAATATTAGACTTTTTACTCTGAAATTAAGCTTGTTTTTAGGTTAGACTGTTAGAGTATTATTTTCTGAATCCCTGTAACCATTTATTTTTCAATGAATTTCCATTCTGTTTTCACATTACGTGTCAAGCAAAACTAATTTAAAATTGTGACGAAAATGAATAATATACATTACAAAACAGGACATGAAGGTTTGAATCAAGCTATGTCACTATTTTTTTCCTTAAAAACTGCGTTAAATACTTATCGTGCCGATTTATCCATAAATTTTAGGCGACTTACGGGAAGAGAACCGGAAAAAACTTTTTTGCTAGATCAAAATGGTTTAGGTGTGCACTATAAATAACGGTCTTTAAAAAAATATACGATACACCTAAGGATTTGTCTAAAGAACATACTGACTCGTTACACGATAAGGTGTACTTTACCCGATCATACAAAATCCCAAAAACAGGCTAAAATAAAAGTATAAGACGGATTATTTAAGAACAAAATATATAAAAATTATGTGCAAAGTTATCTAACTTTGTACATAATTTTTATATGTAGATATTTATCTTTAAGTACTATAGAGAACCTGCAAAATTTTGGTTTTAAACTGAAGCCCTATAGTTATTAAATCCATATTACTCCCAAAACTTGAAAATTGCTCAGCGGTTTAACGACACGTCGTGCCGTCAGCTGCCCCGTCAGTCGCCATCGGGCGCTTATCAACGACGGATCCGTGTCAATTTTTCTCCGCCTGTTCTTATTTTATTCATGTTAATTTTCAGCGCGCGGATTGCTGGACTCGAGGGGCGGCCCCCCACATCCTAAAATCTCGACTCGCGTTCAAATACATCGCCTTAAATACAAACCACTGTATAAGCGTGGTTTGCTGCAATATCATTTAGTATGAGTAGCTTTTAAGACTTACCTATGAGCCGTAACCCACAACCACCCATCGCCCATGTCATTGTGCACGAAAAAAATATCTCCCTTTTGGAATGTAAGCTCGTCTGTGTCCGGCATTTTCGTGTATGGAAGTATAGCCACCACTCTCTGTAAAAAATGATAAATAAATACGCGTGAAATATGTTATTCTAATTAAATTCAAAAGCCACCCGCGGCAAACCGACTGTGAACTGGCAATCGGTACTATCCCAAATTTGACAACTTTACAGGATGAAGAAAATAAATTTTTGCATTATTTACATAGCACCTGGTTTATTAAATAAAAATACGTAGTTTTTGAATATTTTTATTACTCATGTATGTATGTGCACTGCGTATTTTTATTTAATAAACCAAATGCTATATAAATGACTTTTTTCTTAATCCTGTAAAGTTGTCAAATTTGAGATAGTACTGGTTGCCAGTTCACAGTCGCAATGGCTATTTCGATCCAGAATGAAGTTCGCAAAAGGTCCACCCGTACACAAACTTCATGCTGCAAGTTGTGGTTGCCGTGTCTTTCTTTGGCATCGAGAAACATGATAATTAATCATAAGTACAGTTAATTTATTCATTAGTTTATATGCTTAACTATTTTCTATGCGCTGTTTCCCAATGGGTACATAAATTAAGAGAAACTACACTTTAAAAATACAGAAATAAAATTACAACAATCGCTCTAATACAAATTTAAGTTGTACCGTTATCTAATGTATACACCCGACTGAATAACGATGATGCCCTATACACAATGGCGTGTTGCGACACATTACTATGCACATGCGACTTGTCAACTCATGTTTCAAGATGACGCACCTAGTGGCAGTGATCTTTGTGATTTAAAGCTCAGAGTGGCACTGCAACTGTTATGGACAGGCACGCATACCACGCATGCAAAACACATGTTCATCCCGTCACTTGGTACCATACAAAAAAATACAGCGCATAGCGTCAAAATAAGCTGCTATCGCATCAGAACATGAGTTTAAATTTATATTCTATTGCTATTCAAAAATCAACCTTATTGGCCAATCTTCGGCTTAAAGCAGCGAAAGAAATGCGCCTGTAATAAACATACCTTTTTATCGTTAACAGGTTCTGGAGGTGGTACCGGTTCTACAAGTCTCTCCCGTTTCAACAGATCAGAGCAATGGCTGTAGAACCCCACTAACTCTGCCAGGGAATCGAATTGGCGACCACCGATGTAGTAGTCGCCGCATACCGCTGTTATTCTACGCAATAAAGATATGGTCATTATTGTACGCCTCGTTAATGGTGATCAGCCTCCATCGCAAAAGTCATACAATAAAAAAAAATTACTTCTTATTTCTTTCACAATTATTTTAAAACCGCAATGGCATTAAACGGGAAAAAGATACGTGTGATGTCACCCATAGTAATACCAATAGATTGCGCCGGCATATAACAGCTGTGAAAAAACAGGAAAGCTTTTATAACGAACGGTGTAGATTGTGGATTAATGTATACGGTCGAATTGGTTGAAAAATGCATTTTTTAAATAATGAATACGACGATTTACGACATAGGACAAGGTGGATTTGAAGGTCGCGCACGCTGTTCGCTCTGCATCATCGTATATGGGTTTGTGTATGTGCAGCATGTATATGCTGCGTTTTAACAGCAACCCGTATAAAATTCTATACTAAAGGGTGATTCATTTGGAGGTAGTATTTTCAAAACTAAAAAAAATGTAATAAAAATAAATTTATTGGATTATCTTTATTATCATACAAAAAAAACCATTCTTTACATTTATTTTTTAAATATTATTTCTCGGATAGGCTGTAACTGTGGTTTGGGGAATAACGCGAGTAATGTTGGCTTCCAGTTGCTCAATCGTACCCGGCTTATCCGACGACACGCGGGTTTTTCTCTGCAAGTGCCATGCGTCGAGGGACTGTTCTCAAATGACCGGTACAGTGAAGTGGGATACCAGAAACATTTACAGTACCAAATGAAGACAGATTATTTCTAACATACATTATAACTTCGTATAAGTAGAGTGAGTAGTGCGTCATTATGCGCTGCGCTACAAAGAGATTTCTGCAGGAATGTCTGTGTTATACCCCAACCAATACGCGTACGGCACGTTTTTGCATTAGCATGACTCTATTGGCATCCGTGGAGTTACCCCATATGAGTGAACAGTACGACATCAGCGAGTGGAAATATGCAAAATAGACCTGTCTTAATGCAGAATCAGAAATAAGCAATTTCAGTTTACGCAACGTAAAGACTGCACCACTATCACACAGTCTGTCAACATGGCACTTCCAGTTAAGTTTCGAGTCCAGAGTGAAGCCAAGGAACCTACTCTCATTGCATATCGGCATCGGATTGCTTGCTACACTCGGAGGAACTGTGAGACCTCGACCCGAGAAAACCATGATGTTGGATTTAGTGGTATTCAGCAGCAACCCATTCGATGAAAACCACCTGTGATATATAGATTTTGGACTTTACATAGCCTCAAAGGAAAAGTCTAGGGGTGTGATGTCACAAGATCTAGGCGGCCAACTCACCGGTCCGAAGCCTGAAATTAACTGTTCACCAAATTGTTCACGCAATAAAGCCATGGTTTAACGTGATGTATGGCAAGTGGTGCCGTCTTGTTGGTAATGTCCTGGTGATCACGGGCTTCAATTTCAGGAAGGAAATAGTCCGTTATCATTGCACGATAACGGTCACTATTGACCTAACCCTCGAGCCTCCACACGCAAAATAGGCGCTTTGTCGTCGAGTTGCGGATACCAGCCCGTTGCACCAAGTACCAACCCTCGAGCCTCATCGGGCTCGAGGGTTATGTGAGATATGCATATAGCATATCCCCCCGTTAAAAAAAATTCTGCCGACAAGCTGTAATGTGAACATTACTGCGTTCCGGTTTGGAAGGGTAAGGTGGTCCATAAAATCTTTACGATTTAAAGCTCTAAGTGGCACAGCAACTGTTATGACAGGCGTGACGCTTACCACCAGGCGCACGACTTGTTCGTCCCGTCACTTGATATTATAAAAAAACATTGTTTTGGGTGAGCTGCAATTCCTACCCTTAGTGCATTAGACAACTTTTCAGGAGAGGTCAAAGATTGTACGAACGAAATTGGTCGATTAATATGTTAAGTTTATATTGGTAGAGTTATAAAATTACATAACGTATACATAATTTCTTTCACGTAGTCCATATTATTCACGATTTTCATGTAATAAAAGCACTTTAGATGTATGATCATATGTGGCTTTATTATACTATACCACAGACGGATAGTACAGATTATCGATATATCATCGTCGAAAGGGGTTTGGATTTTCTTTGGTGTGAAGATATATCTTCACATTTTAAACCCTTATTTGGTACTGAAACATTCTAATTGTAAACAATACTCAATTGATGTAAATCTTGTTTTTTTCAAGGACTAAAAGTGATGTGATTGAATATAATTTGTATAGAAATATAGAATATTAGAAAGTTTATAGGCCAAAATTTTTTGGATACTGTGATTTTTCATTTACATGGTGGTGAATTCCTATAATAAACTGTAGAGGAACAGCACGTCGCCTTTATGTTAACGTAAAGAATATTGATATTATGATTTATTTGACTATGCCACAACTTAAATAAATAACGGATTATGATAATTGTATAATAAAAATAAATATTATTCATATTATTATTTATCTTCTTTAACTATAGACGAAACTTAAATAAATAATGATTTTCTAATTATTATGATATGATATACTGTGTGTTTAATAAATATTATTCATATACCTAAATCTGAATCACAATTATGGTTCAGATTTAAATAAAGACTGTTCTTATACTACTGTCATTTACTGGATGAACTCTGTGTCGAGCCGTCTCCCGTGGCAATGTTACGCTCCATCGTGGTTTTTAACGCTTTAGTTTTTACCGTGTCAAGTGCAATTAACCCAATATACACTGGTTCGCTGTACGTACCCACACTTGGCGAAGTGTGGCCCAGACCTCAAACGCAAATCAAGTTCAGGAATTTGTACATTTTCGACCCGCAAAAATTCAAAGTAGCGATTATGAAAGATAAATGTGCAATATTGGTAGACGCACTCAATCGATGTTTATTCAATTTAAATACTCTTCAAAAAATTGTCGTGAAGTATGGCAACAAATCGGAGAGTGAAGCTGATAAGGAGAAAAAACAGCCGATACAAAAACTAAACGTGGAGCTGATGAATGAGTGCGAAGAGGAGCCACATCTCGGAATGGAAGAAGCCTATAATCTCGAGGTATCGTCGACTTCTACACTACGTAGCGCTTCAATCTGGGGCATCATAAGAGGCTTAGAAACTTTTTCGCAACTATTTTTCGTAACTCCCGACTTCACGGAAGTATGCATATATAAAACTGTAATCTATGACCATCCGCGTTACTCACACCGAGGTCTTTTAATCGACACTTCAAGGCACTTTCTTTCTTTAACATCTATACTCGTGACTATAAAAGCGATGGCTATGAATAAAATGAACGTACTTCATTGGCACATGACGGATGACCAAAGCTTCCCTTTTCAGAGTGAAATTTTTCCAGCGTTGAGTCGTCGAGGTGCATTTCACTCGTCAATGGTGTACACAAAGAGCGACATCTTAAAAGTAATCAACTACGCTCGATATAGGGGCATTCGCATAATACCTGAATTTAGTGTTCCATCGCACACTCTTTCGTGGGGTGTCGCGTTTCCACGCATCCTGGCAGAATGTTACAACGAGAACCAACAGTTACTAGGCCGAGGAACTATGAATCCGATCGAAGACGTCACTTACAGATTAATACGTTATTTATTTTCTGAACTACAGGAAGTATTCATAGACAAATATTTCCATCTCGGTGGTGACGAAACTAATTTTCCTTGTTGGGAATCTAATCCGACGATAAGGAAATACATGAAAGACAAGGATATGAGATCTTATGATCTCTTAGCGCACTTCTTCAAAAATACTTTTCCCCTGCTGAAAAATTCTACTTCCTTTATAGTTTGGCAAGACGTATTTGAAGAACACGTACCTCTAAACTTCGATACGTTAGTGCAAGTGAACAAAGGTCACGGTGAAGCTATAGTGAAACCGATACTAGAGGGATACCACGTGCTGTACTCGTCAAATTGGCATTTAGACCGACAGGACACGTTTGACGACTTTTACAGGCAGGATCCTCAAGAGATGGTGATGGAAATCACAAATAAAAATTGGGCTGCCAAATATGTCCTCGGAGGTGAAGCTTGCATGTGGGGAGAGAAAGTGGATGACCAAAATTTATTTAGTAGAGTATGGCCTCGCACTTGCGCAGTGGCGGAAAGACTATGGAGCTCTGCTGAGAAAGACGACCAGAAATTGGTAGAAGTAAAATATCGACTCGAAGAACATGTTTGTCGAATGAATCGACGCGGGATTCCGTTGCAACCTGAAGGTCCCGGATTCTGCGTAATTTAGATATATATAATCTACTAATAATATGTCCACTCTCCTCTCACTAACACGTACGTAACTAAGACGTACGGTCTTACGCAATAAAACTTTTGTCCCAGAAAATTTTGTCTAATGTCAGTTGGTTAGTCAAGAGAAAGACGATATGTCGACCTACCAAGAAGCCAGAGCAATAAATCTATTTAATCAATAAGTATAAACTAAAAAAAACATTATGTTTGTATCATAAAATATGCTATTACATACTAAATCTATAATGAAAATGTATAAAGTATAAGATACGTAATATGACAACACCGAAAAGACAAGACAATATTGAACACTAAGTATTAAAGTTATCACAAATAACTACGGAGATTACTATAAACTTTTACTGACGGTTCCAAAGGTGCAAATGGCGTAGGAGCAGCCTTTTTTAATCCATAACTAAGTGTACCTCTTAAACTAAGATTATGTCAGGAGTCTTGTATAATGAGAGCAGAGTTAACTGCAATAGTAGAAGCTCTATACTTTGCGGACTCTGTACTCCTAATGTTATTCTTATCAGATTCTAAAAGTATACTACAACATTTTAGTCCGATGTGTTTTGGGAGGCTAAGATGTGCCCATAGCTTATGAAGCTTTGAGATTAACAGTTAATTTACTGTCCAAGAATATGTATATCAGGCTGCAATGGATTCCATCACACATCGGACAAGAAGGCATCAAATAGTAGATAAATTAGTAAGTGAGGCTATCACCGAGTCCACGGAACCATCACGTAAACCTCTTGTTGCAGAAAACATCCCATTTGTAAGAAACCTAAGCATGGATATGTGGAGTAAGATCTATGGCGAGATTTCTGCAGTGGAAGGAATTTGTTATAAAAGTGTTCAAGTGCGTCCACCGCAAAAGTCCTGGTTTGAGGACAGCACACTTTCTAGAAATGCATTATTCATAGCTTTTAAACTTCGTGCTGGCCACTTTCCCTTCAATAAGTTCTATCATCTAATAAAAAGAGCGGAATCTCCGCTATGTAAATTTTGTAACAAACTTGAAGATATGCTATATTTGATAGAATGTGACCATTACGTGGCTATGAGAAGCCAATTTCAATTAGGGGATATTTGGCAGGTTGGGGAGTTAAATGTTGTGTTCTTTGACCCGTTGGCGAAGAGGGCTAAAACTCTGTAATCATATGTGAGGTCTTGCCTATCACTACGAGGCGACACGATAAAATAGCATAATCCACAGGGATTGACATCACAAGGCCGACATTGACTCCCAAGCGTTGCAGGCCTTATTAAAAATAAGATATTTTTTTTAAATCCTAAATCTTTGGTTTATATGTTTATTCAACTTATTTCCTTTTCTGTTACTTTACATTAAATTGCTTTTAGTTAACACTTTCTGATTATGCACAATGCATTCGATCATAACGGCGAGAAAGTAATAGAAGCTTATAATACAATTTAAATTACCTGAAATGATTTATTCCGGTGCGGCCCAAATAACTCAGTACGTATGAGCCAGGTTTGCGATCACTTTCCCGAACTGAAAGAAAGAAATCATATTCAAATGTCTTTCTTATTTAATCTTACTGAAAATCTTGTTAAAAGATCAGGAGGATCAGGAGCGTTTCTTCAGCGTTGGGAAGGAGATTTCCCCAACAAGGAAGAAAGAAAATAATATTTATTTGGTCTCATTTTCTTATAAGTAGTATATCTCAATATAAAGTAAACCTTAATACTAAACATTGAGATCCAAAATATCGCACTGCCAAATGCGTCCCAATTTCTATCAGAGACTAAAGAGTTTCCCCAAATGTAATTAAAGCACACTCTAGATTAACCAAAAGAAATATCTTTATGTAAAAAAGACCTAATCTAACACTTCAAATATTGATATGAGATATAAAATCCTATTTATGTGATTATCTTATTTATTTATTGTTCGTTTTATTTAATTCATAACGAAAACTTGTTTGACCAAAAAATAATAAAATTAATATTCGCCTGTCAAGAGGAATTAACGAATAAAATTAGATGGAATAGGATGTAAAAAGCTGTGGAGAAAGTGAACAAAATAAAAAGTCTTCCCTGTACAAAATAACAAAATACAAAACATTGTGGGAACATGCTAGACTATTGTGTTTTGTACTTTGTTGTATAATAAGTATGTTAGTTAGTGATTACACAATGAGAGGTGGGAAAACATTTTGTTCTGGTGAGGTTTTATAAAATGTATGTACAGCATAAAGATATGCGCCAATCATAAAAACTTCAGCGGCGGCAGCGACGTCGTTATTGACGTGAAATAAGCGTGGCATATAATTTTTAGTTATAAAAAACACAGTAAAAGCATTGAAATCAGCTTTGTATTTCAATGTTTTTTCTACTTTAACTTGTACTTTAGCAGGTATAAAGGTACTGTAAGTAAAAAAATCCACTGAAAATATGTTTGTAAAATATGGGAAAATAATTCATTTCAAACAAATGGTCGCCACGCCGATTTTACACCGGCGACAACGCGGCGCACATCTCACCTCACATCAGTACAGCATAAGCGAAGCGACGATTTCATTTGGGCTTTATCATTGAGACACGATTAGTACGATATGGAATTCCAAGCAACAATACAATGTCACTTAATGATAAGTGACAATATGGCCCATGGTACGTCGTGTAGTAAACACTTATTCGGTTAGATTCATTGTGAATTTTTTTATCTATTCAAAATGTGATTCTACAATCGTTTCTTGATGTCATCATAATACAAAGAACAATGTTGTTGTTATATAAGGGTAAACATTTTTAATGCCAAATTATTCAGCTTAAAAAAATAATATACAAATATCTTTATTTACTTTATATGATTACAATAAAGGTCAACATCCACACTTAGGCTAAGGACAGCATTTCAAGATGCATTAATTGCCGGTGGCTACCACTCTAGGGAAACTCCGTATTGTGGGAGCCAGGTGTTGTAAAAAGTGTTACAATTTAATATGATTGGGCAAGTAACCAACGGATGGTTGGAATTGATTATTTAAAGTACTATTATAAATGACTATTATAAATGAAAATTAATTAAAATATATAACATAAGTACGCCGAATAAAAGATGCAAAAACATTTGAAACAACAGTATCAATAAAAATAGTGTGTGTACATGTGTTGTGTATGATGGGTGTGCAGACATTAACCTATTATTTTGAGTAGGTGTTCAGTGTCTTGGTAGGATAGTTCGAGTAACCAGTTGTTAAGCAGGACCTTGGCTTTGATATAAAAAGTAATAATCACATGTTTTATAATCTATGATGAATAACTTGTAATAGTAATCATTATTATAATATCATTAATATATGTTTGAAAATTAAAATGTTCTGTTAATTTTTAAGTTAGTGTTAATTGCTCGTGGCAACATTATATCTTATATGTATATTATGGTAACTGTAACTCATTTGTTTTGTTCTTTTTCTACTTCTACTTCAAAGCATTGCTATATTTGACATAGCTGCCTCCAAGTGTTTGTGTACTATTACCTGAACTTCTTTGTGCAAATCCACATGCACCTTCCATTGTATCTAATGTACATAGGAAATCCTCAGATTTTCCCTTACATTGCCTTCCTTCAATCTTACCTCTATTATGTATTTAATAAAAAACAAGTATTGCACAGATTGCCAACATGTTTTATCTTCTGATGTCTATGGCATTCATGATTTTATCAATTCTTTAATAATACAACTCCATAAACAATAACAAGACATACAATTAGAAGCATTCTTACCTAAATAGCTTCCATGTTTGCCAGCGGCCCATAGGCGTTCTTCAGAAGTATATCTGTCCAGCCTTCCATGATACCATTCTGTCTCTGGAGGAGCTAGTATTGCTTGACGTTCTCCTGGTACAAAATTATGTCTATAGTTATTTCATTTACTTTTAAAACGGAAAACCCTCCTATGATATGAAATTTGTGAAATATTTTTTCTTACTTCTATGTCATTCCTTAGACATACAGCCAGATCTATAGAGTAAGGTTGAATATTTTAATTCAGCAACACATATTGCTTAATTCAAAAATATTATATTTAAAGACTCACTGTTTTTGTAAAATGTGTTTGAAGAGGATAATGTGATAATTTACATTAATTCCTGGGTTTTCTAGCTAGTCCAAGAGTGAATGCTATTGCTCTGGTATTCATAGTATCAACCACTACTATGAATACCAGTCTTTTTTTTGCATTACCTTTTTGCACTGCAATTCATACATTTTTGCATTGTAATTTCCATAGTTGAGACTAGTTATTTGGCGTAGTTGTCTGGCACATTATTATCACTCCTTAAATAATTATTGTAATGATAATTACTAACAATGTTGTTCATCTGTTTCTGTTTCTAAGTCTGTTTCTGTTTACAGTCTGTTTCTTCTGTTGTCTGTGTCTCATCTGTTTACAGATGAACAACAAACATAATTGATCCATGCTCCTTTTAAAAAATTATAGTGTAATGAAAATGATAAAATTTACACGATAAGTTTACTAAAAAAACGTGATACCTACGTCAAACATTTATAAACTGACAAAATGTACTTAATCAATATAGTTTTTGGTTTATTACCATTAGTACTAGGTCCATCTGGTTCATCCAGCTCCAGGTCAACAGCCAGTTCTGCAATGTCTCCGCCACCATCCTCGGATTCCGTGGAAGGTGATCCCAACTTATCCTTCACAGGGGGTCCGATAGGTCCCATCACACGTATCAAATCAGCCATATTTTCAACTAGCTTACACAATACTCAAACGGCTCACTTAAATTCGTCCGGGCAACGCCAATGACTCACACATTATTCAAATCCAAACCACCGCAAAAATCCCAACAAAATCTCCAGAACGTGTTTACAATAGAAACAAAAAGTGTATGCTATCGAACTACCCCAAACACACCTTTATATTGGCGGAAAACCAGATCCCTAGAGAAATTAATACAATCGATGTACACTACACCTATACTAGCTGCGTATTAGAAGACAAAAACTTGAATACTTTGCTTCTTTAAGAGTAATTTTCATAGAAATTATCTTCATCGATACGCCCGTCCACAGATGAAAATAGATTTTGAAATTGACAGAAGCAGATTGCGTTGCCTTGCCATTTCAAAACATAAAAAAGTAATCCCGGTATCTCATCATCATAGACAAAGATATTTTGTATTTTACAATTTAATTGTGATTTCTCGATGTATCTGTTTGCATTTACGTGTATTAATGATATTAACAAAAGTTAATATGTATCAATAATTAAATACTGTCCACCATAAAATAAAAGTAGTAGCCGACATTCTCGTGAAGTACGGTTCTTTTCCCCATTGTACCATAGCAGCGCCCTCTACATTCTTTGGTGCAAGCAGGAGTGGAAAGAATATTCATTTGCTTCACTTCTAGGATTTTGAAAAAACTGTCGGCAAAGTTAATATTCGTGACCAGACAATATGCATGGTTGTGTCTGTGGGGCAGTTGACACACTTACTCTTGACTACACTTGACATTGTTAGTTTAATTCAATTATTTATTAGTTAAATTAATTCTTTTGATTTGTATATGTGCACTATTGTGTACTGTGACTTCTTATTATATAATTATTTCTCATTGTTTTGTAAACTAACGCTCACTTCGCAGAGTAGTATGAAATTACATTTAGTTGTATTTGCATGAAATTGAGCAATGTTGAGAGAAATAAACTAAACTAATTAAATTCTCAAACAAGGTGAAAGTAGAATCTTTCTTCTTATCTTATCGATATTATAATGCTTGCCATTGTGGCGAAAGTATTTGCAAATCGACAGCGTAATGTACTCGCCGATTGTTGCCCAGTGTACATCAAACACGAAAGTAAAAATCACGTCAATCAAATCAATTAAGTTTGATTAATATTTGTTTTAAGTTTAATGTGATATTTAATTTTAATTCCTTTGTTATTGGCTTTAGGATCAGTGTAATTCGAATTTATTATATTCGAATTACGCAAGCTATGAAATATTATTGATCGTAAATGACCAGAGAATAATAACATAATTAACGGCTTTCTAATATCTGCCAAGAAAAGATTAACCGAATTGTTGAACAGTGATTTTTTTATTCCAAAACAAATCATTTTTCATTGTAAATGCTGCCTGAGTAAAAAGAAAATCAATTCTGAATAACTTTGAAAAAACTTAAATATTACAAAAACGTAAAAATACAGTTGCTCGGGCCACACACAGGCGGCCACGGAAGCGTTCCGCCCGCGGGAATTTTTGTAATGTAAGAGTTTACATGAACCCTGCTATGCTGAAACAGGTGACAGGGTTCATAAGAATTCGTACATTACCAAAATTCTATGACTTTTTAATAAGGTAAATAGTTTTACGGTTCTTAGTAGTGTAATTGGAAATAATTTTGTTAAAACATAGAATTTTATTTGATGTATGAGTAAACATTTTTTTCTTTTTAAATGTAATGTAATGTTTATATTTCTACAGAAAGGTTATCGAAAAAAGGTAATGTTATGCGGTATAAACTGTATGAGAACAACATCTTGAAAACAGAGTTTCACATGCCATAATTCGCAAATACGTTCCTGGTGGATTTTTAGTATTAGTCAAGATTTAGATAGGTGGCGGTACTGTGCATTAATTCTTCACGAGTAGTTGACGTCGACCATGGACGTATAGGTCGATAGGCCATAGACCATGGCAGTGTGACCAATACTTAAAAACTTTGCTTGTATAAATATGACTCACATCCTTTTTTTCTCGCATTACTTGGTTTGGTAACGAAGCTAAGCGCTATTGTTCGTATTATTATTTTGTGTGATATTTTTGACCTGGTGATATTTCAATTTAATTCCTGTACGAGTAATAAAAGGTATGTAAATGACATTTCATTTCATACAGACGTCCTTAGATTAATTTTGGTGAAGGATAAAACCTCGTTTGTCGAATTCGTCGTGTCATACAAAAATCAATGACGCCATTTTGTGATCGAGATTTTTCTTTGTTCTTTGTCTTCACTTGTATTGCAAAATAGTTTCATCACATATCTGAATCCTTACACAACGCATTGTAAATTAGTATTTTCGTTGTTGCAGATAATAAAATGCAGATATTTGTGAAAACCTTGACTGGTAAGACAATCACTTTAGAGGTCGAGCCTTCGGACACAATCGAGAACGTAAAAGCTAAGATTCAGGACAAAGAAGGTATTCCTCCAGATCAGCAACGACTAATCTTCGCCGGAAAACAGCTCGAAGACGGCCGTACCTTGTCTGATTACAATATCCAGAAGGAATCCACGCTTCACCTAGTTTTACGTCTTCGTGGAGGCATGCAGATCTTTGTCAAGACTCTCACTGGTAAGACTATCACCCTTGAAGTCGAACCCTCTGATACTATTGAGAACGTGAAGGCGAAAATCCAGGACAAGGAAGGCATTCCTCCAGACCAGCAAAGACTTATATTCGCTGGAAAACAATTGGAAGACGGTCGCACACTTTCCGATTACAACATCCAGAAGGAGTCCACCCTACATCTTGTTCTGCGTCTGCGTGGTGGTATGCAGATCTTCGTGAAAACCCTAACAGGTAAAACAATCACCCTGGAGGTTGAACCCTCTGACACTATAGAAAATGTGAAGGCAAAGATCCAAGATAAGGAGGGCATACCCCCAGATCAGCAGCGATTGATCTTTGCTGGCAAACAACTGGAGGATGGCCGTACACTCTCTGACTACAACATCCAGAAGGAATCCACACTCCATCTTGTTCTTCGCCTTCGTGGTGGTATGCAGATCTTTGTCAAAACCCTTACAGGAAAGACCATTACACTGGAGGTTGAACCATCTGACACAATTGAGAATGTGAAAGCAAAAATTCAGGACAAAGAGGGTATTCCTCCAGACCAACAGCGATTGATTTTTGCTGGCAAGCAGCTAGAAGATGGACGTACACTGTCAGACTACAACATACAGAAAGAATCAACCCTACATCTCGTACTTCGTTTGCGAGGTGGTATGCAGATCTTTGTGAAAACCTTAACAGGTAAAACTATCACCCTAGAGGTTGAACCCTCTGACACAATTGAAAATGTGAAGGCAAAGATCCAAGATAAGGAGGGCATTCCCCCAGACCAGCAGCGATTAATCTTTGCAGGTAAACAACTGGAGGATGGCCGTACACTCTCTGATTACAACATCCAGAAGGAATCCACACTCCATCTCGTCCTCCGTTTGCGTGGTGGTATGCAGATCTTTGTGAAAACCTTAACAGGTAAAACAATCACCCTGGAGGTTGAACCCTCTGACACCATAGAAAATGTGAAGGCAAAGATCCAAGA
>NW_020654289.1:17674670-17712140 GCF_003589595.1 Hyposmocoma kahamanoa
ACACTGTCAGACTACAACATACAGAAAGAATCTACCCTACATCTTGTACTTCGTCTGCGAGGTGGTATGCAGATCTTTGTTAAAACCTTAACGGGTAAAACTATCACCCTAGAGGTTGAACCCTCTGACACAATTGAAAATGTGAAGGCAAAGATCCAAGATAAGGAAGGCATTCCCCCAGACCAACAGCGATTAATCTTTGCTGGTAAGCAGCTTGAAGATGGACGTACACTCTCTGATTACAACATCCAGAAGGAATCCACACTGCATCTCGTCCTCCGTCTTCGTGGTGGTATGCAGATCTTTGTCAAAACCCTTACAGGCAAGACTATTACACTAGAGGTTGAACCCTCTGACACAATCGAAAATGTGAAGGCAAAGATCCAAGATAAGGAGGGAATTCCCCCAGACCAGCAGCGATTGATCTTTGCTGGCAAACAACTGGAGGATGGCCGTACACTCTCTGATTACAATATCCAGAAGGAATCTACGCTGCATCTCGTCCTCCGTCTTCGTGGTGGCATGCAGATCTTTGTGAAAACTCTCACTGGCAAGACCATTACACTGGAAGTTGAACCTTCTGACACTATTGAAAATGTGAAAGCAAAAATACAGGACAAAGAGGGTATTCCCCCAGATCAACAGCGATTGATCTTTGCTGGCAAGCAGCTAGAAGATGGGCGCACATTGTCAGACTACAACATCCAGAAAGAATCGACCCTACATCTTGTACTCCGCCTGCGAGGTGGTATGCAGATCTTCGTGAAAACCCTTACAGGTAAAACTATTACCCTAGAGGTTGAACCCTCTGATACAATCGAAAATGTGAAGGCAAAGATCCAAGATAAGGAGGGCATTCCCCCAGACCAGCAGCGATTGATCTTTGCTGGCAAACAACTGGAGGATGGCCGTACACTCTCTGATTACAACATCCAGAAGGAATCCACACTCCATCTTGTTCTTCGCCTTCGTGGTGGTATGCAGATCTTTGTGAAAACCCTCACAGGGAAAACAATCACCCTTGAGGTTGAACCCTCTGATACAATCGAAAATGTGAAGGCTAAAATCCAAGATAAGGAAGGCATTCCCCCAGATCAGCAGCGACTTATTTTCGCCGGAAAGCAACTTGAAGACGGACGTACGCTTTCCGACTATAACATTCAAAAGGAATCTACTCTGCACTTGGTGCTTCGTCTCCGTGGTGGCTAAACTGCTTTTTCAATACTCTTAATAATCAGTATTCAATGTGTAGTTGAGGATTATAATTTCAGTTGAAAATGTAACCATTCCATTTATATCCTTCATATTGATTAAACTTTGCTTTACAATTTATTTGTTTACTTACTTTTTACTTACCCTTAATATTTTAATTATGAATCGAATTTCTTTTTTTTTCCAATTATTTAGGGCCTCGAGATGGTAACGTCATCAACCAGTTGATGTTAATGTGCAAACCACCCTATTTTGTACACTAGTGACACTGGAAAAACGTCACGCTGCGAAGGACTAAATCTTTCTATATAATATTTTGAGAAATAAGATTGACTCTAGCTTTTTATTACGTAATATTAATACGTAATAAAAAGCTACGTAAGATATCCTAGTTCTAATTCTCGTTTGAAAAGTATCTTTTGTGTGCCTGCTTGTAAACTAAATATTTAAGTAACTCTTGTTTAGAGCTTGTAATGCGTGTACAGTAAGAATTATTTAGGTGTCGATATATTTTATTCGCCCTTTTCAAAATTTGTGAAGTCCATTTATGAGCAATAATTTGTTTTTTAGTTTATTTATTTTTAGGTTTCATTTTCTTTGTGTTTAAAAAAAGTACTTTTTCGTTCTTTTTTTAAGCTTAGAGCATTGACCTATTAGGTCAATGGCTTAGAGTATGATTACGGTCACACGCCAGCACATCAAGCTACACATTGACGTATCTTGTTCCGTTGCACTGGAGGCGATTGTGTTGTCCGTACAACACTTAATTTGTGGTGGACATTTTTGGTTTAGGTAGGGACGTTTATTCCGTAGACAGGGCAGCTTCTTTCCTTTATTTTTTTCCATCCTCTAAGTTTTTACGTTATGCTTTACAGTGGAAACTTTGCTGGTTTAAGTAATAACTTTTTTGTATTAAAATCTTGTAAACAAAGTAGAAACTGTTTGTTTCCCAAATAATAAAAAGTAACTAGATGACTACCATTAATTCAGTCCATGTGACCTGTAAAAAGTCCGAAACTAGGTTTGATAAAACAAATCTACGCAATCTAGATAAGAGAAAAATAGTTTCATTTCCTATATTTATTGATTGATGATATCACACCCTCGTTTATAGTGATTGAACAATATCCTATGCGTACTATTATAGATGTTCTTAGGCTCAATTTACATTGCAGCGGAATGAAATGGAAGCGTCAATTGCTGTAGTAGATTCGTCAGAATGCTGTAGCTGTAGTAGAGAAGACGCGTGCCGTGATTTTTGGCTCTTATCTAATTTGTACGTTACACAATTACTGACTATAAAGTTTATTGCGTTGCTATGTATGTACGATATCGTTACAAAAATTCGCTTCCATTCCATTCAATTTAATTCATTTATTATGAAAAACATTTTATGAAATTTTACCAACTTCTGCTGTCCCGATTTTTTCGTGCCACACAATGAAATGATCCTTACATAAAACTGAGTCGATCGATACAAAAAAAAGTTTTGATCAATTTTATTCGTTTTTATGGACTACGCTTGACCTAAAAATTGACCATACCAAAATAGTTTTCACAAAATAAGACTTTGGTTTCTATGACAGTTTCATTGTATCTTGTATGGTTTCGGATTTCCCCATACTGTCCCATTTAAAAAAACACTCTGTATATAGTACATCGTAGGTATTTAATTGGATTCTGGAAAAGGTAGGCAAGTAACCATAATTTTGTTTTCTGAACCTTTAAAACTAAATCAAAAAATTTATATCTTACATTTATTTTAATAGTAAATGTTCAATAGTAAAATATCTGCACATCTGACAATAATGAACCTTATGGCAATGTTTGAAGGTACATTTGAGCTATTACAACTGAAATAATAGAACGCACCCTTGATATAAAAAGGCCACATATGCAAAATGACATTTTTTCGGGAGAGAAGATTCCACGAACGAAATTATTATACAACATTTGTATGCATAAATAGGAGAATTACACATTTGATTTTGAATTATGATCACATTTTGAGTAGGTACCTAATTTGTGGCAGAGACACCACTGAAAGTGTACAGATATTTTTGGTTCGTATGAACGTTTAGATGTTTTTCATGCTGAAAACTGAAAACAATTATTTATTTCTATTACATTTTGCTCACGGTCAACGTTCGTTGTTCACGCTTCAATGATTGTATGCACGTGCACTTGCTAAGTTGTAATTTACTGGCATATATTTAGTATGGATATAAATAACTATTTACTTAATCGCTTAAATGCTTAATCATGTCATGATTAGTACGTGTTACATAATGAAGAAGTTCATATGTGTTAAGTAAATAGACTATTGCATACCTACCTGCGTAGGTATTAAAATTTGTTTTATTTATAGTAACATAATACAATGTAGATAAGATTCAATTTACATTATCGGGGAACGGAAGCATGCGTCATTTTCATTTCGTTGCGCAAGTCGCGCGAATTCGCAAGAATGCTCGAGAATTTTCGTGGTTGAGGTTTTAATAGGTATTCAGTTAAGTCATTTACATGACAATAATGGACTTGGATATTTCGCTTATTTGTTGATAATGCGAGTAAGAAGAAAAGGGGGGAGAATAAAGAAAGGGATATTTGGATTCATGATTAAGAAAGAAATCATAATTTGGGGGAAAAATTTTGTTTCCGCTGTTTTTCGATATAGCCGTAATTTATTTATGTAACTTGCTTTGCTCGGACTGAAAATTAGCACGAAAAGATTTCTAAGATTGTTTGATAATAATTAGTGGTCATAATATATTTTTGCAATTTTTAAATATGGCCACCATTAAAGGGCTATTTAATTTTTTTTAAAACAAAGTCCTAAGTGCCGAGGCCGCAGGCCTAGGTCCGCGGAGGGCGAAGCCCGAAGCGTCCACACGCCTTCGTATGGAGGTTATTATATACGGAGGCGTAATAGATTACGAGTACAAGATCTCACAATTGTAAAAATGTAAGGCATACTTCCTGATGTAGTGTAAATGAGCCCGACCCCACCGTAGGTGGGGTACAGGGCTCGTTTTTTTTCTATATACTTATAAAGCTACAAGTTTAGACTCACTGATAGAAATAGAACACATACTTCCCGATATGGCGGAAAAAAGATGTTTATACCGTTGTACGCGGATAGGTTCCAAAGTAAACAATCAAATATGAGGTGACCTGAATGTGGAAAATATGAAATTGTGATCAACGGTCTGCAAAAACTATAATATATGGAGGAGATATTTGTACACTTTTATGAGGGTCACACTGGGCAATATCCGCCGAATGTACAAAATGTTCGAAATTCAAATAAACAAGATAGCCGCCATACAAATTTCAAGGTGTTCTATAACGGAAACTATTAGAGATAGGTACGAGATGCTCGAAGGAATGTCATAGAGGGTAACAGAGGTCAACTGCCTGTGTCACAAAAATTCGAGATGGCGAATTCAAAATAGCTGCCGAATAAAAACTTGCTTCGATCCGGCTGAAAATTGGAATGTGGGGGTCTTTAGGAGTTCTTAATCATAGTTGGGGTCGAAAGTTTTTTTTTTTCACCATTTTTTAATATGGTTTATTTTCGTTTAAAATAGCTGCCGAAAGAGACTTGCTTTGTTTCGGCTGAAAATTGGCAGGTGGGGCCTCCACCTGACATTCTAGAAGTGCCGGATAATAATTTGTACTCGAAATTGGTTTTTCGCCATTTTCAAATATGGCCGCCATACAAACGTTCGTTAATGGTAGAAAAAAAATTGCTCTGATCCCTTTGAAAATTGGCATGTGGGGGTCTCTAGAAGTGCTTGATAATAATTTATGATCAACATTAGTTTTTCACTATTTTTCAATATGGCCTTACAAACTTCTTTTTGCCATATTTAAATATGGCCGCCATTAAAGAGTTATGTTAATTTTTTAAAACAAAATCATTAGCGTCGAGACCACAGGCCGAGGTCCAGCTGAGGGCGAAGCCCGAAGCGCCCGCACGCCACATATGTATATAAAAAAAAGGTTGTTTACGGAGGCTGTTGTGAGTAGGTACAAGATTTCACAATTGTTCAAATGTAAGGCGTACTTCCCAACGTAGAGGAAATGAGGTACTTATAGCTATATTGTATCTCAACCGTCTCTCTGTTAGATTATTTTTTCGTGGAAGCTACGCCAAAGAGAAGTATTTAGGGAAAAAATGTCAGACAATCGTACCAAATTTCTGGTGTCAAATTAGGAAATTTCCTATTCTATGAATACCAGAATAGCTCTGAGGGCAATATCCAGAATACCCAGACCAGAACTAACTTAGAAATGTTCGTTTCCTAAATTGACTCAAATCGAGAATAGGACCCGGAACTTCCTTATCAAGTGCCCATAGTACTAACCGCTGTGCCACCGAAGAGCATGAGCACACCCCGTAATCTGAAACTGACCACGCGCCACAGGCCGAGCCCGACCCCACTGTCGGTGGGGTATAGGGTATCGTTTTCTTCTAATGCTACTGCAATTAAGGAAATTGAAGTAGAAATTACACTATGTCGGAACATCCGAAATGAAACAAGTATGTTTAATTGTTAACATTTTATTAGGAGGCGAAAACGAGCAATAAGTTTCGGGATAAATTTTTAATACAAATCAATAATATTTGTATTACATCTCGTAAATCTCGCAAGTTAATCTATCAAATTACAGTATTAAGATTACAGTAACATGAACAAGAATATTACACGATAATAAGTAATAACAGACATTCGCGCCGATAGCAAAATATTTTGATACATTTCATAAAGGAGTGAGGCAGAGTGAGATGCGCTAGAAAAATGTTGTTGATATTTTGTGCCCAGTACCTACTACGCACATTATTGACGCAGTTTCTTTACCGCAAAATGTTCCGTTTTGGAACGATGTCGTTGTACGCAGAACTCGCGTTCACGAGTGCAACGACACGTTCCATTCAACTCTCTTTGTTTTGACGTCGGAGATTTAATTTTAGATTATAACGACCTTGTTTATCAACAACAGTATGTCTAGCAAAGTATCTACGTCACTCCGAGCGTGTGTTAA
The DNA here is from genome assembly GCF_003589595.1 of Hyposmocoma kahamanoa. Classification (NCBI taxonomy): domain Eukaryota; kingdom Metazoa; phylum Arthropoda; class Insecta; order Lepidoptera; family Cosmopterigidae; genus Hyposmocoma; species Hyposmocoma kahamanoa. The sequence continues at coordinate 17,680,932 of NW_020654289.1, forward strand.
GCGACATCGAACCAACGCGGTAAAGGGCTACTATAAAATAGGTCCATTCTTAGAACCATAACATTTCTTCGGATCTGAAATCTTATATTACAACAGTCTGAATCCTTTCCATGGACTTTGGAGAGTTGGTAAACATAGTATTTTGAAGAGTTGTATTGATAAATTGATACTCAGGCAACGGATGTAATTTTCTCATGCTATCCGTTCGTGAGCGTCGATTAAACATTGGAACATCGTCTTAACACTGATGAATGCATTATTTATTCAAAATACTTACATTAAAGAGACACTTGAAGATAGAACAATTATTTATGAACTTACATACATCTAACTTTAGATCTAGGTATTGTCTTTTGTATGCCAGAAAAGTGATTCAATGGGGTCCGTTTAACATTACGACAATAAATTAATTTTATAAACTATTTAATTTAAAAACATGTGTTCCATATTACTGCAACGTCAATATTGGACAAAGTGAAATTTAAGATCTTAAGTTGAATTATGTGCATTAAAGTACATTGACAATACTATTGAGAGGTCATGTAATAAATTACAATAGCAACACATTTTTGGTATAAATTATGCATTAGTTTAAAATAATATAAATTAAATAGGTAGCTGTTTATAATGACTAAAGAAATTATTATGCATTGCATGATAATGAGAAGAAATATTATATGAAATAAAAAATAATCATGATAAGTAATTAATTAAGAAACCTAATTTCAATATGGTAGGACATTGCACCAACAGCATGATATCTAACGTTATCACAATGACATTATAATATTATTTTATTATTATATTATTCCAATAATAACACATCGAACATCGAAACGCCACATATTCCTGGCAAGATATCAACAAACTCATCACTTTCTTGTGTATAATATACGTTACATTGTATACATTTTTCCATTTAGATAAATAATTACCCGCAAAGATATAACTATAAAATCTAATCTCATATTTATGTTAACTAGTTTTATATTAATAAATCTAAAGGTATCCATTCACTATCAAACATGCTGGCTAACAAAAAAATTATACAATTATGCATGTGCTCGCATTTCCTCACTTAATTTGACATATCCGAACGCAAATATGTATTATAATTTGTTAACTGTTTTCAAATTAATAGAACAATAAAAATATACTTTTTAAACTTTATTTAATATGCGGATTCCAGCTGAATAATTTCCATAGTTTGAGAATTAGGATTTCATTGATTGTTACATAGTATTTTTGTGCACAAATAAATTATTATTTAAATATTTGATAGTCGGTGAACATGATAGATTTTTTTTAAATATGCACAACTAAACGAGCAGTGCCTCGTGTGTACTAAGCAATCTAAATAAGTATGTTTTGCCGCTTTTCTTTCACTATTTAGCAAACACTTTTAACGGTTTGTCGGAAAAATTTTACATTGTTTAAGAAAATTAAAAATATCAATGTCTATAATGGCAAAAACAGGCAAGATAGTCGAACAAAGCAGTCGAGATAATATGCGAGTGTAGGTGAATCTGATATTTTTTGCATTTTTCAAGAAAATTGTAAGCCTATTGAGAACCGTAAAAGCAACTATAGTCTGATATGAACAAATGAACCGAAACAAAAACGAAAAAGATAAAAATAACAGTAAAAAGAATTCCCGTCTGGCTTTTTTCAACAAATTTGTGTCTTTGTCGGATATTAAGCTTGTCAAGAAATGTACCCCTTAAATAGATTAAATGTTATGTTCTGCGTAATTACCAAGTATATACAATAACGACAAGTAAAAAATAAAACTAACTATAAGTCAAAGGGATTATCCATACAAGAATTTAGCGCGAATAGAATAGAATTTACAAAAAATTAAACGTAATAATATTCACTAAAATTAATAGGTTGTTATAAAATGACGCAGTAAAAATAAACGTGCAGTACATTGTTATGTTTATTTTTCATAATAGTATTTATGATTCGCTCATTGTGAATGTTTTATCTACTGAGATTTTAATGAAAATCTTTTGTCTAGGTTTCCACAAATAGACGGCGGTGACGCGATGACTCTTGTTTGCTTGAATCCCATACATTGACCGACGTAGTCGGAACGCCTTCTGTTCGCGTCACGCTTTCAGCAGCAGTACATCACAAAGAACGCAAAACGTGAACGCGTGACCGCCTTCTGTTTGCTGAAATCTCTATATTTACATTTTTCAGGCGCCTTTTGAAATATTACTAAATCATTCTACAACAGTCAAATAACATTACTTCAAAATATCACGTCTCTGAATTGATGCTGACCAGACCGAAGGTCTCCAGCGATTTAACCACTCAACTGCCTTAACTGGCTCATTTATTGTCGGCCCGTAACTAGATGTTCACACATCGCCAGACTTGTTTCCGTGTAACCGAAAAGTGGGTGTTAGTCGTTATAAACAATATACTGACACACACTTATCTCTACACGCCACTTTAACTCGAGTAACTAGTCACACGCGTACATTAAAGTAAATAGGACTGGGTACAACCCATAAGGACACAGGGTACCATCTCGATAAGTTGTATATCCGCCTCTGCAGAGTGACGCGCAGGACAACGACACTCTGAAATACACCCCGACGTTCAGTATGCAAGAGCAAAGCTTATAAATTATTAACAAAATATTAATGAACTTTAGGAAATTGAATTATAGCGAATGGCTTCTGAAATGTCTAGGATTTAACTTTGCATTCTGAACGTCAGACGGATAGGCGTGAACACAAATAATCTATCAAAAATAAATAGGGTTACGTAGCAGCTAATTATACCAATATTTTGAACTGCCGGCTAATCCCGTAAGGCAGAAGACAATTTCGGATTCAAGGCTTGGATTAGTAGTTTCAAACTTTTGATAGAAACTTGAAAAATAATTTGTAAAAACCATTGAATCGGCACCAATGATTTGAATAACGGAAAATTAATATCACCTGGGTCCTTAACGCCTTAGGAAGTCGTCATACTTATCGACACCAATTTGGCTTGAGCTACTCAGAAAAAATTATGTCCATACAATAAGAGCGAAAAAGATATTATACATACATTCTTAGTTTTAGTCCGATAGAAACTCACTCAATATTGTGGGAAAACGGCCATAACTACGGATTTCGTGCGTAGGGCCCAAACCGATTCCGCATCGATAAGTGTGGTGATGCCTTTACGCGGTTAGCCTGCTGATATTCCCAACAAACGCTATCATCACTAGCCTCAGAAATTCGGTGGGAATCTAACATACTTATTTAGCTCCAGTTAAGTGTCAGCATTTATTAACTGCTTGTCTAAGTATTGTGCATTATTATTGACGCAAGTTTCTATTAGCACCATTCCAAATGGTATGCTTTGTCTTTTTTACTTACGCATAAATTCTAGACAACGCATATCTATAGGGAGTTAAATTGTGCCGTCAAGTATAGATTACTTTAATGATGTATAACGTTGATCCTTTTTCAATACTGTCAAATTAGATAATTTTAAATGCGTAAATGAGTAACATTTTTGTCAAAGTTATTTAGAGTCAAATTTTCACAGAATCCCTGAGTATAGTTACAAGTCCATTATTTCGAGATTTGCATTTCAAAAAGACTTGACATGTATAACATGATTCTTCTTACAAAACTTAACAAACCTAAAAGGGTCCATCGCACCTACTAAATTATTAAAATTAAGGCATCAATTGAAATGGCAACATTCGCGTGACAATATTACGTGTTAGGACTACACTTCCGTACCCGATGTAACTCTTCGAGTATTTACCTGTACACACTATCACGCACTTTGGTTATACATTTGTTTTACACAAGGTTACTGTCGCCACATAGTTTAAAATCCACCAAATGAATACCAGCTTGTTTTACAACGCCTGCAACCTACGTTACCAGCATTTAGTAAGTATATATGTTATACTTTTTTCTTTTTTTGCGCAACACACTCATAGCCCCGCACTAGGGAGACCCTGTGTCGCTGGTGGCATGGAAACACACATAGACAACCACAAATTACGCCCAAAGTCACGAGAGAAATAAATGTGGCCATACAAAATATTTCTCCCAGCTCGGGAATCGAACCCGGGACCTCTGCGTGGCAGCCCAGCATTTATACTGTGTCAATCCATACAATTACCATTGACGGGTCTTATAGTCAGTAGGCACACTTTAGGTTGTAGTCACACGAGCTGCATAACGACTGCAGTAAAAGTTTGGGTGCTGACTGCACGTTGATTTCTGTAGTCGCGGTGCAGTTGTTGCCGTCAACTGCATCCAAATTGCTTATCAACAGCAGTGTAACTGCAGTTTGCAGTCACGAATTATGTTCAAACACACTAACAGCCAAGTTTCCATGTAGAATATAGTTACGTTACTTGGTGGCTTATTTCATAAGGCGACAATGGCAACATCGTGTAAATTTAGTAATACGACTTTTCCAACTGTCTTCCTCAATTTGAGTTTAAATGCAAACTTAATAAAAAATAATTAGACATAATCTTGAAAACAATTGGACATAATCTTGAAAACAATCGGAAGACGTTAAGACGATATTCGATCAATAAAATGAATAAAATATATCAGTTCACAATTAATTAGTAAATACGAGGGAATAAAACTTGATAACATTGAGCTTTTGACACAGTTACAGATTCAAAATTATATAAACCATCTACATAATACTGCGTAACGAGACAAATAACAATGGTTTTGTAATACAACTCTAATTAAGGGTGGTGATGTCACGGTTTCACGTAATTTTGTGAGTATATTTGACCTAGTTCTTGTCTTAGGGTGGGCGCGGTAAGGGGCGTGAGCAATATTTTAGCTTTACTCCGAAAATCTATTGCTCGTAGGGACGGGATAGGAAAGGACGTCCGTCCATGAGAGTGGCCATACTACCTTACTTGTCATAAATCACGCACTTGCATTTTGGTACCTACACTACATACTAAAGTTTTTTTTTTCTTTGAAAAATGTCATTTACACTGATTTTGCTTAACAATAAAACTGAAACTAAATAAGATATATATTAAAAAAACGTTTATAGGGATTGTAGATCTCGAATCCCTGATGTCAGAATGTAAATAACATAATTTCGCTAAAAATATCCATTACGTTGTTTATGATAAGGACAGCAAAGCGACCACGATTTTTTATGAAAATTCTCCGAGATGCGTGCGTCAAGACATGTAAATGAGAAAAGTTTACAGCCAACACAGGAGTATAGGTATAAAACTGAGCAGAGACATGAGTCCATATCCCTCCCCTTGCCACGCTACCTAAGGCGATGGCTAGCCAAGAAATCAGACAAGAGACCACAAAACAAAATAGTTGCCGTTAGCAAATAATGTATAATCTTATAAATATAATGCGTAAAAACGTCATCCACAATCATTCAAATAATAAAAAATAGACTAGTAATTGATTATGACTAGCCTCGTCTTAGCTGGGATATTCTAAATTGATTAGTAAACAGTAAATATATCTATCATAACATTTCACAATGTTTTAACACACAGTGAGTCACAAAACGTGGATAAAGCGTTAGGCAGTCATCACACTTGTCGACGCGGAATCGGCCTGAGCTTGTTAGAAAAGCTTATCGTCGCCTTACTTTCTCGAACTCGTATCTTAGCACAAAATTACTCAAATGCAAAAAACGGATTGTATATACAAATTTTGCATGCTCATTTAAAATCACGTCTCCTTCATATTCACACACTGGCTTTTACGTATTATTGAAGTAATCCAAATTAACACCCTTGATCAGAAATTTAAAACAAATAGAAAATTTGCCATGACCTCAATAATCACTCTTTATAAGATAAGAGTTTGAGAGTCGTATTCTAGAACTCTGCTCAATGCTCAAGTCAGGACTTGAGTATGATTCAAAGCACTAGAAATCATACTCAAGTCCTTGCCATTAGGGTCGTATTTCCAGTGCTTGAAATCATACTCAAGTCTGCTCAAATCCTGACTTGAGCATTGAGTAGAGTTCTGGAATACGACCCTAAGACAGTAAAGCACCGTTACGTCAGTGTAATAAGGGCGAAAAATGCGTTTCGCGTCGGTGGTTCTAAAAAGCCGTTTTTGAAAACTGGTACTTACCAGAGCAACAGAATTCAGCCTGGGGCCCTAACCTGAACACCCAGATCAGAACCAATTTAGAAAAGTTCACTTGCCAAATTGGTCCTACCGAGAATCGACCCCGGGCCTCTACACTCACTGTGTGTTTACTTTAATGTTTAGTTTGCTTTAATGTTAGTTTTTACTTTGTCATTTGCAATTCCCAACTCTAAAAAATCGTTATAGATAAATTCCCGTCGTCTAGAAGTGTGTTAACCTCGCCGTGGTATCCAAACATAATGCTTTAGTAAAGTCGTGAGCAGCCTTAAGAAAAGTTGTATTACAATTTATCATAGTGAAGTTTACATGTTGGGTAGGGGTACAGTGACCTGAACGTAGCTGATGGGGAAGTAGCCCGTCTTGCCGTTGACCGAGCCTTCAAACCAGTTGTCATCGACTTTGCTGATCAGCGTGATAACGTCATTCTCCTGTGGGAAAATACACACTATGTCATTACACATAAGAAAAATTTACTTTTACCTCTGACTTTGTAATATTTCAATATAAATTTATGTTACTTAATCTTTTTCGTGTGTTAGCGTTTAACCATAGTATAAGTAGTGCAACTCCAGCCTATTCGGCGCGACGTCTGTAACAACAGTCCGCTCGGAGCGTAGGGTTGTCACATTATTATTTTAGTTGTACCTGGAGATTGCAGAACTTAATAAAAAAAAATTAAGATAATCACAGTATTGTCGTGCTCCATTGACTTACAAATAAATGGACGACGGGTCTAATACAAAAACCACGAAAAAAATGTCCCAAGTCAACCTATTTAAACGTAGTGACATGTAAAGGAATATGAAAAAGCTAAAACGTTGAATTTAAATTGTAATGTCATCGCAGGACTGTCTAATTTTGCATGCTTCGCTGTCAGTCGAACAAACGAAGACTAAAGCGTGAATGACGCTCTGTATACGATTTTAACGCCCTATAAGTTCGGACACTTTTTAGCGCGGACCCGACGTCCATATAATTGTAAGTCTATGTCGTGCTCTATTGAAATAACCTATGTTATACTCCGTCCAACCATTTATTTAACTTTTGACAGCTCGAACTCTAATCAATTAGTGATGTCTAAAATGCGTTTCCGTTACGATTTTTTAATAACTGTCGATTTTATTTATGAAAAAGTTTAAATCGTGAGTGTGAGCGGGTTCAAAAAAGAAGATATTTTCGGATTGGGATCGTAATGTTGCGTTTGACAATTTGTGTACTCAAGAATTAATAATCAATGTTAATAAGGATTCAAGCGATGATTTCCGTTCATAAGGAGAATAAATCGATGTTTCATTATAATAAACATTAAGAATTTATTATAATTATTTAAAATTTATTTTATTTCATTATAATTTATTAGACAGATATCAACATTTATCAATTTGAATATCTTCGTTACATAATCTGTTGGCTCGATAAATATCGAAGCTAAAGAGCACGTCGCTTCACTAAAAGTAAAAAATAAAAGAGTCTAGGAAGTTTTTAATTTTTTTAACTATGGTTGTATATCAATAATTACGAAACTTCGGAGGCATGCATATGTCAAATGTAAAATAAATGGTTGGACGGAGTACAAATGCAGTACTTGCGCAATGATATTTTTATACCAGCACTGTGGGTTGGTAACTACGTGTATGGTTATGAAATAAAAATTAAATCTGACCAATTTTGAATTTAAAGCACTCTTGTTAAAACAACCATAAATACAACAAAAACACACGTCTACTATTGATGTCATTTCTTAAAAACTTAGTGAACGCTTCAATTCTATAATCAATGGCGCGTGAGACGACTCGCGATATTCAATGCGAGTGCACCGCGAGATTATGCGAACATGTGCTTCCGTACACGGCGCTCGCTCGGTGGGCGTGCACACATACAAGCTGCGCTGCTACTTTTGTATGGAGTTTTTTTTTAAATATGCAGTTACAGAGTCACTCAATACTTCAAATCGGAAAGTTCTGAGGGGTACTGTCCTGCCACTGCGCCTATCACCCTGAGATATAAATTGACAGGTCCCATGGGCTAACACTTGTGTTATTTACTATGGTTTAACGGCTCATATACAGTCCTTTAACAAAATTTATTTATAAACATCACAACGTAAGACGTAGAACTATGTAAATGTCTTTACTGCGTTAAAATTATTAATTACGTCCATTCGTGACGTTAAAAGTCGAGCAGGCAGATATCTCAAAATATTTAATTCTATCTTGCGTGTGTGAGATAGGTTTACCTCAATCGTGTGGTTGAACTGGGTTGCAGCCGGTAGATTGTTAACGTTTATGAATAAAATTACAGTACCTTGAATCCCAGTTCGCCCTGATTCTCGGCCTCGAAGTCATAAAGCGCAGTGCAGCACGGGGCCTTGTTGGGCGTCATCATCGGTGTCCGCGCTGGCGACTTAACAGGCGATGGCAGCGGCGATGCTATACACAAATACGTGTTACTTCGTTTCGTAAATTTATATTGTAACGTGTCTATATAGAGGCAAATACACATTGGCTAATTTATTGATTTTTAGAGCAATAAATACGTAAGTAACAAAACTGATTTCAGATTCGCACGGTTGGTGACAGTTATTCGAAAATCAATAATAAGTATATACAATTCGTAGTACAAGTCATAAGTACCACTATATTAGATATCTACGGTGTAATTATTCCTACGCTTACCTTTATTAAATCACTATTGTGAAAGTCTCTCTGAAATCAGCTTAAGTAAAACTATATAAAGCATCTAATGTATCAAAATTTGGCCAATTTATATGAGCCTACCACATGCATTAAACAATGTAGTTAAACATGGATGTAAATGGTATTATATATAACAAAATGTGTGATATAATATTGCTCATCATAATCATGCGAACTATAGTCTGTTATCTATACAAACAAATAAAAAAATTATCTATCCACACTTTGTTAAATACAGCCATTATACGCAATATATATGTATGTCTTCCACATTCCAATTAGCTTGATAATAAAATCATTCAGCCAATAAAATAATGTAGATAGATAATACAGTAAACAAGGCCGAACGAGCTAAAATGGAACGAGGAATTTCCGCGTAATTCGCGCCAGATTTTAGGGCACGACGCAAAAGCAAAATGGTATTTTCATAAAGATAACTTTTAGATGACCGAAAACATTCCTACGGCGCATGTCTATTACGTTTCAATATAAATAACCGTATGCGTTATGTTATATTTCATATCTAGTTGACATATTATGTACCTATACTTGGTTCATGTACGGGACGATTTTCAGACAACGTGAGTCATTTTGTATGTCATTCCATACAAGAGTCATACATGAGGTTAAGTGACGAATACGGTAATTAAACAGACTGACAAAATACGTAATACTTAATAAGATCAAACTAGTAGGCAATCTTTATAAAAATATTTATTAACTATGGTATGAACATATTATTATAGCTAATGAAAATGGGGACAGTACAGTCATCCACATCACTGTTATGTTCAAGAAAATACAAAAGTGAATATATGTATTAAACATTAACAAACAAATGACGAACACTTCTAGTGTGTTGTTGTTCGTAAAGCGTCATGACGTCACATGCTTCGGTACATTAAAAGCAATGAAACGAAATAACACAAGACATGCATTACAGAAAATGTGAACTCATTTGAGATCGACTACATAAACAAAAACAAGCTGTGAAAGATCAGCAAAATCAAACAGATATCAATCGTAGATAACTAAAAATCTAGAAAACTAGAAAATCTGAAGTGTATTCAGTGTTTGTTTGTGTGAGGTGTTTGTTAAAAGTATATCTAAACAGTAGATATTACTTGCTAATTAAGTCTTGTACAATACTAACGACACACTTAGGAAACATCATCGACAATCATAAACATATCCGAAGAATTCATTAAATTTATATATAAGAATTATATGGACAATTTTCAGATTAGTCAGTAGTAGTAGTTCTATGTCTAATTTCGGTGGCAATTTTTATAATTTAAGTATTAGGGTTTATTATCGTGAAATATCATAATATCTCACGACACTACACTCAAACATTAAATAATAATACTTCATGACCACTAAAATTAGATGAAGAAAACTTACCTGAAAATTACCCAAATACATGTAATAATTTCAATTTAATAATATAACACAGATCGTGCTATATTTTGTATGAAACGTAACACAGCGCCAAAAATTTATAAATTAAAACTATTAGCATTTTTATAAAACTTCTTCCGCGGCAGAATGCTTTGACATTTAGTTATGAATATCTACTTTTTAATTGTATTATTTTTATAATAATATGTTTATTCGCAGTGCACTATTTACCAATTAATATAAGAATTTATTTATTTTGAAATAAGAACCTAGAAGGTAAAGTTACCTTAATTCCGACGAATGAATTGATTGATTGTCATGATATCTCGAGCGTGTTTTGAAATATCTTACTATTCACAGGCTAACAGCGCGCATGTCAATTAATAATACACCAATATATGTCTTTCAATGACTGACGCATGGGATGTCTGATAATGAGACCTAGTTAGGTAAACACCACGAGTCTACTTGTGTACTGTTACTAACACGTTCTACGTTGTTGCATGTACAATAAGCTACTCCTCGCTTTATATACTGTAACATTCATGAAGCATTAGGGCCGGACCCAACTGAACAGCACGCTTCAGTAATACGTATTACATAAATATTGAAGGTCGACATTGATGCGAAAGATTGGATAGACGCTTATAGAATCGTACTTACTACTTACCTCCTCCTCCTTATAAAGAAAAGATTCTTTACAAGCAATGTTTATTATAATAAAGAGACTATATTATTGCGTAATTTGATTATTATATCGATGTATGACAAAAAGAGACTCATTTTTAACCGACTTCAAAAAAAGGAGGAGATTCTCAATTCGACTGTATTTTTTGTGTGTTAGCATACACACAAAAAATAAAAATTATTTCGACATATTTTGTAAACCGGTTTCGATAATTTTTTTTTTGTTGGAAAGGGGGTATCTCGGTAGTGGTCTCATTGAAATTTGAAGAAAATATTTCACCTTTAAAGGTTAGACAATTAGGGGTATATTCCGTTTTATTTGATTTCACCAATTTCAACAAAACTTGGCAAATAGATGTAATTCCACAAACTTTTGAGATCGGCTTTTATTATAATTTACCAACGTAAAAATACATTATTATGTAATTTAAATAGTCTTTTATTTATTTATGAAAATAATTTTGTAGGCAGTTTTTAAAACTCAATAATGATAACGAATAAAAAAATAAACAAATAAAAAAAAACTCATAATATCTCTGTTTACGTATTCATAAAATTTCTGCTATCAGCTCAAATACTTTCTGCAATAAGTAGTACAGTGGTCTCTACATTTTTTAAATATACATATATACATTTTAAATTTTTTTATAATACCAAGTGACGATACGAACAAGTCGTACGCCTGGTGGTAAGCGACACGTCTGTTCATAAATACTGCTTATTATATTCTTGCCCTTATGGCAGCCGGATGTGACCGCAAGTCTAATCTACTCTAATCCAAATAACTTATTTTTACTTTTTTCACTGAACATATGTGAGCCATCAAGAGCTATAATGACCCTATTATTTTTGTATATGATTTGGCAAATATACATAACTTAATACAATAAGCATTCCTAACATAATGAGTTCTTTTAATCACCATACATATCGTACAGCACTTATTACAAAATTCAACCGTTGTGCTAACTTATTGTATTGAACTAAATATCTAATTACTAAATACCTAATTGCTAAATGCGGTATGTAATAAAAGTAAAGAAAAATCTACATATACACTATAGTGCAGTATACATTTGTGTAGTGTATTGTTGCTAACTTCCTGCGTTGGATGAGAAAAAAATATCCTAAATGTTTTGTGTGCGCGAGTGTCATTGACACGAAAAGTGATAGCTTCTTTAAATTTGGCTACAGGGGTCATTGCTGTGTATTCTTTAATTTACAATTCTGGTATTAGAAATAGTCTTGAAATCTCACGGTTTATTTACCCTTCTATCTTAAATTGCAAGCAATATAAGTACAAAAATTATTTATAACGAATGAGTTACTTAAAAAGTTTAGATGACATAAATAAGTACTTTCAAATAATGACGTGAAAATTTAATTTCTTTCAATTGTTCAATTCAACATACCTGTACGTTTTCAATTAACCTTTAAAATATTTCATCACACAAAGCTTTGACTTAAAGAAACTGTACTATCCTAACATTGTATTTTTTTTAATGTGTGTGATGTTCCTGTAAGCATAACACTTTCCGTGCCAACGCATTATGTTAATGTGTTACCATTGTTGGAGCGTTGTTGTACGTTGCCGCCAGGAAACAGCTCCAGGTGGGAAGGCGGCTTGTGCTCTGGGGTGCCGACGTGAGAGCCTCCTTCTCCGCAAAACGGAAATTTGTTCCAACTCAGTGCATATCGATATTATGTTGTTACTACATCACTATTCCGATTACATCCTACAACTCGATCTAACCTTTTTCATATCGCTGAGTGTACATGACTTTCGTTCACAGACTTATAACAAGGTATATATAACAGTATAACAATTTTGAAAATTCATTGTTTATATTTATATATATATTTTCTTTATTATATTAATTTCGTTTATTATATTTATATGTTCATATTTATTGTTTATATGACATATACAGGATTTTATTAATTTTGACAACAATCTTAAAAATAATTTTAGTGTCGATTATTGGTACATATTATGTGTGTGCGTGTCCATTCATAGGAAAGACTGAACATCGAACATTGTTAGAAAGAGACAGAACACCGACAAAGCCACTAGCAGACAACAGTCTTTTGTCCCCAGAGCTGTCAATTCCCACACTAATACCTTGGCAAAGATAGGATTCTGTGAAGAACCTGCCTGAGTAAGTACCGCCGCGAATTTCTATCGCAAAGCAACACTGTTGTGTTTCAGATACAGGGGTAAAAAGAGCCAGCGCAATCACAAACAAAAGACTTAAGGTCTTATGTCCCAAGGTAAAAAATACATTGACAACAATGCATTTTTTATGATATCTAGTGACGTGACAATACACCTATCCGTAACAGGCCTTGAGGCCTTACCATGAACTCTTAGTACGATTCAGTTACATGAAGTGTATATCGCTTTTTTGACGTTACAAACCTACACTGAACTGTAACAAGAGTTCATGGTAAGGCCCCTGTACTTTATTTCTACGTCCGATATCTGTCCGAAACAATTACTGTCAAATAAGTAATTCCCGACCAAATTAAAAGACGTATGATGTGAATGAAGCTTCAAACTTTCATATTGTTTTTTAATTTGATCGGGTATTACGTGATTGTTTCGGACAGATGTCGGATGGAGAATAAGAGTAGACCCCCAGTTTACACTCAGTGTTTTAAATTGCAAAGACCACCCTGAGACATAAAGTTGCTAAGCCTCATGTGTCTGTAATTTCAGCAGCACCCTCACCACCCTTAAAACTGGAACGCAGTAATGCTCACTGCTTGACGGCAGAAATAGGTATTGGTGGCAGTATTTCCCTGGACAAACTCTTTCACGGAGCTCTGCTGCCACTGAAAATTTTGAGCTATTACTTGTATCCAGAATTTCGTAAATGTGCAATTATTTCCATCAGGTAGACCGCTTCACTGTTTGCCTATTTATAGATATACCAACAAAAAAAGAAAATCCGCGGCAGAAAGACCGCAGTTATAACGGGATTTGGATGCTCGTTGTACAAAAGGCGTGTTATTTGCTTGTGACGTTACTGTCTACTTGATCAAAAAACGAGGTATTGAAGGAAAAGACTCGAGAACGACCTATAAACGCCTACTTTGATTACACATACATTTAATATAAAGATATTAAATATACAACATATAAAATTATACCATATGCAAAGACTTTCTTCTATCACAAGTGCAAACCAAGTTAACTATAGTGTTTACAAAGAATGAAAGATCATTAAAGTTCTCACATTATAGTAGAATGTGAGTAACTTACGTTGTACATTTTTTTATAGTTTGCAATAACCAGAGATTTAAATTGGTAGAGCATATTTCCGTGAACTTTAAGCAATAAACATGAATCGGATATTACCTCCTTTTGAAATCCCAGAATGGATAAAAATAAAAGACAAAAAACTCAAAACAAAACATTTATATTTTTAATAGTAAACAAAATCCAAAAACTCCCTTCAAGTAAGGCCTATTCAGATCTGTAGCAAAAACGTACGGTTTAACTTCGGAAAGTTTTTAGGGAATATTCAAAATGTTTTGTGAATATTACAAATGTTATAGAACTACAGACACCCTTGGTGTAATAATGCCACATTTGCAAAATTACAACTTTTTAGGAAAGAGTTTTAAATATTCTACTAACGATATTAGTCGATACCTTTTTATCTTTAAATAAGAGAGTTATAAAGTTTCACATATTATTTATTTCATGAAGTTTCTTGTATTTTTTATGGCTTTCTTGCACTTTCGTGGGATAAAAGCACTGTTGACGTACGATTAGAAGAGGGGTTACAAATGGCGACTTTTGGCAACGATGCAAACGCGATGCAGTCGCTAATCGTCTACCTTTACACACGCGCGTGATTTTAGGCAGCGATGCAAACGCGATGCAAGCGCGTGAATGCATCGCTACGCTTGGGATTTATAGATGATTGCATCGATACAAACGCGCGATAGACACGGCAACTTTTAGCAGCGATGCAAACGCGCGTTATTATATACATCGGAACTACTACCTATGCACCTAAGGACCTATACATCGATGCAATCATAACCACTCGTGTAACCACCCTAAGGTTCGTACTAGTAGTTATTTGTGTTAACAAGATTTAGGCAATTGTACGATAGGTTTACACTCTTCAAACACTTGTTATTCGTATAAAGAAGTTTCTTTGCATATAGTTTTTGTGGCACCATATAAATTCATCACATGAAATCTCAATTGCAAGTAATAATAAAAATATAAAGGACAACTGAAAAAACACACAGAAACGAATTTAAGAGAGAGGGAAATGTTCTGTTTTCTCCTATTTCTATCATTTACTGACTACTAATACGACAAAATGCTGATTAGTGTAAGCCAATAAAATGGAAACTGTCTCCGCAAGCTTACTATTATTTGTGTGTGTTTCCACGTATTTACCAATAAAATCAATAGAGATTTCAATAGACATATCAATAAAAGTCATAAAAATAATTGTAAATGCATATTTTGGGAAGCAAAACGGAATGGAAAGGACGGACACAGAAGGAATTGGCAACCTGAATACATTACCCTCGTTTTGGTTTCGCTGTGATTGAGTAAAAATAATTTCTGTACAAATCATCCCACTCCCGTGATTTGAGCTGCCTTTAGACGTTAATTTAATAAAAAGCAAAAAAAAAAGAAATCAGTATGGTACTCTACAGTAGTTATTTCCTTCATACGGGTTAATGAGAAACATAAGGCTTGAACTACGTTAATATCTACAATTAAGAACCATTTAAACTGCAGAGTATTTATAGATGTTAGGTTTAACTACTAATTCTCGTCAAAATTGTCAAATTTTTATTGATTAATTGTGAACCAGGTTCACGCAACTAAGACAGCAACGACATAGTTATTTACAAAGAAAGGAATTTGGCTACGAGCTGTATCTGCCGCACGACAGATGCATAGTTTCACGACGAGGTAGATGTAGCAAGGCTTTAAAGTATAATTTCAATATTGAATTGTTTTCAAGAGGAACAGCATATGGCACATTCACAGGTATTGCTATAAAAATGTTACTAACAATCATTTGCCAATTCATCTCCAATAAGCGTTGAGCACTTATTAAAAAATAGTATTTGAAACGGTTTTGAAAATTTCAGGAATTTGTTTAGATGTAAATTTGATTTTTTACTGGGACCTCATTTGCCAAATCAAAGGTTTCTGCTACAGTACCCAATCTCGTTAGAACAAATTTTCTTCCAGTGGGTTCAGGACTCCGCTTGTCGTGAATAAATAGTCAGGAACGAGTATTTATAGAAAACAATTTAGTATTATATATACCACTATGTACATAAGATATTTATTACTTATACCCTCAAAAGATAGATCTGTTAGTTACAAATGAAAATGTTTTATTACCCACCACCGACTTCCACAAAGTGCTGAATGCCGTGAGAAGCGTGCGCAACCGTGCCTTCTATGATGTATATGATTGTACGTTTTGGTTGTGGATTGTCAATAAAATAATTACAGAATTAGAAAAATGTGTTTGTCTGAAACGTCGTCAACAATATTCTGCCACTTTTCAAATGTATTTTTTATGTGAAATTGAACTGCATTTGTTGGCCAATTCTCGCATTTGTTTGCATAAGTTGGTAAGTTCTGATATTGCTGTAGGAGTAATCATAGCATATTTTACTTGTCGTGTTTTTTATAACCGGTTACTGGCATTTTAGGCACAGCAAAGCCAAAGGGAGTAATCAAAACTGTTTTTCATCACAAGTTTAGCTTCACCTATGCGGATTGTTAACTAGATAATCGGAAAGCATACAATTTTGTAGCTAATTCTTCGCACAAAATAGCTACCAATCCATAACCAAAAACCGAACGTAAAATAAATTGCAAATAAAACCAGAATCACCTTTCCAAGGGTCCCTGCCATTGAATTGATTTCTCGGTGCTGGGTGTGGCTTGAAACCAGGGGCGGGGGCCATAGGTTGTCTGCCTATCGGTCTCGCTGGCGACTCCCAGGCCCTGAGGGGATCGGAAAGGTCGCCGACAGACGAGGAAGGGGGGATGGAGATGTGGGGGCGGGAGAGGCTCTGAGTGGAACCGTACCGCCTACCATTGTTCATATCGTGAACGCCCTCGATGTGCAGGTCTGCTAGGGTCTTTGGTACGAACTCCAACTTGGGACGGCTGATGGCTTCTTCTTTCCTGGAAGTGGAAGAATATGGTATTATACCTGTAAGAAAGTTCACTTGGTACAAGATGCAAATGAAGTTCCAATACAGCTATGAGGAAAATCGACTGAGTCTTAAACAATTAAAAAAATTGCAAACTAACGAAATGCTTTGAAAAATGTCATTCCTTAAATTGGTTAAAGAAATTACCTACAGGTGTATTTTTGACTTACTTCTCCAAAAGGGTAGAAACGAGTCCCTTCAGGATCTCTGTGCACTGTTGGTGGTACTCCAACAGACCCTCGGCAAAGAAAGTTAGCTGCGCAACTTGCTCCACCTACAAAAAATAATACAATGTTCACGTTGTAATTGCCACCAAGTAAGTTAATTTGTTTTATCTTGCTAGCGACACGACTTACGAGTGTTATATTTTCTTCGAAATCAATAAATATTTAGTACAATAATGCTGTATTTTTTAAGTGGTAAATAACTATTATTGCGAAAAGGGTAATAGCGCAGCCAGCCTGTTGTGTCGGTCTAAACAGCGCTAGTGGCTCTAGTGTAAATTCACCTTTATAAGTAAACATTCGAGACATACTAAGAGGTACAAATAAGTACAATAATTGCATTTTTAAATCTATTCAATTTACAAACAGTATCTAAGTAAGATTAAAGTTATTCGTATTTTGAATCTAATTAAACACAATTGTCACGTATGGAAGCCTGACGATCTTTAACACAGGTCTATGTTAGTTTGTGATTGCAGTCTCACACTTATGGTGGTAATTTCATAATTTGGTCATTATGGAGTCTGTGTTCACTGCCTAATTTCCGTGGCAATTTTTATCATAAAAGTTTTATTATATGAATTATATTTCACTAACTATACTCGAATATTAAATAATCTGTCAGGATAATATACTCGAATACTAAAATAATAAAATATGCCACGGAAATTAGGTAACGAACAGTAATCCGACAATGACCCATTTAATTTATATTATTTTATAAATGCTTACTTTTGGGAGAGGGAATAAATAATATTAGGTACTATTAATTAATGGATACACTTATTTTGACACTTACATCATTATCAAGAAGGTTGAACATGCCAATCTGAGCTAGTGTCAGCGACTCTGCGAATTTCTCCTCTGCCTGTCGAATCTCATCATCTGGAATATGAGCTGATGTATGAACGTCCCAAAACGAAGGATGTCACCCAAATATCATTAAGAACAAAAATACAGATTAAAAACAATGATAAATAAAAAATAATAATAAAAAACAACACAGAACACAGAAATTAAAAATAATAATAAAAGAAAAATACAGACCAAACGCAGAAAACAAAACAGGCAATGAAGGATCGGCGCGTACACAGGACAGGAACATGGAAGAGACGAGGTTTTATTATAGGTTTTATATTTATACAGGGTAATGATTAATATAGCTAGTTGCACTAAGTTTATAAACGCAATAGGAGAAAAATACTGTCGACGGTTTCGAAGTTGTGCAATTTTCTGATTTAAATTAAAGAACGACAAATTTGAACTCTAGCCAGTACTCTAGAAAGCCATCGGTTTCAGTTTTGTTTAATAAAATAAGGAATATACTCGTATATAAAGTTGTTTGTTACCATGAGTACGATTATGATATGGTTAAATACTTTTAGCAATTTGACAGATAAAGGAGCGCATTTACCGCAGTCTTAATTGAATACAAATATCAATCAATGAGCCGGCATAAAAAGTAACCAACTTCAAAGTTGCACTTCGCGGTAACATTACGATCAATCAGAGACCGAAATGGGTAAGCGTTACGCTGATTCAGAGCGGTGTACAATTTAAATAAATGCGCAAACAGGTAAGATTGAATTAACAATGTATACCTGCAAAAATTACGCTACCGGCCACTGCATAAACATAATCATGTTGTTAGAGCGGTTACACACGGTCACTTTAAGCAGCGAAGCAAACGCGATGCAGTCGCTAATCCTCTACCTTTCGCACTTACACAGACGCGCGATTTTAAGCAGCGGTGCAAACAAGATTTTAAGCAGCGATGCAAACGCGATGCAAGCGGTCGATACAAACGCGCAATTGCATCGCTACACTTGGGATTTATATGCGATTCCATCGATGCAAACGTGCGAGTGCATCGATACAATCACCTACAAATCGCACGTGTAGCGATGCAATCACGCGTTTCACGAACGCGAGTTTGCATCGCTGCTAAAGTCGCCGTGTGTAACCACTCTTAATGTTTCTGCGTCTTATTTTCAGTTTCGCACACGCTGAAGCGATTTAAACGATTACCTCTTTTAGTCTCTGGAATCAAAGTACGAATGATATCTCTTCATTCTATAGACACAGCCGAAAGGGACGCTGGTGTGAAAAAGAATGAGAAGGAAATAAATAATTCCTATCACGTTCTTTCATTATGCAAACAAATAGTGCTGGTTGTATACAGGTATATACGTGAACATTTCAAAGTATTGTAATCCAAGAAAAAAAAATCGAGTTATAAAATCAAAGGGTAAACTCATGTCACTCAGAATTTCAGCCGCTGAGTGATCACTAATGGTCTTACCTATTCTAACGATCAATTTGTTAAAAGCTTAAAGAAGCAGCTGAAATGCCAAGTTGTTAGACACGTTTTGATCCTAGCCTAGAATGAGATGATGACTGTTCGCTAGTGTTTCTTTGACATACCCTGTCTTTGTGTTGAATTGTGACTTGGACTCATATAAGGGCTGATCCTACCACCTGAATACATCATTTGACAAAAGAGAACAGTAAATTAGATAAAGAAAAATAATTGCAAATCAGGAAGAGAAATAACACTAGAAGAAGTAGCAACAGTCAGCTGGAATCTCATGAAATGTTTTGCAGATATTTAGATTCAAGTTTTTATGTCGATTAAATTTAAATGTTATACATGAGATTTCAGTCGAAGAATATTGTGTTTCATTTATAGCGTAAAACAGTAGACGCGTGGCGTATCTTAGTTTGTTCAAAATGTTATACGGAACGATTTGTCTTTACTGCATTTTAAAGAAATAATTACCTTTTGCTTGTCTACGTCGTTTGCAGTCAAAATCGAGTCTACGTCCCTGTAGTTTCTTTCGGTGATGCTGTAAAAAAGAAAAGAAGCAGATTAGCAATTTAGATAGAGCACGAAACTGTGAAATGAGTTTAAAAAGTCTGTATACGATACGTGAACATCTTTCCTGTTACAATTAACCATTACTTTTATCTTAATTTCAATTACATTGAAATAATTGCCAAGCCAGCCAACTTCTATGAAAAACAATTGTAGTACTTACTCTATTAACATTATAAAAATATTACTTCTCAAATTACAGTTTTTTATTTTGCCAGAGAGAAACGCTTTTTCAAACAAGTAACCCTCGGCGACTGTAAAAGCATAACGCTGAGCAAAAATAAATTTCAGAATTTCAAATTTTAAACAGTGATTAATTCCAGAGATGGTAAAAATTTCTATTTATTTTAAAGTTTCTTGTCAAGGTGGTTAATTTGGATGCATTACTTTAAGAATACCTAGGTAAATGCCAGTGTGTGAATATGATAGAAATGATTAGTGAAATCAGCCTGCAAAATTTGTACATACAATCCATTTTTTGCATTTCAGGAACTTTACGTTTTAAAATACGAGTTTGAGAAAGTAAGGCGACGATTTATAATTTCGTTCATTTATTAATGGAATAAAAATAAGATACTCGTATGTACAATAGCAAGGCCATGTTCTGTAGGATGTGGGAGACTGATGACAATCTGCAGGACGCCGAACGGGGACTCATTCGATCAATTATGAAGTGAGCATTAAGACTTAGCGTAAACTCACCATAACCTCCTTAAGGTCTTTCGTTTGCAGATGGTGTAGGGGTTCGAGGAAGCTTTGCTTGATGTTGTCATCCAGCGAGTACTTCACGTCCGCCATCTGCTTCATAGCTTCGCCCATCTCGATCAGGCATTGTGCTAGAAACATTCAAAGTTTATGTTATAGGCAAGTTTCAACACAAACAAACAGTGCCGACAAACAATATTAAATATTAGGTAAGGTGTTTTTGTTTACACAGCGATTTAAATATGGAATGCACATCCGAATCATATTATTTGAAATCTCGATTTCGAAAACGGATTTGGCGATGAATCCGGATAATCCAGATTTATTTCGAAAAACTATAGGAATTAAAAAATATATATTTACTTGAAAAAAAAAAAGGCATGTATTGGTAGAAAATTGATCATATTTTAATCTAATCTTCGGTAGGTAATTGAGATCCATAGATACATAATATAATTAGTCTTCAAAATTACGCATAGGATTTCTCAACCATGAGCCATTACAATTCTGAATGTCAGTCTTCTTATTTTATTCCTGTCTTCTTATCGTCTTTAACGACGATAGGTAAAAATTAACGAACATCAGCCATTAAATATCTCAAAATTCTAAACATAGAAAAATTACACGAACTAAAAACTGTCTAATTAAAACGTAAGTGTTTACAAATAATCTAACATTTTCTTTTTCTGAAATATAAACAGAGTTGCGTTCTGAGGAGACATTTAAACATTTAGGGGTGCGGCTAGACCGATAATTAAGGTGGGGTAAGCATATCAATTACGTGTTTGAAAAAACGCACCGATTTCTTAATATTTTAAAAGTCTTAGCTGGTGCCTCATGGGGAGTTCATCCTAAGCATCTTCGTCGGCTATACATTTCTTTAATTCGTAGTAGAATTAATTATGCTTGTTATTTATATGACAATAGTGTTAAAACGCACGTGTAAAAGCTGGAAAAGGTTCAAATGTTGGGATGTATTTCTCATGCTAAACGTACTTATAATAGTGATATTATTCGCATGGATGTAATTTTAGAATTGCAAGAAAAGTATTCAAGTTGGTTAAAAATATTTACTGATGGCTCTAAGTGCGGTAATAAGACAGGGGCAGCGTTTTTTGACCCATTAAGTAATAAGAGGGCAAGTTTTAAAATTACGTCTAGTGTAACAATAATTTCGGCAGAGTTATATGCAATATCTGAGGCGTTGTTGTATGTGGAGACGTTAATTTGTCAAAACGTGGTAATCATGACTGATAGTAAAAGTGCCATTCAACATATAGCTCGATGTACTTATGACAAACAGTGTTTCATTAGCTTATAAACGTCCGTACATTTAATGTTGGAATATGTACATTCAATATGTTTTGTCGGAGCCAACATGTAGTGCCGCGGAGATTTTGTATACATCTTGTATAGATTTGTTTTTAGTGAGGTAGTATTTTGATTATCTATCTGGATTTTATTAAGTGTTTTCTTGATGTACCGTTTTACTAATGGGGCTGACATGTTCAATAACGATCAAAGCTTTTAAAATCCGAATTTCAAAATCGAATAAAAATGCGGGAAAATCTGGATTTTTAAATTACGGATTATCCGGATAGCATTCGTTAGACCTAAAGGGCCATCATACGACATATCAAAACTATTATTCACATTCTCGGCCAATACTTACAGAAGACAGTATCCTCGCCTAGTTTCTTGCCATAGTGCAGCATACAGTCTCCCAACACTCCCTCAGGCTGAGGGTATGTATTGCTCTTGGCCTGCCCGCTGAGTTTGCTAATGCCCTTTACGGCAGCCATCTTTGCACGCGCCGTGGGGTTTGGTTGAAGAAATTCTTTCGTTTTCGTTTGTAATTCTTCTACTAACTCGCATGTAACGTCTGTTTTCTGGAATGTAAATATGCATTGATTGTAATAGGACAATTATGTGTAATGAACAGACTAAGGGACCCTGGAAAAAGTAAAAATAATGATAAAATAACGCACACGCTCATAGCGGCTCTGGGGAAACCCTGTATCACAGATGACGTGGTCATACACATAGACAACCACAAAGTACACCGAAAACTCACGAGAGAAATAAATGTAGGTCATACAAATATTTCTACCAGCCCGGGAATCGAACCCGGGACCTCTGCGTGGCAGACCAGTATGGTAACCGGTCTGCCACAGAGGCAGTAAAAAGAAAGATGCCTGGTCGGTAACAAGCGGCGATTTTGTAATACTACATATAGATGCAGAGAGATACACATTATCTTCCAGACTTGTTTGGTCAATACACTGCGTACCACTAACAAGGTTTTAGTATTATTGCTTTAGGTAACTAAGGAAGAAGGTTTCATTAATGTTTTTAACGCTAAATGTGTTTGTAGTCGTGTATACATACTCTTTCCATTTCCACAAAGTCCAGGTCCAGTTTGGTGCCCTCGGCACCGCCCATCTTTTCTGTGACATACTGAAACAAAGAAATTTGAAATTAATAAACAGACATACTACAACCTGTAGAAAAACCAGCATTAAGGTGACGCTTGCACTGTATAAGAACATTTAATAGCTTTCCAGAAAGAACAACCACAATAGATAGTTTTAGAACTATTAAATTATTACAAGAAAAACTTTCATACACTTCCGACAGTTGGCGATATGGCAAAAAAGTCGTTAAAAAACAAAATCCAAAGATCTGGAACAAGCACATAGGAGAAATTCGTATGGTCTGCTAGTTCGTTCCGTAGCTCAGTTGGGAGAGCGTCACCACTGTATGACGAAATCTCACCTATTTCTGCCGCCATGCAGTAATGTGAACATTACTGCATTCCGGTTTGGGAGGGTAAGGGTGGTACTGAAATTACAGGCACATGGGACTTGTCAACTTATGTCTCATAGTGACGGGTGCAGTGGCACTGCAACTGTAATGGACAGGCGTGTCGCTTGTCACCAGGTGCGCGACTTGTTTGTCCCGTCACTTAGTATTATAAAAAAAAAACTTTGGTCAATCATATCAGCAGACGACGCCATCTAATTATATACCACATTATTTCTCATTCCTCTAACGTGACTTCAATGTAATAAATAATTGACCTACTATGAAAATTCGTAGAAATACTCCTGGTACAAGAAACGCTGGGTTGTTTCATTTACAAGCTAATTTCTCAACAACAAAAAAGGAGGCCGACTGATTTATAGACAATAATAATAATAAAGTATCTGGCACATCAAATAACCACAGCAAATCCCTGTACCACGAGTATCAGAGCTACGGATTAAACTCCTAGTACACTCACAACAGAACCACAATTTAGAAATCATTTAGCACGTGCATAAAATCGAACCCACTGAACCACCGACATTTACATTCTTAACAAACAAAATGAAGTTAACTACGTACATAAAATTAGCTTTGCTTACACTGAGGAGATGTCTCCAATGCCTTATAACATACACGAGCGCGTCATAAAAAGTAACTCACAGATTAATTCGAAAGCAGTAAAAGTTAATTGCGTTCGTCATCTTTACTTAATAATGTTCTGTGAAGATGTGCTGAATCAATTCAATAAAAAGCTGTTACCTATCTTACGTTTTACAGTCGATACTCCATCTGTTGGGGATATGGATTTATCACAGACATATATCTAGACAGACGCCGCAAGTGTATGTACTTCACGCGCCCAAAGTAAGTGAAATTCACTTACTTGCCGTTGGTACAATTCAGAACGCGCTCGACCGTTATCGTAGTCAAACACCAGTCGAAAACGCGAAAAATGCATAATTGTGCCATTATAAACTGCAAAAGCACGATAAATGTGTGCAAAGGGGTAAACAGGGACGTTTCCTTCCACGGGCAAGTGATTTTGTAATCAGAAGATGCATAATTTATTTTAAAAACATTTGGTGCGATACATATATTTGTGATCCTTTGTTAATAAGCCATGAATATCGAACGAACGCACTTTTGTATAATGAATTCAGTTTCCTGTTACGGCCGCTTGTACATTGTTTTGGCCAAATTTAACGTTTAGTGATGTATACTTTAGGCAAAACTGTCTCGATTCTGATCGATTTTGAAAACAAAGGGACGATAATTATTATGACCTTAGCAATATTATAAAAAAAATCTATAACTCTTTTGTTATAACGTTTTGTTTTTTTTTTCAGTTTTGTAGTATCTATTATCAGTAGTATCTGTAATTTCGATAATTTTTGCAGCACGTTGTCTAGAATGTCCGAATATAGAGACCAAATAATTACATACATCGCCGGATATGTAGTACGAGTAATACACAAAAACTATATAATGCAAAGAATTAACAGTGCGCTGTCTTTACATAAACCTGGAGTTGGTCATACGTATGAGTTCGTTGCTTTCGAGGACGAAGGTGGTCTAGTTTATCCCATCTAAGATGCTATCCAAGTATGCATAGTAGCAGAGTTAGAAATCCGAGAAATAATAAACAAATCACAAAAATTTCACAGCCTTCATTAAGTAAACCTCTTCTAATTAATAAGATTTTACCATATTTTGTCAGCAGTAACATTTTCAATCAGAAATGAGGAGATCCGTAGAAGAACGAGTCACCGACATAGCTCGAAGGATTAGCAAGTTGAAGTGGGAGTGGGCAGGACACATAGCTGGGAGAACTGATAGCCGTTGGGGCAGAAAGGTTCTTGAATGGAGACCACGAACCGGAAAGCGTTCAGTGGGACGGCCCCCTACTAGATGGACGGATGACCTGGTACGGGCGGCGGGTAACCGATGGATGCACGTCGCGTCCGATCGGCTTGTCTGGAAATCTTTGGGGGAGTGTCTTATGTTCAGCAGTGGACGTCTTCCGGCTGATATGATGATGAACATTTTCATTTGTCTTGCCATTCATTAATTTATCGATATCTTATCGATAAGTTAATCGATAAGATCTTCTATTACAAAAAGATGTTATATAATAAGTTCATTTTATTGGAAGGACAATCAATTTAATATTTGAAGTCGATT
Organism: Hyposmocoma kahamanoa; assembly: GCF_003589595.1. Taxonomy (NCBI): domain Eukaryota; kingdom Metazoa; phylum Arthropoda; class Insecta; order Lepidoptera; family Cosmopterigidae; genus Hyposmocoma; species Hyposmocoma kahamanoa. The sequence goes on from NW_020654289.1 coordinate 17,706,862, forward strand.
AAAAATTAGTTTTAATTTTTTTAAGTAATCAATTTATTTTGCTTGTTTTTTAAAACAAGCAAAATAATAAAAAATAAAATCAAAATGCGAAGGAAAATGGAACAATTCAAAATTTTAAATTAAATATGAGTAGAAGAAGAAAAACGATACGATACGAATGGAGAGAGGCGATACAAAAAGGTGGGATGACGGTGTAAGGAGGTCACACCGTCACAGGGTGCTGGTGAAATTACAGGCACATGGGACAGTCTCAGGGTGACGGGCACAGTGGCAATGTCCATCAGATCTTAGTGGTTTAAAAAAAGCTCTGAGTAGCACTGCATCCGTTATAGACAGGCGTATCGCTTACCACCAAGCCCACAATTCGTTCGTCCCGTCGCTTGGTTGTCATAAATAAAATGTTAAAGATTACCTTTAAACGTAGGTTGTGATCTCACACAAGTAGTAGGAAAAATGTTACTATCTTAATTCAAGTGACTTGAAAATATAAACGCACCTTACCCGTGTGATATATTATGGACGTAAATACTTTATAATTACTCTGGAACAGGTAACCAAAAGGTCAGCGGGTGTGGGCGGAAATTGTTTAACACAAATGAAAAATAACGCCAATCGCTGCCTATTAAGAGAGGAATAAAAAAGATAGACTGACATTGGGTTGTTTATTTTCTGATAAGGTCGAGAGTTGTAAAAATATTTGTCATTTTTATTTTAATATATTTTTTTTAATGAACTAGTTACGTCTAATGTAAATGAATACGACCCTAATCTAAACTATAGACACAAAAATTAGTAATTTATCAAATAAGATGTTTCAATTTCCATTACAAACGATTTGCAAAATATTTTAACAATCTGTATGTTTTACTAAATCAAATTTAGCCTTTTTGTCTACTTGGGATTTTTTCCAAGCTAGTGGCACGAAGAAACCACCTCTACTGTTGAAATTAGTAGGATGTTTTTAATTTAATCGCATCTCGGAGCATCCTGGGTAGAAAAAAATACATAGGTTTGTTTTAAATTTTAAGCGACTTCTAAAAAGGAGGATGTTCTCAATTTGACTATATTCCTTTTTTTGTGTGTATGTTACGCGATTGCTCCGACAATTGTGAACCGATGTCGATTATTATTTTTCTTTTGGAAAGGGGTACCTTGTAGTGGTCAAGTTTGAAGAAAATATTCTCCATCTCTAAGGGCGTCAAATTAGGGGATAAATCCGGTTTATCTTTCCGTTAACTGATTTCAATAATATTGCCAACTTTTGAGGTAGAGATTTCTTTTACATTTTTTAAAAACGTATTTACTACATTCTCTGGTTCATTTCGAAATCCTCAATTAAGTTACTCTGAATAATGTTATGATAATATTTTTTTAACGTTCAAATAAAAAGTGGAACAATAAAATATGTTTTCGAAACACAAAAGGCATTGTGTTAAAAAATAACAGGTCAAGGTTCAAATAAAACTGCCGAAACGAAAAGTATATGTAAATTTTATGTACATTCTGAAACCCGTGGATCCAGGTGTGCGTACAGGAAGTCAGTCCACAAAACAATGTTGGTATCAGCGATGTTGTATACCTATATAACAAACAGGTGCAGATATCTCGAGGAAAAAGAAAGTGTCAATTGAAATAGAACAATATTAGTCAGTAGTAGTAGAGCTCCTTGTGAAAGAGGTGTCCAGGGAAGTACAGTCATCTTGTATCTTACCTATTTCATATAACTCTTATAACTATTATATATATAACTGCATCCCGGTTTTGAAGGGTAAGGGTGCTGGTGAAATTACAAGCACATGCGACTTGCCAATTTATGTCTAAAGGTGACGGGCGCAGAGGCAGTGTCCCTCAGATCTTTGTGATTTAAAGCCTAAGTCGCACTCTGTCAGTGATATGGACAGGCGTGTCGCTTACCACCAGGTGCACAAATTGTTCACCGCGTCACTTGGTATCATAAAAAAGTAATAAATTCTTGTTAAAGAAGACATTTCTAATTTGTAAACGGAACTGTCCTTTGACAGTCTCGCATAAAAGTCATCGTCTGAACTTTCAAGTAACGGCCCGTTCACACGGCGACATTGGCATCCTGTTTTTGGCAGGATTCTATTTGTTAGCGAACGTGCATTAATATTAGCATTCACATGAGCACCACCTTTACGAGATACTGTAAAAGTGAATGGGTGGTAAGATGCGTGCAATCCTATTCTTTTTCGCAAACCATTAACGGACTTCACAAATGGTTTTACAAATATATAACGTATTGGAATTCATTCATGAAAATCGGGCTGATTTTCAAGGAAGACAGCTAGTCGTCCCTGCTACAAGAATGTATGAAAAAAAACAAACAGAGCATGTTTTTTTCTCTGCCTAAAATTATTCACTGTTTTGCAAGGTATTTTCACATTCCCACATACAATATTTAGCTCTATTGTTATAGGGTAAATTTCACAATGGGACTTCGAAATACCTACGCAAATAAAGCCCTTGTTCGGCTTTTACTAAATACAATACTGAAACTAATTTTACTTGTACAACAAAGGAAGATCGGTGAGAGTACAAAGCAAATCGAGGTTTATACTTATCCGGATTTGTATTTGGATATAGAAGCTTGAAATTAACAGGGTGTTTCTGTCACAGTATAAATTAAATTTTGAGTACAAAGAATCACACAAGCCGTACAGTTTCGGTATTAACAGGTCTACTCAAACCTAGTTTTGCTGGTCACTAATCGCGCCATGTGTCAGCCTATGCTGGAAATGTGCCCTGTAACCGTGCATACCAGGAACCAAAATGTCTCAAAATTTGACCCGCGCTCCACGAAGCAGCCTATATTAATTATAAATATGTCGCTGAAGACGATAATTAACACATTCGTACGTTTCCCTTGAGCACAGTCGTAATAAACACAGACGGTATGATGAATAAGATTAATGCGAATGCAGGTAGGTTATGTATGCCAGCAACTTTATTGAACCAATATGATTGTTAAGGTTTTCGCGATAACTACACTGAAATATGAAACTACGTTTTCCAAAAAAACTGCATGCGTAGGTATGGCGGTATATCGCATGCGATATGTGATAAACCTCCCGATGACATATTTATCGTAGTCGATAAAGATAGTCATAAAGAAAGTCGATATTGCAAATACTGAATCGCTAAGATACCGCACTAGTGTCCTTCGTTCTTTGAATTAACTATTGTTTTACTTTTTAAGTACAAGGATAATGATATGAAATTGCGTCTGTAGCATCTTTGTCGTTTAATCATGGTCCCGAAAATTGTAATCCTTTTAATTTCATGGTTGCAAAACAACGAAACAAAAAATGGCGGTTTATATAAATTAAACTAAGCATTATTACGTTTTGAGTTTCTTCTCACTCGAATGCCGTCTGAGTGAGACATTGGCATTAAGTCCAGCAAACTGGAGATATAACCCTCAATGTCGGGTATTCTAGTTGGACCGTTCACTAACTGTGTGAGGTCACGTGCTGCGGCAAAATCACGAACAGCATCTCTCTGCATAATCGGTACATCGGCTGATCCTAACCACTCAATGTCGTGGGCGGTAAAGTCGCCGAGAACCAACACTTCCACTGTGGGGAGCTTTTTCAGGATTTCGTTCCTTTGGTACGTACCCTAAAAGTCGGTCAGTCTCCCGAGGTTTATGGCAAGTTGTTCTTATCGGTCTCCGGTAGACCTTATACATATTATATATTTAAGTATTATTCAACTATACTTTACTTATATGTAACGTATCATCTATGAGTAACACTGGGTCTATAACTGTCATAGGTTTTTTAAACTAATATAATAGTCGTTAAATATACCAGTAAAGGAAGTGGAGTATCCAAAGGAAACATAAAACCGTAGGGAATAAAGGTAGAAAATACTCTACAAGGCGTAAAAGTGCATTTTATAGGTAACAAAAGAACACAGGGACAAAGCGCGGGCCGAGGTTTTCACCTTGGCCGAATTCTGCACTACTCATCGTTATTGGAAGCTTTCTTTTAATGAAAATCTTATTCGTGGACTTTTCAAAACGGCATTAACTATAATCAGTACAAAGTACCAAAAAAGCGCCCTCAAAAGTTCGTGGAATTGCTACTTGCCAAGTTTTATTGAAATCGGCTACCGGAAAGTGCGCGAAACCGGATTTATCCTCCATTTTGCCACCCTTAGAGGTGGAATATTGTCTTCAAATTTAAATGGGACCACTACTGAAGTACCCTGTTCCCAACAAAAAAAACAGAATCATCAAAATCAGTCGAATTGAGAACTTCCTCCTTTTTTGAAGTCTGTTAAAAAATTGTCTAAATAGCTTTACCTAAGCAAACTGTTACTTTCATAAACTACTTTTTTTTAACTGCCTCTGTGACCTTTACGGTTACTACGGTTACTACGATGGTCTGGCACGCAGAGGTCCCAGGTTTGATTACCGGGCCGGGAGAAACATTCGTATGGTCTGCATTTATTTTTCTCTTGAGTTTGGCTGTCATTTGTGTATCCAGGACACAGGGTTTCCCTAGTGCGAGGCTATTAAAAATAAAAACTGTAAGAATTCCCGTTAAATAAAATTACTGCAAGGAAACTAACTGCATGCGTTAAAAGCTTCAAAAGGATTGCACCTTATATAGGACGCGGGTCGAGGTTTGACCTTGACCGATTTTAATAGTTTATGTAGATACCTACTTGCAAATATACGGGGAGATTATTGGTTCTCTCAATTTTTTTCTTTCATGGCGCCATAGTGCTAGCATCCGCTGTTATGTGTGCATAATTGAGTTTTAGACACTTATCACTATTTCTAGGTGACCATTTTATAGAAAATAAATCAATCGATTAAAAAATAAAATGTCGCTTTGCGTGTAAGGGAAATTCGGCTTGTTTGCATTGACGGGTAGTATAGATCGTATAATAGTATATAGTATGATTCGGGGGATATTTTTATGTGATTATAATGAAAGGGACAACAACCCTTTAACAAAATAGCAATTTTATTTTAAAAGCCAATAACAGAAACAGATTTTAAGACTTTCGTGGTTATTCACTAAATGATTATCACTAGTATCAGGTTTCTTACCACGGTATGACTTCTTTTTTTATGACAAGTTGACAAGTTTAAAAAAATATACGTGAGTTGGTATTTGAAATATAAAGTTCGATTTAAACGAGCGACTTGAGTCTCGGTCTCTTAGCACAATAACGGGAGAAAAAATTGTAACCCATGCGTATTATGTCTCTTTATTTCTGCTATAGAAATAGGTAGCATGTTATTA
>NW_020654289.1:17712240-17820887 GCF_003589595.1 Hyposmocoma kahamanoa
GCTCAAAAGTAAGTGGAATTACGTCTATTTGCTAAGTTTTACTGAAACAACCCCTAGTTCGCCACTATACAGGACTTGACACTGATAATAAAAATCGGTTCTCACTACTCAAAGTATATTGAGAGAAAAACGCCTTGACTTGGAGAAATAGCAAAATCAACCACTAAAGTAATTGCTCCTAAATTAAAGTTAGGCGCTATTTATAAAAATGAATCTTCATGGGTGAACAGCCACCCTTCGAGGTGGATGATTTTCTTCAAAATGAAATGGGACCACTATGGAGGTACCCCCTTTCCAATAAAAAAAGAATCATGAAAATCGGTTCACAAATACCGGAGTTATCGCGTAACATACATACAAAAAAAAGAACATACAGACGAATTGAGAACCTCCTCCTTTTTTGAAGTCGGTTAAAAATGCATCGTATAAATATATATAAATCTTGCAGGCTGATCTCACATCACATTTCCTTCATATTCGCACACTGGCTTTTACCTATTTTAAAGTAATCCATCGAAATGTACAGCCTTGATAAGAAATTTAAAATAAATAGAAAGTTTTGTCATCTCCTGAACAATCATTCTTTATAAGATACGAGTTAGAGAACGTAAGGCATCGATAGGTCAGAGTGAAAGGATATGGGGAGCATTTCCGTTAGGCGGATCATTCGTCTCCGACGGGCTCAAGGTGGCTGACATAGTGTCAAAGCGCGCGTTGTCCCAATGCAATGAGAAGAAATAGTCACGCAATGACACTGTCAGTTCACTGATTTAATTAGTCCAATTCGTAAATGAGTTTTATGTAATTAGTCAAATTTAAAGCCAATGGGTTCGTAAGCCCACATCACAAGCGGCGACTTGTCAAACTTTTTCTTCCCCACCGAAAAACTGACACTTAGAACTTCATTCGGTGTTACCAGCTCTAAAATAATAATAATATGATTATTTATTCAGATAACACAATATTTTTTAAGATCCAATAGTGTTAGTAACTTACAAACATAACTTAAAGACAAGGTTAGTGGCAAAATAATAAATAGTTGCACAAAAATTAAATTATAAAAAGTGGCAGCCGACTCTCAGATCTCTCACTCACATACAGACCCAACAGTCAGTTTGTGAGTCTATTAATCAGGACCCGAATGAAACATTTGATAATGGGTTGTCACATCTATCAGGTATGACCCGTCAAAATGGTGTTGGTGCTGCCCCTCAGTCTGCTGAGCAATGAGGCTGACTTTTTGGGGATAATGGCATTGAAACCATCAACCCGCGCCTCTGCAAACATGATAGACGCACTGCAAAAGCGATAGTAACTACAGTCATTGATTTAGCGAATAAACTAACTACTCGATATTTTGAATAAAGCGCCATTATATATTGCATGGTTAATACAATAGTACATTAACTCAAAAAATGAACTACTCAGAATAGATGCAAAACGAATTACTTACTTCCCGCAAAAAATCATTAAAATTTATGTATATGTTATAGTTTATTATAGATACATAAACATATGTATATATGTATGTCCCAAATATATTTAAAAATAAAATGGAAAAAATAATTTCATATTTTTGAATAAGGATTATGTTGGCCAGTACTAGCTCACATAAAATGTAGTATGTCATTTTGAGTTAAGTAGATATAATTTGATTGTTTCTTATAATATTCTACCGACGGTTTGTTTGACGTGCAGTGAATCAAATTTTACGTTCAATAATGATATAATATTAAATTTCACACCGTTGACACATTTTTTAGTTACAACACTATTGTAATAGCAGTGTGATATGTATTTGTAAGTCTAAAGTTTGAACAATAGTAATATTGTAAATACACTATTTAAAGGTCCCAATCATTAAAATTCCAAGCACAGAAATTTGGAAAATGTACGTTAAGCCCTTTAACAACATTACCTTCAAAGTAAAATATCAATATTTTCAATACGTTCAACTGAAATTATATTGTAACGAACACATCCGCCGTCACCATGGCTGACTAAATAAATAAGTGAAGGAATTTCATAAATGATATTGTAAGGTTATTGCGAGGAGAGGTTCTAACTCTCTAACCCGTAGGTCAAAGTTATAACACCAAAAACACGCGCGCCAATTTATTGTGATAAATGACGTACAATACTTTCTTTCATCATATCTGCCGTTCTATTACAAACATATTATGGACAGTTTTATCCATATGTGACATATGTTAATTTTTTGTTATAGTCCGCCTTTTTTGAAGATGGAGTAAAATGACAGCTCATTGCGCGAAAGTGTTGCCTGCTTGCAAGCAACTAGTGATTGCGGTCGATAAATATTCTATCGAGTGAATGTTCGTCACGCATTAAATAGCTGAATTTGTTTCATTTCAATCACCAACGGCCCGTTATTCGACTAACTGCTTGGCACAGGTTCATTTTAATTGTCATTTTTTGCAAGTTCATATACACATACCTTGCATTTAGAACTATGTCCATGACGTATTTTAAAGTTTTTAATTTTAATTCAATATGCAAGGATCTACGAGAATGAAATACGCTTGTTCTTATTGAAATGTGTATGAATAAAAATTGATTTCGATTCCAGAAAGCTGACTATTAAAATAAGAATAAAGAACGCAAGAACGCAATTAGTAATCATATGAACGTCGTAACATTCACAATTCTGACATTTTTGGCAAAATGTTACCTTCTTTCACAATACATCGATAAAACTGTCGACAACAACTACATGACTATTTAAAATGTTATAAAAACTGGCAACCCTGCAAATGTCATTTTACTCCGTCTTCAAAAAAGACAGACGTTTGTAAATAAACATGAAATTTAATAGGAGATTACCACTGAAATTTTCGAAGAAGGAAAACATCATGAGGAAGTCTACACTCACCTCCAAAGGAATTTAATTATGTGTGTGTTCTCAATCGGCATTGGACCCGCGTGAGAACTCTATAGTCTAAAGCCCTTTTATTGTGAGAGGAAGCCTGCAGCGCGACTATATTATATAGGTTAACTATTTTTTATTTATTTTAAATAAACATGTCCAATAGACTCAATATATTAAATTAATATATAATACGATAAAGTTATCATTGTACACCAGCTTTTTGACCCCATGATAATGTAATTGAGCCCTATGACGAATACTTAAACAATATATTGGAGTAACAGCCGTAAAAACGAAACATAATTCCCTCAAATTCTATCACACGTCGTCGACAAAAACAGGGTCGTACGACTGTCGCATTTCAAATCCGCTTTTTAGAGATTTGGATAAGCGGATTCATCTGGTTTCAGGTTTAGGCTGCGGTATATGTAGATCTAGTTGAAAATTTTCCATTATTTATGATAAAGTGTATTCCTAAATGTTACGTCCTTGTGAACGAGTTCGTCCAGGGAAATACTGCCACCTTACCTATTTCTGCCGCCAAGCGGTAATGTGAGCATTACTATGTTTCAGTTTTAAAGGGTAAGGGTGCTGGTGAAATTACAGGCACATGGTATTTGTCAACTTGCGTCTCTGGGTGATGGGTCCAGAGGCAGTGTGTCTCAGATCTTTGCGATTTAATGCTCTGAGTGGCACTGCAACTGTTGTGGACAGAAGTGTGGCTACCACCAGTTGGACAACTTGTTCATGCCGTATCATAAAAAAAGACTGGACATACAAGATACAATTGTTAGGCCAGTCAGGCAGATTCAACTTTCCATCTCCTGGTTGGCTTTCTACAAGGGATCCGAGAACCACACGGGACTTATTTAACTGGTTATGATATTAACGAATGTAAAGACGCCAGATGTGCATACAATCGTAAAAAAGCGGATATTGGTTTGTGGCTACTTACATCACGCAACCAAACTAAGTAATAAACCTTGACGGAGATGGTTGTGCAATTTTAGGACTTTTGTCGATATATCAATGAGTATATTGAGGTGTATAGGATTTTAGCAGCAGTAAGATTCTTTGTAAAAGAGTTCATCCAGGGTAGTACTGCCACTATTTCTGCCGCCAAGCAGTGATGTGACCATTACTGCGTTACGGTTTTGAAGGGTGTGGATGGTGGTGGAACATGTGGTGGTGGTGACACATGGGACTTGTCAACTTTATGGTGACTGGCGCAGTGACAGTGCCCCTCAGACCTTTGCAATTTAAAGCTCTGAGTGGCACTGCTGCTATTATGGATGGGCGTGTCGCTTACCACCAGGCGCACTTCTTGTTCGTGCCGCCACTTGACATCATTCTATAAGAAATGAAACTATTTTTCTGGATTTAAATCGCGTATATTTGTTTTTTCAAACAAACCAACGTTTCGGGCCCTTTACCGGATGAGTTAACCGTGACTATGGTTTATTTGAAAAAACAAATATACGCGATTTAAATCCGGAAAAATAGTTTCATTTCCTATGTGTGACAATCGCGAAAACCTAAGAACTCGATCATTGTATAAGTTGACATTATTCTGTAAGTTGGGTATTTTTTCCATTGTAACTACTGTAACATTGTAACTACATTGTATATTGAGTATAATCTGTAATCAAACGGACCAGAAAAAAAGGTTTATGGTGTATGAGATGTCACTTTCGCATTGATAATAATGTCTTTACATTTTTAGACTCTTAATTACATTTCAGAGTATATGTACATCAATTCATGTTATGTATTGTCGCACGAGCGGCACGTGTTCATATGCACTTTGCGATGCACTACATACATAATTCCATTATTCCATTACGCTACACAGTCTATTCTGTCGTATGGTCGCTTGTGTAAGTTTTCTAGGTGGACAGTTAATAGGTCAGAGTAGCCATAAACTACTTCCACATTTCGTAAATGTTGAGGGGCCATGTTATTAAAAACGGTTCTGCCTGCACATGGTTCTTTTAAATAAATATTTAGTACATAATTTATAACTCACTGGAAACGGGTTATACACTAGACAGTTACTGACAGCTCTTTGTCAAAATGTTCGTCCATATCATAACTAACGTAATCTACATTTTTAGCGCAATTGAGTTACTATCACATCTGGTATAAACGACACGAGATCTACAAACCTTTTTAAAATCTTATTTAATTTCAGTTTTATGGTTAAGTAAAATTAGTGTACTTGACATTTTTCGAAGAAAAAACTTTAGGTGTAGTAGGTAAATATCTAGAAAATTCATATGCGTTTATTATGACAAGGAGGACAGTACTGCCACCTTACATATTTCTGTCGCCAAGCAGTAATGTGGCCATTACTGCGCTTTCCGATTTTCAAGGGTAAGGGAGCAGTGAAATTACAAGCGCATGTGTCAATTTATGTCTCAGGGTGATGAATGCAAGCAGAGGTAGTGCTCTTCAGGTCTTTGCAATTTAAACACTGAATGACACTGTTGCGGGAAGGCGTGTCGATTAGCACCAGATGCAAGATTTGTCGTCCCATTGCAATTAGTCTCATAAAAAAGCAGTAACAATATAAGTATATTGGGAACGAAATGAATTTTTTTCACGTACATTTGTTTTTTTTTTCAAAAGTAACAACGTTTAATATTAGCAATCAACCAGTTATATCTAATATTAGCCACCATATTCTGAACAATAGTAACAAAAAATATTAATTTAACCATTTTATTTTTAAATTACCAAAGAACATATTCCATGTAAGTAACATCACCTTTACAAAATGCGTTAAAAACAAAAGTTTGACCAACTTTATTTGAACATAAATTTGAAAATGGACTTACCCGGTTACTATCAACTGCCAAGAAGGCAGTCCGCGCCGAAGCAATAAAAGCCCATATTAGAGTTTTATTATAAAATGCACCTTAAAAACATTAAGCTAACGTTTATTATCATATTTTTAGCTTGAAGTGTTCAGTAATTATTTTAACCGTATCAGATTACCATAGACAATTGTGGAATGAAATGAATTTACATTTTTTTAATGCAATCACTAAGGTCACCATTGATTTGGCGATCTTAGTAAAGCCGCAATATGATACGAGAAAAAGCTGCTATTAGAATACGACCTAAATAAAATGTAATAAAAAAATATTTATCGCACCATAAAAACGATTAATTGGCCTCTCGTTTCAGAGAACATTTTAAAATGTATATCCAACATTCCAATGTCGCAGGACACTGGGAAACAGGCAGTGATAATTGGGGCACGTCAAAATGTAGGACGAGGGGTCACGGCCGCACCCCCGGCTCCCCTCACACCTCCCCCTTACCTTCGAACGAGATGCATCGGAAATTCTGGATGCGTCACCATTTTAGTTATACAGTTGTATATGTATATAATTTTTTTACAAAAAGAAGTTTACCCGTTTTTTGTAAAAGTAACTGGCAATGTCTGGCACTCTTTACCCCTTTATACATTGGTATGTATTTTATATACATGTCGTTAATTTTAAAAGTGAATTATGTACTTGTAATTAAATTTTTAAATAGTGAGCTTTTAGCAAATTAACGTGTAGTAATTTTAGTGCTCTGAGTAAACTAGTAATGCCATCTATGAGATGTTAATGCAATTATTGGAGTTGTTTCACTTTTATAATGAAAGATATGACTAAATATTTTAAGCAAAAAAATATGTGTTTTAAAATATAGACTTACACCACTTTTATAATGATCGACACTTAGAATAATAACGCATAGAATGATAGTTTTATATCAAACGAACTGTCACAAGTGAGGCAAAAATCAAATTCATGTAGGCTAGTTTTAGTAGTAGGTTAATTTTCGGTTTTAGTGAATATTTATATAAAAATACAAGTTGAAACGCGTTACTTCCTTGTGGAATGTGATGTTAGTATCTATTTTATGTTTGTCTGACGTATTTTTACACTCATTTACCGCACATTTCGATAATCGACATTTTTAGCTAAAATTCTTGAACTGTTCGCGGTGCAAGTTGACCTTGAGCACTGAAGGCCCGCCCGCTCGTGTAGGCCCATTGGGCGCGCTTCAATTTGCCTCACTTAGCGTGTGCGGACTAGGTTTCTATGCGTTATTATTCTAAGGATCGACACATATTATGTAACATAAATTTAATGTATATAAAAGGTGTTTATTATGAAGTGAGCGCCAAAATTTAAGGGGTTTTTTGACGTTAAAGGGAAACCTTTTGTTGTAAATTTGTAAAAGTATTTTATTTCCATCCATTTAAAGCTTCACAGAGCCGTGGGTAAAAAAATGTTCGTTATGAAGTAGACAAAATTAAGGTTTGCAATAAAATTGGCATATTAGCGTTTTTTACGATTCCTCATTGACTTACAAATAAATGGACGACGGGTCTAATACAAAAACCACGAAAAAAATGTCCCAAGTCAACCTATTCGAAATTTAAATTGTAATGTCATCGCAGTATCGCGCTGTCGGTAGAACAAATGAAGACTAAAGCGGAGTGTCGCGCTCTGTATACGATTTTAGCGCCTTGCAAGTGCGGACACTTTTTAGCGCGGACCCGACGTCCATATAATTGTAAGTCAATGCGATTCCTGTAAATTTTGCTTAGATCTACTGCTCTTATCGGATACCAATTTCCTCCATCGGGAATGTCTTAGTTTTACTCCCTAATTGATGTACTCTGTTGTAATGCATATTTACTGCCTAGACAAAAAGCAAGAAAACACTTGTAAACTGAGTTGTAAATTTCATTTTCCAGTCGTTGGCAGACAGCCACACTCGCTTCGAAAATTAGCAACTTCAGTCATAAAACACACACAACTCTACTTTATGTTTGTTTTATGTAAAAGCTTTACTCAATTTGGTTGCAATGTTTCAAAGTTTAATATTAACATTTTATAACTAGTTGTAGAGATTAAATTAAGAAAAAGAACAATCTTAAAAATGTAGCAGGTAAAACTGACAAGGGAGCTTGATGAAAACCTCGTTGAATTGTTGCAAGAGACTGATACGGTAAAACAGCGATGCATTGAAAACGAATAACAACAAGAAAAACTTCTTCTACTGTCCTCTTATTATTACTATAGTCTCGACTGTAAGATGGTTATTATAGAAACGAAAGAATAATGGAAAAGACAAAACCAAACCTCCTTTCTCTAAAGCTAGTAAAACAGACTATAACTAACGTTGGACAAAAGCGAATAAAAGGAATCAGAGAAGGTCGGAGAAACAAACGATCTCCGATAAGCCAAGAGGCCGTCAAGGCCCAAGGTACGCGAGAAAAGAATTTATCTCAAACGATAAGGCTTAAATAAGGCTTCTCGGCATCCTTGCCGTGTTTTGAGATATTTTTCCAATTAAAATATAAAATTTCCAAACTTCCGCTTTCAGTTTTTATGAGAAAATTATGTCAAGGTCGTCAGTTGTTTTGCGACAGGGGACAAAACTTGGTGTTATTCACACACAATTTATCATTCGTTTGAAAACTGTATCGGGAATGTATAGTATTCACAAATGCTTCACTTTAGAACTTTTTTATGGTGAACAAATGCGCGTTCAACCTCTAACTCACACGATGGAAAGTAACGATGAGGTCGACGATGGAGCATGTACACTTAAATAATGCCTATTCACTCTCGGCTTGAAAAGGTCCAAATTATAGGGAATGTATCTACAGGCAAGGAATACCACTCCATAGCCGTAAAGGAAATAAGACGTGTCCCACTAATTCAGTTTCAAAACGCGTGCTCATTATAAAATTTCCGTAATGAACGACATAAAAACGACAAAAAAATTATATCAGTACGTACCTAAAAGTTTGATTATTCCAAATATTATGTCTAGAATACAATATATGATTGCCTTTTTATTTGGAAAAAGTAACTTATTGCGTTACAACTTGAAACGAAACTAGATTAAAAATAATGGCGATCCACATATCAGTCTTGCAAGTCTTGACGACATGGGTCTTCCATTTGATAAAAATACAAAGGAAAGGACAAATGAAATAAAAACTATTCAAAGCCATATAACATTAAAAATGTTACAATTAACTATTACCTACCATTAAAATATTAATAAGGTTGAATTTTTGAAGTTAATAAGCTCCAAAGCATCATTTTAATTTAAGCCGAAAATAGAGAAATATATTGGTCTGTAACCCAAGCTGCTCTAAATTGAGTCGGATGTTGTTGAAATATTATTCTACAGGCTACTCCAAAGAGGCGGAATCTTGGGGAGGCAATAGGGATGCGCCATTGCCAGGCCATCAATCAACGGGAGTTATATCAAACTACGAACGGATGACGAACAAGGCACCGAAGAAATAGATAAAGAGTGTTATCAAACATTACGTGCCGAAAATCAGGTTATAAAAGCTGTTATTAATGATCCTTTACGTTGAAAAGAATTATGATTTGTATGTACATCTACTGTTGAATATAGACATGACTAAAAAGGAAAGTTCGCCTTAAATTGCTCCGTTTTGCCATTTGCAGCGATCTTAGTAGGGCTGTAAATTGCAATGTATTTCAAATAAGGACAAATAAATACTGAGTATTAGATTTATCTAATGCGCCACCTCATTATTATCGTATTGATGGCATACACTATATTATTGCGGCCCAGAAATTAGCTACGCAGACCGCGTCACTATTAGCCGCCATTAAAACGTATAAGTGTTAAGGCACGCAGGGCACGATTTGAGGTGGATCATGGTCTGAATTTAATCATTAATTGCAGAACACAGATGTTAATAAAATAACCTAAACCACTTATAATTTGTAAGGTATTCACTTTTTTAATTCAGAGAAAGGAGTCGAACATTCCAGGGGAAACAAAACCTTGATAACGGTTATAACATATATTAAATTCAAAGCGGACTGGCCAACGTCATGAACGATAGAGCCGTTAACTTTAACGGACTTTGAAAAGTATCCGTTAAGTTAATTGAAAAATAATTTATTTGGCGCTGTGTTGTCATTTTAAAAACGGAATATATTTAATTTAGAATAACCAATGCCAATAAAATTTTATTGTTGGCTTTTTTCTACACCAATTGTCCAGTAAAAAACCAACAAACAAATTGAAAAACGTCAAGGTCAATGATGTCGTGAAAAACGACGGGGGCTAATTTCAATAGAATTCAATAAATGTGTCCCTATTTAAAGAACACCCTACACAAGGAAAACCGTTATTTGACTAATATTTTGCGAATATTTTTAAGAATCTTTTGTAGTTTCTATAAATAATAAGTAAACGGATTATATTTCCCTTTTGTGGAAACTTTGAAGACGTGAAGTGCGATAAGAGAAGTAGAGGGCGGTCGTCTGTCAGTACAATTTATTTTTGCCATCTTTGCTTTTAAGAAATGCTATGAAATAAGCATCAAGATTCGCTAAGAATAAACGATAAATTCTATAATGGTATAGCGCTATACGACTTTGCTACTAATCGTTACTTTAATACATGTCAAATTATGTTCTAATGCTCTTTTTATTTTTCGAAACTTTACTACCATTTGCTTTACTCACCTGGTTGGCTTTATTGATTTGTTTCTTGAGTCCAGCGAATGCCATATTTGTGTTGTCAGTTTACCGATCCAAATGCTATATCTGAAAAGACGGAAACAGCTGTTAGATGTAAATCGTTTGTTTATTCAACCATTGTATTGTATCAATCTGAATATATACGTCACGTGTTTAGGCATACGTTTCCTCTTAGATGAGGGTACTTGATTGATGCCCTACCAGATCTTACGTTATCTAACCGGGTCTGACTATCTAATGTAATAAAATGTTGCAACTATAACGTTACCTTTACAAACACGAGTGTATTATTGCCATTTTCTGAAGACAAAAAAACACGATCGTAAATTACTACAGCAAACTCGATGCAGTCTTAGTTCCAAAACATTTTTATTTGCAAGCTCCGCCTCTTATTTCGCTTAAATTAATTAACTTTTTTTTGTGAAAATCATTTATTTATATCATTTTAAAGAATGAAATTAATTATTTCGAATATCACAACGAAAAGAAATTGTCTAGGCCTTAAACGCCATTGGTTGACAAGAACTAGCAAGCTGCGGGTGATCGTTACTGACAAGATTTGACTGCACGGAAAAAAAACCCTTAAAGCGGGACCAGTTTTGCCAGGTCTACTGTTTTAACAGTAGATCTACTGTTTTTGGCAGACTGTTTTTGT
The DNA here is from genome assembly GCF_003589595.1 of Hyposmocoma kahamanoa. Taxonomy (NCBI): domain Eukaryota; kingdom Metazoa; phylum Arthropoda; class Insecta; order Lepidoptera; family Cosmopterigidae; genus Hyposmocoma; species Hyposmocoma kahamanoa. The sequence continues at coordinate 17,723,333 of NW_020654289.1, forward strand.
TCCGTCCGTAATTTTCGTTCGTTTTTTTGTTCCGTTATATTATAATCATGCCTTAAAACAGAATTCTGTCCAAAAGTAATAATTTAATGTTGTACCTCGAACGTTGTGCATGAGTTAAGTTTGTGTTTCTTACTTTTACTATAAATCTAAAACACTTTTTTTAATTTCAATATTTTTTAATAATTTTGTTTATTTGATTGTGGACTAGTTTTTTTACACACTAGTAATGCTGGGAAAATTTTACTTTTATTAATTTTTATTCGTTTTAAGGATGCTCTTTTTCAGATAATAAAACATCATCATCATCATATTATGTACGGAAATTAAAATAAAAAATGATCAATCTGCAATTAAAAATAAGGATTATAAGAGTTTGAAGGGATGTTTTGGCTTATGACAGTACTTTAGAGTTGAATATTATTATTACACCCGCCATACAATCCCTAACCCAAAACATTGATAATTGATAATAGATGGTTAGCAATTGTATTGGAATGCCGCTGTCCAACGCAACGTTGAGATTCCCGACAGGAGTAATGAAAAATGCAATTTTATTTTCAATTATCAATTGTAAAATTACATCGTTAAAATTACGCGCTTTTTTCTTTGGGCAGTAATGTAAAAATGGAAATTACCAATCAATGTTTACAAACTAAAACTTTTTAAAACTCGATTTAAGGTAAGTTCAGTATCTACTGTTCTTTTCCTCAATCTACTGTTTTTTTTTGTGTGATATCTTCGGACTTTTTCAGATTTGACCTGGCAACACTGGGTGGGACGAGTCGAGTTTGCTGATAAGTACTACGAGTACGATAGTAGTACGATAGTACAACTGCTATAATGCAGGAGTACTTTGAAAGGGGTTATAGTAGTAATTATTTTATGCATCGCACACTTTAACCAATACCGCCATTAAACGAAAATCTAATTTTGAAATTTAAACTTACTTTCTGAATTATTATTTCTACTCTAGAACTTTAGTTTTTAGCTTAGTGACGGCATTGGTTTCAACGTGTGGCATATTAAATTACCTAACATAAATCACTGAAAATTAAAATAAGAAATGTTGGTGAAGCAACGTTGGTGGCGTAACACGTAGTAATACAGTTTGAGCGCAAAAAAGTGTTCAAAGTTTTATCGAAAGTTGTGGTCTAAAACACAGGGCAGGGTGGCGTACTCTGTTATTGGCACGGTGCCATGTGGCAGAATCGATACGCGAGGCGTTATGTAATCAGTGGGTCAACAATGACGGTGTACCCTAGTAACTTTACGAGTTTACCCTTAAGCGAGACATTACCCTAATGCATCCTGTATTGCGCCTGTTTCATCGAGAATAATTGTTTCTTACTCTAAGATGTATTTTTTGTAGGCTAATTGGGCTACAAAAATGGTTTATCAGTATAAGCTTTCGTGTAGTAGTGTTTGCAGAACGGATTTAATTTGCGTCGATGCTAATCTGAAAATTGATTACGCATTAGAACGTTTTATTCTACTATGTTAGAACACTGAATTTTTGGAGAATTATTTTCCAAGTACATAAACTTAGGTGAACGGATATTTATTTACCATAACTTAGGAGTACCAATTTTATATATTTGAACTTTGACCCCATACTAGGCTACGCCTGTGCCGTGAGACGCAAAGAAAGTACGAATAACCGTGCGTGCGTGCGTGCGTGCGTGCGTGCGTGCGTGCGTGCACGCGAGTGCGAGTGCGAGCATATGGGAGCTTACTTGTGAAAGAGAAAGGTGATTTTGTATCTGACGTGTGTTAATTACATTTTTACGATAATACGCGTAGTATTGCTTATTTCTTATGAGCTGTTTAATAGACATAAACTAAAATTTAATAGCTCGTTCAATAAAGACTGTCGACGAAAATTACAATTGCCAATTATAGAGACGAGAAAAAGAACTAAGGAAATTATTTGCTGGGAGACAGTGCGTATAAATAACTATGTCACAGCCAAATTACGCATTGCTCTATACCATTGCACTGCTTTCTTCGCAATTTCTTGCCCAGTCGGGCAGAAATATGTGTTCAGATCGTCCTCATTTTTTTGTATTTCCTCCACACGTGATCAATGTAACGTACGGCGTTGAAAATAAAATTACGTTCACGACGAAAAAAGTTACACTGTTCACGGACCGCAACATGTACTTTTGCTAAAAGCATTTCAAAAGCCGGCACCAGCTGTTGCATTGCAATATTGATGATGTTTTAGAAAGTCAAGGTAAATGTATTTGTGTCTTCGTATGAGGGCTTATTATCTTTTCTTCGACTTCGGAAATTAAAAAAATAATTATAATACAACATCACTGTTTTTCATATCATCTGTATATTTAATAAATAATTCAAAACTTTTGTAGCAACGTATGTCGAAGAGGTTGAAATTTTTTGAAAAACTCAAACGAAATATAGTATTGTGAGCGTAATGTTGCTGAAGTTCCGTCACCGATGTCAAAAGTGGCCCATTTCGACATGTTGACCAGTCGGGAAAGTAAACCATTGGGACAAGTGGATCAATTGGGAAAGTGGATTATTTGGACAAATGGATCGATCGAGAAAGTTCTAAAAAGATCGAGAAAGATGGTGCTCTGCGGTGTGTATCGCTAGACTGTTATTTTAGTCACTTCCTAAAGTCTTATTCAATATTCCATTCTCGAAAGACAGATAAGCCAGAACTTTGTATCTAGTTACACGCAAGAAAATGTCGATGGATTTCTATAATAGCGGCCTGATTCAACACCTAACTCTGCGCAAAAAAAGTCGAGAACTTGTATATCGGTTCAATGTAACCACGTAATTAACCAAGGGAATGCTCGGTGTTGTATTCCCAATAAAATAGCACATCATTAATAAAGCTGTATAATACAAAAAAAAAGTAGTAAAGTTTGGTCCATTATACATAAACAGCGATATGTACTTATGAAGTTCTTATAAAATGTATCTCAAAATAAACTAAGTACGCTTCTTCTAATTTTATGACTTGAGGCGAACGTAGCATACGAGCAATAACGAGATTTGCTACGCTGTAGCTCAACAACTTTGGCGTAGTGCTACGATATTTAGCGTTAATGTTATTTACAGCTTCATGTGTGTGTGCTCATGGAGTAATAATATACAGCGATGCGCGGATTCGTTATAAAGCGATTTTCAATTTGTGCGCTAAAATGCCCCGCTTTACGGGATTTATTCACGAAAATGATTCGTGATTCCACACGTTCAATCAATGGGAAACGTCCTTCATGCATCGCGTCCTTTGTCAATGTCGGGGGTACGTAGTTCGTACAGCCTAGCTTGAAGAAAGAGAAATAAAGACAAAATTACGACCAAAAGCTTGTGAAAAATAATTTTCCATAAAAATACTTACCAAACACTTATACGCGACACACAAATATATGCGAATTTCGCTTAACGTCATTTTCTCTAGAACGTATTCATTATGTAAAGGGGAACATTACTGTAATATATCGTGTTTGAATCCATGAATCATACAAAAAACGTTCCGACCGCATGGGATTTAGTAGAAAGAAATGAACGCGAGAACTTGAACCCGTGACTGACTCCTATTTGCGAAACTCCTAAATTCTGGTATGGCATTTGACAGCTCTCCTGACAGGTAAGAAGTATAAAGATATAAAGTGGAATTATTTGCACAGTAACTAGAGAACAGCTAGTAGTAATAAGGCCTTATAGTACGTAATCATAAAACGTAGTTTTGTAGTACATTTGTACATGTAGCACATTGTTCATCAGTATAAATATTTTACACTGTTTACTAGCAATTTTAAGTCAGTACACTCCTGGTTAAGGCACACAGTTGTACACTTTTAATAGTGAAAGATGTAATTGGTTTTCCATCTACAACTTCATTTAATGTCAATAAATAAAATGCAATTCAAAAGTTGAATCTAAAAACCAAACAACAGAAAGATTAAAGGCGAAAAATAAACAGATTGAATAGTCTAGAATTTTGTACTTTATTGTGTGTTTTTGTTGCAAAGTGAAGATAAGAATAATAACAAAGTTTTTGTTATAATTGTCATGCATCTTGACACTTCCATTAGCATATAAAGTGTGTTACTACAAGATAAAAATAATTAAAACTTGAGTATTAGCTGGGTATTGTTTAATTTACGTTTATGAAAGAACTTTCGTGCCTAACATAATAAAAATATTTGCAACTAGAGTGCTAAGGTTTTATAATCAAAAAAGTGAAAACCGAATGGCTTTTTTTTCAGTCCAGTTGCTCGAAACTGCCTCCGTGGCCGAACGATTACCATACTCGACTGCACGCAGAGGTCCCAGGTTCGATTCCCGGACCGGGAGAAATATTTGTATGGCCTACTACTACTACTTTCTCTCGTGAGTTTGGGTGTAATTTGTGTTGTCTAGTGCGGGACTATGTTGAGTGCGTGCGTTATTATATTATATATTATATTATTGTGCCCATCCACGTCAGTGTCACCATTTAAACCCTAAACTGATTACTGATGATTTGTACAAACAGAGGCTTAAAGGGCACCACTGTTAAACGCTTGACAGATAATTAGTAAGAATACTAGAAGGTTTGAGTGAACGGCGCAACGGACAAGTATTCTGAGATCAGACCTTGGGGTTTAGAAGTTTGAGTTAAGTAGGGTTTGCGGGTTGATTTCGTTTGTTTAGAGTGTAGGAAATTACAAATTCGGAGAACATGCAATACGCATTTGTACGAGACATTTATTGTTTATTTATTAACCGTACTTTAACGTGTTACCTCGTAAAAAATAAATCGTTTTTATTTATATAATTAGTGCCCTTTGGGGGCAGCACGGAGCACTAGTTATTAGTTTAGTTAGCAAAGAGTGGTCTTTGCTGAGCTACTGTAAGGTTTCACAAGAAGTTTTCATTTACCTTATACGAAAACGGTCTATTTTTAGTATATCAGGGAAGACTCTTTTCGGATATCGTTCCATAGAGAAAATGAAATATAATCGTGTTTTCCAAAATAACACTGCCAAGATGTCTGTGACTCGATTTCAATCTGTAATTGGCTCATGAAAGGTATTTATATGGTTACATTTAATAAGTTATGTTATAAAGGAATAATCAATATAACATGAATAATTAAATTTCGGTTTTTATACCCAATGTTTAGTATATTCCCGTGTTATTATTTAAGACAAGGTAAGAATTTGTTTAAAGAATAGTGCTCTTTCTTAATAGATTTCGTTGTTTCCTGTGCCCTTACAAGTTTCATAATGATTTTAATAAATTACCTTACCATCTTGTATAACATTAAGGTATAATATGCAATAAAGGTAGAATATGAATTTCTCAAAGTACGCCTCAATGAAAGAAGTCCATATTAAAAATGCCGAAACACTAATTAGGAAAATGTACTTTTGATTTTCGTTATTCTTGTACTCGTAGTACAGAGAATTCGCTAGTTTGACACCAGGTAATTGATGTGGTTGTCTCCAAAAAAAGAAAGCTTCAACGTTGCTACATCATGGCCACTGCTCTAACCAACTGATCTAATAATAACGGAGTAGTAGTGTTTTCACAAAAAATGAATGTCAAGCATGAAATGGTACAAAAAGTGTCATGATATTCACATTCACAAATGCCTCTGTGGCCGAACGGTTACCATGACTGCCACGAAGAGGTCCCGGGTTCGATTCCCGGACCGGGAGAAATATTTGTATGGCCTACATTTATTTCTCTCGTGTCTCGTGTAATTTGTGGTCGTCTATATGTGTGTCCATGACACCCGCGTCACATGGTTTCCCGTTGTGCGTTATTATTATTATGACTTACTTTATTTTTCTTAGCTTATTAGTTGCTTTGAACCACACTTACGGATCGAAGTCAAGTAAATGTAGTATGGCATGTATCTGCGTTATGTGGTGGGTGTGTAATAAGATCCTACTTCGTCCTCTTCCATCTGCATGAACTTTCTGACAATGAGGTATGAATTATTTTTTATTATTCAATAAAAATAAATAATGATGAAGAATGTTAGACCTTTACTCCTACGAAGATAAGTCGAAGAATGAGCGACTTCGAGAGAATGAAGAGCTACTATCTCACATATATTTAATGGAAGCCACAACATGTCAAGTACAAAACAACTAGAAGCTTCGTCTAAGATAGGTTAATGTTTCGGGTCCAGACTCTCCCTCAGGAGGTAACAGCTCCCAAATGGACTCCGACTGGATCGCTTAAAGTACTTGTATAACAATTAATTACCTAAGTTACGACTAAGGTTATAGGGGTTACATTAGGTTGCAATGGAAGGTAAAGGTCACTCGGTACAAGACAATGGATGCTGAAGTTGTCTATTTTTAACAAATTCGATTTGATTCATAAAACTAATAAATTATTAACTCAATCAAGTTCTGCTGAATAATTGATAAGTGAGTTGCTTAAAATCGGTATTTTATTACTTCAACTCATGAAATGAAATAAACAGAAAAGGTCAATTATTTATATACTAAAAATATATACTAAAAAGTCGTTGAAAGACCAAGTACAAAGACACGACGCAAGCACATAGAAAAATTCGTGAGGTCCGTTGGTTCGTTCCGTGGCTTAGTTGGTATAGCGTCTGGCACGGTATGCAAGAAGACGTCGGTTCGAATCCGACCGGATCGAAGGAATTTTTTCTGAGTGTTCGATCTTTGTATTAATAATTATAACAAACTAGTGGAGTAATTTCACAAAAAATAATTGAATATAAATTCAATAAAAATTTAATTAGGTCAATTATTTGTTTTAGAATTTTTCAGATACATTTTTTTATGATACTATGTAACTGGACGAGCAAGAGCACGTGCGAGAGGCAAGGCAAGAGCAAGTAAGCCACGCCAGACCATGGGCCACGCAGAGCTTTAAATCGGAAAGATCTGAGGGATACTGTCACAGCACCCGTCATTCTGAATCATAAAGTTGACAAGTCCCATATTCCGGTAATCTCACTATCACCTTTACTCTTCAAAGCTGGAATTAGGTAAAGTCGCAGTACTTCCCAGGACGAAGTCTTTCACAAGAGCTCTACTGCTACGTAATATAGTCTATATATACATCGTCTCCTTTAATAAAAATGGACGTAGCGTACAATTCGATACAGAATTTAAATTATTAACTTTCGTCAAAATAAGCACATGTTTTACCTAGTGGGTTTATACAAAATAAGGTATTATAATTTGAGAGTTGAGAATAATGTTTTAGACAGTATTTAACTTTGCAGGTAACTGTGTTGTAACGCTCGAATTAATCACTGCCTCAAGTCAAATCGCAAGGCCCCTAAACCAATAAACTTGAGAATGTGATGTACACTTTTGCTGTTAGCTTACCTAACATCAGTATAGAAAGAAAGTACATACTGTGTTGTCGGGTGTGGACCACGTCTATGCTCACGAGATATAATTCGAGATCAAATATGTAAACAAACAACCTTAATTATCAAAGTGACATCCAGAACTTAATATAAATATGACACATAAATAATGTATGATAGTTATTCATAAATTTTAATCAATATATATTTTTATTTGTCATGTTACGTACAACTGTTATTTGTTCCGAATCCAGCTCTCCGGTGGACTATAGCTGGGTTCGGAATGGCATTAAGTTCGCCATTTGTACTACTTTGTGTGCATTGAAGATCATCATCAAAGATATCAGACGACTATTTTGAAGTTTAATGTAAAGATCAATACACAAGGTCCATTACACAACTTACCAGTGCCAAAGAGTGGATATTTCAAAAAGGCAAGCCAATATAGAAGAAACACAAATGCTGGCACACAAAGCCTCTCCTTCCAATATCTACTAATAAGTTGGAGAATACTTTTCTTAGGCAATAGTATGATACGGACCGTTTGCCACTACTACATTTAACCACACCTAAAAACACATTCTTTTATATTTTGCAAGAGCAATTTTTATTTATTTATTTTTTATGATTTATACAAGTCATGGGTCTGGTGATAAGCGACACACCTGTCCATAATAGTTGCAGTGCCACTTAGAGCTTTATAACGCAAATACCTGAGAGCACTACCACTGCGTCCGTCACCCGAAACATAAGTTGACTAGTGAATGTGGTTTTATCCGCATCTTTACCCTTCAAAACCGGAACGAGGTAACGCTCACATTACAGTTTGGCGGCAGAAATAGGTAAGGTAGCAGTACTTCCCTGGATGGACTCTTTCACAAGGAGCTCTACTACTACTAAAACTGAACAGGTAATTTGGTGTTGCTGTCTGGTACATTATTATTTTCGTTATTTACTGCTACTTATCGAACTCAATGACATACAGTACACACGATTCAAAAATAGAGTCGATAGAGATAGAGATTCGCTAAACTACACAGGAACACAACGTTGTGGTTTTATAATTAAAACGTAAAATTTTAAAACTTGAGCAAGTTTATTTAAGTTTTTCTAAACAATAGAGCACTTCGGAGAAATAAAGGATTATGATAAGTGATAATTATATTTACACATCTACTTAATTGATGAAAATGAAACTACGAAATGGGTAATGGGCCCCGCGGCCTAGTGGGACAGTTCTAGGATTTTAACAGATTTATTGGTTTTTGGTTTGGTTTACATATTTTATTACCCTGACCCTGTATGGATCTAACAGGCATGTGTATGTACATACTAGGTATTGTATGGCTCCAAATACGAGGGACTAGACTAGTCCCTACAAACAAAAAGTAAATCTTTTAGACCATTTTGCGTAATTTCAGATGGAGGCAATGAAAATACCATATATACATAACCGTTAGTATCTATTATGCCGTTGTTTCCGACTAACATAACCTTTGTCTGGGGAGATCATATCGTGGCTTACAGTACTACCTAATGCGCCTAATTTACAATTTAGCGAAAAAAAGTGTGATGATGCTGTGTCGCCGTCGACGTTGCGGTGACGCTGCTTTGTACTATATAAGAACTCAATGCCATACGGTGCGATGGAACGCGTGCGCAACGGACAAGGAGTTAGGAGACGAAGCGGGGAGGGGTGTTTGTTGTAAGCAGTGTTACGTTGCGACACCACAATGTTCTTTCATTTATTACTCGTAGCATTTATCATTCAAACAAACAAAAAACAAAATAAAAGAAATAGACACTTTTGAATATCATATCCACAGAGTTCAAGATCGCATGAAATACAATATGAAACATATAAACATAAAAAAAAGAAACTACCAGTATTATATTACTGGTACTTCTTATATGATTATAAATTCAAAAACACTAATAATATAAGTAATCAAAACCAAATAGGAACGAAAATTAAAAGGGACCGCTCTGAACCGTACCCGGCTCAAACGTCCCCATCACACTAGCCGCATTACCGCGCTGGATGGCCAGTGAAATCTGCTGCACCAGGTAAGATCCAGAGCGTGGATCATAACCCCTTTCTCGGAGCCGGCGGCCCAACTCCCGCACAAATTCCTTGGCCTCAGCAGCCCAAGTCCCCGCAGTCTCCACTGCAATTGGCACAAAATCGTACATTGGTTCCAACGCGCTGTATTTTATGTGTTTTAATTTTGCCGCATATTCCGCAGCTGACCCTGCAAATCTGGTGGTGTGACTCAGATGGGACGGTGCAAATGTACTGACACACGTAGCGTCCCACAATAGGCATCGACCTCTCCGCCATGGAACCAATGTAAGACCGTCAGGCCTCTTGCCATCCGTACGGCACAACCCCGGAGGTTCCAAGACACAAGGCACGTTAGCCAACACCAAAGCCCGGCGAACTAGATCGTTAATCGCATGATGCCTTGAAAACCGCCCCGCGCACCTTTGACAACTGAGGCCGTGGTGGCCATTCTCCTCAACCATGACCCCACAAATGCAGTGATGCAGTTCACAAACCTTACATCCCAACCGTAAAGCAACTGCAATTCTCAAAGAGTCATTATCCAGCAGTGTGCCTAAATGGGGTGAAGGCAATGCCTGCAACCACGCTCCTGATTCAGGCTTAATTGCAGCCTTTAGACGTGCCACGTTATCACCCGATGCCTCACCTAATAGCGATGTAGTGATCTCCCTACACAAAACATCATCCCATCCTCTCTGGACGACGACATTATCCGGCCGCTCATCACCCGGACAAACAGTGGACCACCTGGTAAGGGCCTCGGCAAGAAAAGGTATCCGGGTATCGTCACCATTGAAGGGTAATATACGAGTGACTAGTCCCAAAGACCTATGACCCGAAGCCAAGAAAGCCACCAAACCGATCTCTCGACACCGACGTACCCCCAGTCCGCCATGACGAATTGGAAGAGCAGCTTGACACCACTGTGATTCAGTTAGATGAACATTTAATATAGACTCAAGTGATGACTTCAATGTGTCGTCCAGCCTTGCCACATCGTCCTCGAACAACCAACTAGGAGAAGTTCTCAGAATATACAGCACGCGTGGCATCGCAAAACAGCTCCGCAATAAAACAAGCGAGACGTGTGCCGACAAGTTGTCCAAATGTTCCTGAGCTCCAACCAATGCCAACCTTTTATCCTCAAGAGCCGCACTAACCCCTTCGGGAAAGATGGGAGCGCCCAGTAAAGACAAAGATGATTTATGAAGTCGTCGCACACCTGGCACCAATAATTCCATGTCCGACAAAAAGCCCGATTCCACAGGACCACAACAATAAAGCTCACATTTGCTTGGGTTTATCTCCAAACCTATCGCCCTCAAAACGGGCACAAGGTTTTTTAAATCATTTAGCACCACTTGCGGGTTCCCACCAATCGTTCCATCATCCAAATACCATACGTTTAGGGGTGAATCCAAAGAAGAAATAACTTTCTGTATAGCTAGACAAAATATTAAAGGCCCCAAAGGATCGCCCTGCTGAGCCCCGACTTGCGAGCTTACACACTCATTGTCAAAGAATAACTTGCTGGCTGTGGAGTAACACTGATGAAGAAACGGATAAATGGATGGTACCTGCTCCAGAACCTCCCCAAGAATAGTGTCCCTCTCGACACTATTAAAGGCATTCCTGATGTCTATTTTGAGTATTATGGCGTGCTTATCCTCATTTGCAAGAGCAAAAGCTCGAGTAGCGTGTATAGCCGCCTCACAACCTTGGGCAGTACCGAAGCCTATCTGAGTTGGTTGGAGATAGCTTGCCATTGAATCCTTAACCATTCGGCAGCACAGTTTGGCAGTTAGACGACGTATTGTGCAGCCTATAGCTATCGGCCTAATGCCTCCATCCTTCTTTGAAAGAGCACAAAGAGAAGCTCCGTACAAGTAAGGGCATATTACGGGGTTAAGTGATCCCTTTAACAAGAAATTACATAAATTCGTTATGGAATCCAGCAGTCGAGAACCATTGCTACCGGCCGAGGAAGATGTCAACTCCTTGAGATGCTGCGGGCGCAAGCCATCCAAACCAGATGCGGACCCGTTATAAAATGAACTAATAGCATCCCTCACTTCGACAGGCGTCATCGATACAGGGTGACTCGCAATCACTGGTCCCGGAGGAAACACTAGCGGCCTAGAAGGAATCGGATGCTTGTCCCGCAAAGATCCAAGAGTCCCCTCGTTCGAAGGCGCTAATGACGAGTCCGACAAAAGTAGGCGGACTGCACCCCTCAAATCGCCATCGTGAACCTTGTTTTCTATGCTCTTGTATAAAGACCTCGGTTTACGAGTGGTGCTTTCGGGAAAGTATAATGCTGTACTGACCACATTATCCTTCACCTTAGAAGTCAATGACTTCTTAGCACTGCTTTCAGGAACCCTAAGAGCAGAAAAGGAAAACGATAACAAAGAAAACCAATCCTCAACACTGTTGGTACGCAAGCAATTGTCTATTATGGAGCACAATTTTTCCGCGGCCAGGCTCCTCGCGCCCTTAGGTATATGTTTCAAGATGTGAACCCTGGCTTTAAGATCCGACAATTTGTCCAGACAAACTTCGTGATGAGTCGCTAAATAAAAGAATTACTACAATAAATTAAATTTCTGAAAATGAATTACTTTTTTTATTTCTAGTAGTAGGTTTGTATGGAAAAAAGAAAAATTTTTGTCCGTATTTTCTAAGGTCATACAACAAATCGATACCTCCAATGAATACTGTGCCAACTTTATTCTTTGGTCGTTTTCTGTTATTTTTACAAGCAGTTACATATATTTACTAATATTATGCTCCTCTAATTTTATGAAAAAAAAAAACAAAAAAACGAATTTTGTGAAAAATAAAATGAAGAAACAAAAAACAAAATAACTACGGAATAGGTCCAAAAATTTATTTGGCGATGTAGATTTGAATGAAGATATCGAAATGCAGTTTGTTTTATTTTAATTCCTCGGTGGCTCAGCGGTAAACGCTGTGAATGGGAGGTGTCGGGTTCGATTCCCGATGGAACCAATTTGAGAAACGAATATTTTCTAAATTTGTAGGTATCTAATCTGGGGGCTCTAGGTCATAGAAAAAAGAACGTCCTAGATTAAAAGCAGGTAAGTGGTAAAACAACCGTCTAGAACAGTATATTTTTAATTATGGAAACGCCGTGTTAAAAGATCACAACCTTATGCGCTAATCTGGGCAATATTCTGACGTCGATTCTAGTGGACCATAATAAACATAGGTTCAGTGCTTTTCTCTCTATAGTCATCCGTAAGAAAAGGGCAAGAAAAGGGCAGCAGTTTTATAAAGGACGCTCTGAAATTAGGCAGCTTCTTATAAATTCAATCGTGATTCGACTACATACCGTCTAGGTTTACAAAGTAGTCTATATATAGGCTTCGACTAATTCGCCAGCTATCAATTAAAATAAAGTCTTCTGTCTTCTTCATATTGATGATGAAAGAGACAGACATCAACATCTATATATATAATATTATAATATATCTAACAAAGACATTTAACATTTTGTTGCTTTTCAAGAACAGTGGTTCAAACCAAAAATTTCTTACTTATTACACAGACAGTATTCATAACGTTCTAAATACATTTCCAGGTTAGTTTTCTCTACCTAATTTCGGTGGCAATCTTTTGTTATCTAAATATTCGGGTATATTATCGTGAAATATTAAACGAATATTAAATAATATTCCTTGATAATATTCTAAAATACTTAAATAATAAAAATTGCCGCTGAAATTAGGTAGAGAAAACTTACCTGAAATTTACTCAATGTTATTGCGAGCGGAGCTTTCTTTCCATTTATGAAAATAATCACCTGACAAAATTAAAATTCGTCAACTTTGCGTGGCAGATACGCCTGGTTTTTTAAACCATCTTCATATAAATTGCATGATTTTAAGATAGGCCACAAAATAATATAATAAGACAAGTATGGTACCTCCATACAAACGTAGCAGCGCGGCTTGTATAAGTGCGCGCCCGCCGCGTGCCGTATACACGGTCTGGCTCAAACTGGTCGTTCCGAGGCGCCATTCATTACTGGCCAGACTTGGAGCCAAAATCAATGGTCAAGATGACTAATGGGTTCGTTTGAGAAAAACAAATCTACGCGATTAATAACCGAAAACTAGTTTCATTGCCAACGTATCGACTTATTACGTTGTAAGTAACTAAAGCACTAGTGTTATGGAAATCTGAAACAACGACGGTACCACAACACAAACACCCAGGTCCGAGACCATATAGAAAACCAAAAACAAAAATCTGCAACAAGCACATAGCAAAATTCGTAAAGTCCGCTAGTTTTAAAGGCTTAGTTAGCATAGCGTCTGGGGGTCTACTCTCCTTCCCCATCCGACATCCGTCCGAAACAATTACTGTCAAATAAGTAATACACGACCTAATTAAAAGACGCATGATGCGAATGAAGCTTCATATTGACACTGTCTTTTATTCCAAGGTGAGGCGTTACTATACACCGGGACAGTTGCTTCAGCTGTACCAAGCACAAGTCCGTTCGTGTATGGAGTACTGCTGCCACTTACGGGATGGCTTTGCTAAATTCCAACTGGCCACCTTGGATTCAATAGACAAGCGTGCTAAGAGGCTTGTAGGTGACTCGGAGTTAGTAGAGGCGAAGCTGCAGAGCCTTGAACACCGCTGTAGAGTTGCCAGCTTATCGGTTATCTACAGGATATATCACGGAGTGTGCGATGGAATTACATAATTTGATTCCGCCTTCCCCGTTCCACCATCGGGAGACTAGACGTGGGCAGAAGTTCCACCCCTATGTTGTGGATATTCCCCGGATTCGCACGAAGCGTTTCGCTTCTACATTTGTATGGCGAACGGCTAGAGAGTGGAGTTCCCTGCCTGCACACTCGTTCCCCGAACGCTATAACTTGGACCTTTTGAAGGCGAGAGTGAATAAGCATTACTTAGGTGTGCATGCTACATCCTCGACCTCATCGTCACTTTCCATCAGGTGAGATGGAAGTCAAATGGGCACTTATTTAAAAAAAAAAATGGTCGCGTACTACTTTTTAACAGTCATTGTTTAGGACGGATGTCGGACAGAGAACGGGAGTAGACTCCCTGACATGATTTGCTGGAAGACGTTGGTTCCAATCCAGCCGATTCGAAGGAATTGTTTCTAACCTTTGTATTAATTAATAATTATAACAAAGTAGTGCATAGCAAAGTAGTTAAAAATTATAACAAAAACTAATGAATATCGTGGTGTTCAAACATCGTGACATTCAATAACTTAAAAACTTTATCACAACGTGTTATGTTATTTATATATGTCGATGTATGGCCGTCATTTAATTTCGTTTATAAATAAGTAAATAGCGATCACTTACGTTGTAACATACATTGAGATTATTAACGAACGATCGTCATTTAATGATATTTACTGTTGCACGCCTGATCAATAGGCAATAATCGTGAATCGTATTCAACATAGACAAATCCTCTCTTTGCAGTTTGAACCATCTTATCGTAATTTACATAGAGTTCAATTTTGATGTATTTAAGGTAAACAGAGACATGTCGTTATACGTTTACTTTTGAACTAGTTCGCCGGCCCAACGGTTTTCACGGTGGACGCTGGACGAGAAGGTTCGAAGGACGAACCCGGCTTCGATTCCCGATAGGACCAATTTGAGAAATTAACTATTTTAAATTCCTTAAGGGAATTCCTTAGCTTGAGACCAGGCAATTTATTGTGGTTATCTGACATATTATTATTATTATTATTTATTTCAAAAGTTCACTCAAGAAATGTGCCCAAATTCTGTAAATTATAAATACGTGATTGAATAATAACATTCTCATTGCTTAGGCAAATACAAAGTTAATTTTTATCACGAAAAATGTTATCCTTTAACTTAACAATTGTAAGGGGTTGGCGTTCAATCACATTTGAAAGGACTATTGCACGGTTTAGTTGAGTGGAGCCCAAATTAATTTCGCTTAAGTAGTCTCCGACGATGCATTACGCACTCTACGTTCACTTCTTTCCTTATATAGTTACACGTTTAACGTTTAAAATTAAGACGTTTGACACAAATGTATCTATCCAATTACATAAGCTGCTGAAGTGTGAATAATGACTCATTGAAGAACATTAAACCTTATAAAGTTTTAATAAAAGTATAATTACATTTAACAAATACATTACGAGGAATCACTAAGAGCGAGTACCTTTTTATCTGTATCCGAAATGAATTACTTTGAGATCACAATGTCACTACACTTTGTCGGTGTTGAAGAGTCAGAGCTACGGCGGCGTAGCGCTACCCGTAGCGCGTAGCTCGACGGCGACTGAAGCGATCGTAGGGGTTCTACGGAGACTTAAAATGCGCGCGCAGCCTCGCCCCTTCGCACGTGAACCCAATATCAATCCAATGTTCTAATAATTCCGAACGATTTATTTATAGGAGAACTAAAACTACGAGTATAAATATGACCACTTCCATTATTTCAGCACAAGGAGTGAAATCTAACCCGAAGTAAACCGAATTAACAATAGGGGAGACACGCGAGTCCAGCGTCGTTCCGTCGGCGTAGTTGAACAGCAGCACATTACATCACTTTCTGACGTCAAAATCACTATTTCATTCCCGTAACACAGATAAGTCATTTTCATCTTGCAATACTTAGGAGAATAGCGATAACTTTCTAGCAATGCTGTTTATCTTATATAATCATAAAAAAAACCAACCTCAAAAGTTCGTGGAATTATATATATTTGCCAAGTTTTATTGAATCATTCCCTAGTTTGCCACCGTTAGAGGTGGAATATTTTCTTTCCCACTTTCCAACAAAAAAAAAGAATCGTCAAAATTTGTTCACAAATGCAGGAGCAATCGCGAAACATACATACCAAAAAAATACAGTCGAATTGAGAACCTCCTCCTTTTGTTTGAAGTTGGTTAAAAAATTAAGACGTATGTGGAGCCTAAAGCCGAAGAACAATATACACATAATATCCGTCATATGATTATTTTAAACAACAGAACGCTCTGGGTCCATAAATTATAAGAAGTCTATATATATATTTATTAGAAATTCTGAACATAGAAGTTAAAAAATTAACGTCTTGGTTTCGAGTATATTCTGGAAAAGTAGCGATGTACTAACTATTTTAAAATGTATTGTTAAAAGGAAGCCCACAATAAATAAAAATCAGAACCCGCTGAGGGTCGAAGTTATGTATAAGTGGCTGTCCAAAAGCGTAAAACGAGGTGAGCTAATTCCTCAGGGACATTTTCAGTATTTTATTGTAACACAGGACGAGGGAAGTTTCTCTCAGGGATGGAGCACCGTGTGCCGTATCACAACTTTGTCCTCTACTAAATAGATTCATTTTGCCGTCCAACAATCCCTAACTTTTTAATTCCAAACTTCGACGGAGCAAAGGACTACTCCAGTACAATATGTACGGCTACAGAGCCGCGAAAATTGTCGTGAAACTTTAAACCAGATAAAACTGGATGCCAAAGTGGCAGCTCCTTGTATAACGGAGGCAAAATTTAAATAAGTTTTATGAAAGCTATCACTTTGACGTGAAAATCATGTGCGAATATTTTACAGACGATAGCTTATGTAATGAAACTGTTTGTTTCGAGTTTAAATCGCGTATATTTTTTTCAAATAAACCAACGTTTCGGGCCTTTTACAAGTCCCATGGTCACAGCTGTTTGGTTTGTTTGAAAAACAAATATACGCGACGTAGATCCAAAAAAGAAGTTTCGTTTTCTATGGTAACAATCGGAAAAACCTAACAACTCGATAGATAACTTATGTATCTTACTTAATAGTCCTACAAGTAATCTGTCACGAATAGCCACAATCTTCATGGCTCACGGTGTTTTAGTCAATCGATTAACTCCCTATAGGTACAAATTAAACTATATGTTATCGATATTTGAACGACGCAATATGACATAACAAGCAACATTTGTATTGTACACCAAATATATACAAGTATTATCACAAACAGATACACATGTCAGGCCCTCCTATTTAGGTAGTCTATTTGTGTCTAGTCACAAATCGATATTAACTTGCTTTTAGTGAGAAACTCTCGTTCGCGATAATTGCTTCGTAAAGTAATGTGATTTTAAATGTATGGTTTCTTTATATTACACGATTAGGCCATATTGTCCTCTCTATAACACATTCTGTATATCTTGTTAAGCACTTCATTTTTGTCAAAATTGAATAACATCCATAATTGTTTAAGGAAGAACATACATATTAGGAGCTATGGTAAAATTTGTCGTGTAGGTTGTTTAAAATGTATTTGTTGTACAAAACTACACGATTGATGTAATAATAGTGATAAAGCAAGCAATAGACAAAAGATCCACTCAAAGAAATCATCATCAAAGTACAAGTTAAAATTATCATGGACCGATATACGATTCGCCGGCTTTACATTTTAGAAATGCTACAGTTGTTTTTAAACTATCATCCGAAGATAATCTGTTGATATAAGCCGCTATTCTATAATGCCATCCATAGGACCCACTGCTGGGCGTGGGTTTCCTCTATGAAGAGTATTTAGGTCATAGTCCGCCATTCTGGCTTAATGTGGATGGGAAACGCTACGTTATTTCCAAGGTGTCACGAACAGTTAAACAAAGAACACGGTTGCATAGCAACGTGTTAATAAATGACCATCTTCCTGAAGTATTCTTTAGCGTTTTATATAAATTTACATAGGATTCGTAATATACTGGCGACCGTGATCAGACATCATTCAGCCGTTATATAGTGGCGACCGTGAAGAGATATGCACACTTATTCTTTATACTGTATGTTTAGTCGAATCCACCGGCCAATTCCGGGTGGAGAGTGCCACGAACAGTTGAACAAAGAATACGGTTGCAAAGCAATGTGTTAATGATCATATTTCTGAAGTAGTCTTTTGCGTTTTCTGTAAATTTATATAAGATCCGTAATTCAAGGGTTGTGAACATTCTTCGATATTCGGATTCGATTTTAGTAGCGGTAGAGCTCCTTGTGAAAGAGTTCGTCCGGGTAAGTACTGCTACCCACCCTATTTGCTCGTCACCCTAAGACATAAGTTGCAAGTCCCATGTGCCTGTAATTTCACAGTACCATTACCCTTCGAAACCGAAACGCAGCAATGCTCACATTACTGCTTGGCGGCTGAAATAATTTATGTTCCAAGAAAAAGAAAATACCGCTAAAATACACCTAAGAAAACTCATTCATTGTATTTAGAGTTATTTTTAACATTCACGTAAAATTATCAATCGCTATTTTCAACTACAGTTTTTATTTAGTTGAATATTTAAAGTATGTGCCATAATTGCTATGGGTCTTAAGATGCAACTTACAAGGATATGGGTAAGTGTAATCTGTGGTGATATTAATTTCTCCGTCGCCGCAATCCATCAACCCAGAAACTGCATTTCAAGCTCGCTCCTACCAAGATGGGTTTCGCCAAGGATGAGCGGTTTACTTATGACACTTATTGTCCTTTACAACAAATTGGCATTTCCCGTTTTATTTGTTTGAAAAGTTTATAAAATGACCAGTATACCTTCCCAAATTTGTACTTGATAATCACATTAGGGCTTCGTCCCTAATACGTAGTCCTATCCATCACACTCAACACGCCTATCAAAGTGGGAAAGCCACAGAGACAGCCCTGCTCCACCTTGTGGATAGAGTTGAAAGTGCGTTTGAAGACAAACAAATAGCACTGTGTGCCATTGAGGGTGCTTTTGACAATACACCCATTCGTACTTTGGTGAAGGGACTAACCTGCAAAGGTGTAGACTCTTCTACTACGCGATGGGTGCAAAACATGCTTTTAAGACGCAGGGCCATTATCTCGTTACACGGGGACCGGCTTGTGGCTTCCACGACACAAGCCGGTCTCCGCAAGGTGGGGACATATAATTTCTCCTCTCCTGTGGACACTTGCTGTGGATCAGCTCCTGTGTAGGTTGGCCGAACTGAATATTGACGCTCAGAGATATGCGGATGACCTAGTGATCACAGTTCGAGGGCACTGCCAAAGCACCATATCATCACTTATATAAGGAGCTCTTGACACCATTTCCGCGTGGTGTCAAGATAACGAATTATCTATTAACGCGGAAAAGAGAACCATAGTCCCATTCACTAAGAAGCGGAAACTAGATAAACTAGTGGAACCGATCCTTGGTGACAGGATTGTGAGTTTTTCCGCAGAAGTTAAATATCTTGGGATAACCCTAGATCAAACCTTAAGGTGGAACTGCCATGTAGCTAACACGGTTAACAAGGCCAAGATGGCCTTAGGTATCTGTAGTCGTATGGCGGCTCTCTGGTTATACAAGGCAATAGTGATGCCCATAACCCATGCCTGTAACATATGCCTCTGCTGTTTGGAGTGCTAAAGTCGTACGTGCTTGCTAGTAACGGGAGCCATGTCCACTACTCCGAGGGCGGCCCTAAATGCATTGCTGAATCTGACTCCCCTGCATATATTCGTACAGAAGGAGGCCGGTACCAGCATGTACAGGCTCACCACCAAGTTAAGGACCAGATGGCTCTCCCAGACATTGAGATCAACCCAGGACTCAATTCTGTTCTGGGAATGACTTTTGATGTCATGCTTCCTAAGCAAAACTTGAAAAAACTCTGCCAGGTAGAAGTTCCAACTAGGGAAGACTGGAAAACCAACAGTCTTACTTGGAAGGCCGGTAGCCCTCTTTGGTATACCGATGGGTCTAAGATGGGACCCAACGTAGGCTGTGGTATACACGGCGTGAGACCCAGGCTCAACTATAAACTGAATTTGGGACGACACTCTTCTATCTTTCAGGCCGAAATGTACGCCATAATTGCTTGTGCGGATTTGAACCTGAAGAGTTATATACTGGTTAACGTAGCCTACGTTAACCAGTACATTTACATAAACTCAGATAGTCAAGCCGCTCTACATGCACTAACCTCTGTCACCCAAACATCGAGGATTGTAGAGAACTGTGCGACTATACTGAATGCTCTCGGGGAAAGGAATAAAGTGGTCCTGCGCTGGGTTCCGGCTCACTCTGATGTCGAGGGAAATGAGGCAGCAGACGAACTGGCAAAGGCTGGTGCTAGGGAAACCTTTATTGGACCCGAACCATTTACAGGAATAGCCTACAGTCTGGTAAAGCTCACTCTGCTGACCGAGAGCACACACATCTCCCGAGAAGTGTGGCTACAGAGTAAGAGTCTTGAGCATTCAAAAGTCCGGATAGCTGCCTACAGTGCCAAACACTGTAGAAAAGCTCTGTCATTAGACAGGAATGGCATCAGAATGCTCACTAGAGTCTTAACAGGACATTGTGGCTTGAATAAGCATTTGTCAAATATTGGAGAGAGAGAGAGAGAGAGAATAGAGAGTGTAAATTCTGCCATGAGGCGGATGAACTCCTGCTCATCTTCTCACCCAATGTTACCCCCTGATGGGCGTACAAAGCTCCATACTGGGAAGGCACATGCCACAACCAGATGACATTAAATCTGTCGGAGCCACGAAAGTCCTTCAGTTCTTCAATGGTGTCGGCCTTGGCTCCGAACTGTAATTAGTGGTGATCATAATAGATCAACTAATGGTCGCAGTGATGAGGGGCTACATATGCCCCGAATGAAGCCACCCTAATAATAATACCTTCCAATGTTTGCTATTGTGCTCAGGAAAATGTGTTTTATATTTTACATATCCACATTTCACTGTCCTGACCACAAAAGCAAACGTTTTACAGCGTAATTGCCATTTTCTGTACTTTCTAGACATGGGGAAACAGGAAAACACAATTCATGCCCGAGTATAAAAATTAGTTAAAATATGTTATATACTTAGGTTACTATGTATTTTATTCGAAAGTTTATTCTGATTGTATTAAGAAAATGACAGAAACGAGGAGTTCGAAGCTGTTGAAAATACGAGCCCATTCCCTTGTGGTTGTTGGAGGTAAAGTACACATGTATATTTTTCTATAAATTTAGCCATATGTCATTTCTGTACGCCGTGGATACTGTTTTTACACTTTGGTAGGCCATGATCTTTGAGACCAAATCTAAGGTCGGGGGACTAAAGCACATAAGTAAAAAAATGCTTCAGTTGTTAACATATAATTATATATTTCTTGTGTTGGTTTTTGTGTTAGAAGTTAAATAACCTCTAGAATAAAGTTAGAAATTTATGAAGTAACAAATGAACTTGACTTACGTGCTTTAGCGGGTAGATGTATTAATTTAAATGAATGGTGTTGGATATTGACTTATGTGCTTTAGTCTGCAGACCTTAGAAATTGTGTTTGATTTTCTGTAGTATCGTAACTTCCAAAAGGATGGTCCAATCTCGATCTCTGTGAACGCCGGTATTTTAAAACGGTCCTGAACCGTGAACAGCGAAACTACAGCCGTTTTAATTAATTACTGAAACACTGTATGATATTACAACGTAGGAATTATAAACTATTTCATGACAGCATTATTACAAAATTATTATCTATGTAAATACATACCTGACAACCTTAATGGGCCAGCGGTCTCTATGGAACCAATTTATTACTAAGTCGATTCTGGTCGGGATATTCTGAGCTGTGCGATTGGAATTAATTTTGCTACTCTAGCATTCATAGCATGGGGAATTGTCTAGTTTGACTTTTTTTTTTTTTTTATACCTGACAGGCAAATGACTCCACTCCACCTGATGTTAAGTGGAAAGTGGTATCCAAACGCGAAGGAACCTAGTGCAGCGATGGAATCCTCACTGCACTAGCCGCCTCCACCCTGCCTGCCTACAATATGCCTCTTCACGCCTCGTTTGAAGGACCCCATATCATAAGAGGGAGGGAAGACATGAGCCGGAAGGGAGTTCCATTTGTCAACCGTGCGGCAGAGAAAGGAGCCACCGAACCTTTTAGTACGCGATGGAATGCGGCAGGTAGTGAAACGGTGACTACGAAGGCCAGCACGCGTGCTTCTGAGCAGGAACGGGGAAGGGGGGATGAGGTTGAACAGCTCCTCAGAGCACTCACCATGGTACATGCGGTAAAAGGCGCTAAGCGATGCAACATCTCTACGCAGTTGCAGAGGTTCAAGGCGTGATGAGACCTCTTCGTCGCCTATAATTCTAGTAGCACGACGCTGTAATTTATCCAAGGCATCGAGTAGGTACTTGGCGGAGCCGTCCCACAAGTGCGAACAATACTCAACGCAAGACCGGACCTGTGTTTTGTACAGCAGGCATAACTGGTCCGGCGCGAAAAAACGTCGCACCTTGTTCAGGACTCCGAGTTTCCGTGAGGCTGTTTTGATCACAGATTCGATGTAGCTCCTTGGATTCAAATCACAGCAGATTTCCATACCGAGCAAG
Source organism: Hyposmocoma kahamanoa (assembly GCF_003589595.1). Lineage (NCBI taxonomy): Eukaryota > Metazoa > Arthropoda > Insecta > Lepidoptera > Cosmopterigidae > Hyposmocoma > Hyposmocoma kahamanoa. The sequence goes on from NW_020654289.1 coordinate 17,746,136, forward strand.
GTGAAACTGCTCTGAGGTGAAAGTGCTGTGCTCATCAGAGAAGGCATGGGAAGGAACGGCGACAATTTTGTTGTTAACGCGCAAACCTGTGTTTTCTTGGCGTTGAACTCAACAAGATTACTAGATCCCCATGCAGATATGAGGTCCAATATCCTATTGAGCTCAACGACAAGATCAGATCGCTCTCTGTCAGTATCGGCGCGCCCAGCTGCGGGGAATCCATGATATCCCCCATGAACAGTGCTATCATCTGCATAACAATGAATATTCCCAAGTGGAAGCATATCATTGATATGCAGAAGGAAAAGCGTGGGAGATAGGACGGATCCCTGCGGTACGCCGGCGTTCACATTCACGAACCTCGAAATGCTGCCGTCAGAAACGACGCGAATTCTCCGCTCACGAAGGAAATCGGCAATCCAGCTGCATAACTGGGCTGGCAAACCGTACGCCGGGAGCTTGGAGAGAAGAGCTTTGTGCCAGACCCGATCGAACGCTTTGGCTATATCGAGGCTAACAGCCAACAATTCGCCACGTTTGTCTATAGCCTCACCCCAAATATGCGATAAGTACGCTAGAAGGTCATCCGTTGATCGTTTCGGACGAAACCCATACTGCCGATCATTAATTATGGAGTGATCTTCTAGGTATTGGGTCAGTTGTTTGTTAAGGATCCGCTCTAAAACCTTGCATATTATGGAAGTAATGGCTATGGGACGGTAACAGACTAAGTAATGGAGAGATTGTTTGGCATACTAGTAAAATAAAAATTGGATGGTGCTAGCCCTGCGAGACATCTTAATCTCAGCACGCCAATAAGATTAGCACGAACAGTCTATATCACAATTTCGCAATTTGGCACGCTCGGACACCCGCGTTTGCTATCAACCTTTGCGGGGGTTTACGAAGAAAAATTGCTCATTTAACTTTTTTCAAAGTTGTTCTGAAGTGTCGTGCTGTAAATTTAAGTTTTTAACCGACTTCGAAAAGGAGGTTTTCAATTCGACTGTATTTTTTCTTATTTTTTATACGTATGTTACGCGATAGCTCCGGCTTAAATTTTAATTTAAACTAAATCTGTGAACGATTTTAATGATTCTTTTTTTGTTGGAAAGAGGGTACCTCAGTGGTGGTCCCATTTAAATTTGAAGAAAATATTCCACCTCTAAGGGTGGCAAACTAGCGGATGAAAAACTTTTGAGGTCGCTTTTTTAGTACTCTGTATTGCGATTGTGTTATGTTATTGACATTTAATTAGTCGCTCTTTTTAACTTCAATAGACATTTTCTCTAAAATTACGTTTTTTACTAAACACCGATTTCCTGCTAATTAATTCCCTATAGTGTCAGTACCAGAGCAACGGAATTCATTCCGGAGGGCTAACCGAAATACGCAGACCAGAACCAAATTTAGAAAGTTCATTTCCTAAAGTGTCGCACCGGGTATCCAACCTACATCCAGCGCTCACATTATAAACTATTGGGCCACCGAAATCGTGAATAATTGAAAATAAAGTCTGTAACCTATTACCGCTAGCTACATATTTTTTGTTACTGGATGACTTTTTTTATTTTCCTTCTGATTCTTCAAAGCAGTTAGATGTTACGTGGTTACGGGTTGATTAGCAAGCAACAATTGACAGTGTTACTGCAGCGAAGTACTATCAATCTATATATATAAACGTTAAGTAAAAAATCATGAAGTCAATGTATTTTCGTTTTTTTTTTACAGAATCAGCGAATTTCTGGATACGAATATACGAGTATGTGCGATTTTCTAATATCATGATTAAGTACTTTGTATTATTATGTATGTGTGTGTAATATACGTTTGCATTTCTTGTCATTTGAGTTACATATCGATGGCTTTCTTAAATAGCGGCCTATCTCAAAATCACCTAATTCATCAGGAAGATGGTTTAAAACCGACTGCAAAATATCTAAGCTGCAAAGTTGAAATCATTTGTTGAATGCATGCCCATTGCCCATGTTGTCTATAAAATTTTGTTCATTCTGAGCACTGTTATGTAACAAGACAACAAAATGAACATTTTTAATTTTTAAGGCATTATTTTTAAAATTACTGTAGTGTCATTGTTAATGAATATATTATAGATTTGAAAAATGAACGTAACCTGCTTAAAGATAGCTTTTTACCTGAATGCGCAATTTACACTGACAAGTAATATCCACAAAACATGTTATAGCCTGCTCAGTCAATGAACTTCTACTATACTGGTGTGCACTTTGTATAGCATAGTCTACATAGAAGGTTTATTAGAAAATTTATATGTGGATTGTTAATCAATGCCCAAAGGCGGATTTGCAGTCTTGGCCGTCTTAGGCCCCAGGTTATGTACCGCCTACATCCGTTCAGTAGTTCTCGAGTTTATCGCGATCAGACAGACAGGCAGCTACGTCTGCCGACGTAGTGATTATACATTACATTATAGATATGTAACATATACATAAGATGTACGAAAGTGATTTAGGAAGATTATTGTTATACGATGCGGTGCAGTGCGGCCCGCCATAAAGGGCGTGAGCCTTTAGAATATTTAGATACTTTGAGTCATTTTCTGTTATCATCAGCGATTGGCCGCCCCTATAATCTAGCCATCCAAATCCAAAGGCAAATCCGCCACTGTTAATGCCATTAATATTTAAGTAAAACGAATTGTTGGCTCAGGTTACACTGTTTTAACTAATTAAAGATAAATGTACGTTAGAAAGCTAACTTGTTTGTGCCGATGAAAATGTTATGAACCAATATTGTCTTTACAAAGACATAACAGTTGGACCATACTCATGAGCACGCTTCTGCACTGCGTTTATGCTAAACGGGTGTTTTGATATAGGGTTTCTTCAGCATGCTAAATCTTGAAGAGTGGTGGCAAGGTGGGATGCAGATGACGGAGCAGCAGTAGAGCTCGTTGTGAAAGAGTTCGGTCCAGGGAAGTACTGCCACCTTACCTATTTCTGCCGCTATGTTACCTAGTTATGCATCGTTGGGGTAAGTTCCGATAAGTCGAAGACGTTAACTAATTTCAGCTGTTTTTAAAAGGGAATTTTGTGCTCAATCTTTCGCTATTTGAAACGGATTTGACCATTTGCCACTTAACCGCGTTTTAGTTAACAGACAACACATACAACGGTGTCACTATACGTAATCTATCCAGTATCGTAGAATTAATAATGTAGTACACAAAACAAGGGTTACAGTAGCAGTTACCTCCTTGTAAACTCCGCGCACCATTTCGTTCTCTCTTAGCTTAACCTCCTTAGAACAAAATTTGTACTGTCTAAAATAGTAACTTTTATTTTTATTTTGCTTTCATTTTGTTTTCACTTGTAATTGCTCAATCATGGCTATTAAGTCTGCCCGGGAGTGGTGACCTGGTTACCTGAGATACAGGCTCTCCTAGTTCAGGGACCAGCCTCCACAACCAGATTATATTTTGACGTTATGTAAAGCATCTATGTTTATTTTTACAAGCACTGTTTGTGGAGACAATAAATGATTTATTATTATTTTTTTATTTAAGACAGTTCGTCCAGGTAAGTAATGTCACCTTATACATTTCTGCCGCCAAGCGGTAATGTGACCATTACTGCGTTTTCGAAGGGTAAGGGTGCTGTGAAATTACAATCACATGCGACTTGTCAACTTGTCTTTCATAATCATACCCCCATAAACCAATTAAATTAAAAAATTTCAACATGTAAGTATTATATTTAGTAGGTTATTTCAATACAGCACGAGAATACTGTGGTGAACACCTTATTTTCTTCAAATTATATTTACGACTTGTAGTGAGTCATGTAGTGACTCTGTAGTGACCGCCAAGCGGTGATGTGACTATTACAGCGTTCCGGTTTTGAAGGGTAAGGGTGCAGGTGAAATTACAGGCACATGGAACTTGTTAACTTATGTCTCAGGGTGACGGGCCCAGTGGCAAAGCCCCTAACATCTTTGCTATTTAAAGCTGTAAGTGGCACTGCAACTGTTGTGGACAAGCGTGTAGCTTACCATCAGGCGTACGGGTCGTTCGTCTCGTCACGTGATATTATAAAAAAAATTTCTGCATATAGCCAGTAATATATAATACAACTTTTTTTTATTTACTTTCAGTAAAGTGTAAACTTGATAACTTTAAAAATAAAAATAGACAACAATGTTTACCTAAAGTATTCCAAAAATGTTTGCGAAGCAACATGGAAAATTATAAAGAGTGACTCACCGAATAATGTGTGTGAAAGAATAATAGAAAGAATTATTTACAAAGACATAACATTGGATGATGCTAGTGACATAACGTTAGCATTCAAGCATTCAGGAATAGTCTAATAAACATATCTACTTCAAAAATTACAAATAATGATAACGTAAATAAAGCAATTATCAATGGGATAAACAGGTTGCCGAACAACATCATTCTTTGTCCTTTCAACGAAATCCTAAAACTTATAAAGACCTTAAATAACACCAAATCCACCAAATCGTCTGTAATTAAATTTACCGCTTCTACCATAGCCCCATTTTGAGTCACTTGATTAATATTTCATTTACAGAAAGAGTGTTTCCACAAAAACTAAAGTTTACGGTCATCACGCCTATCCACAAAAAAGGTGATAAAAAGGATATAACTAACTATCGTCCAATTGCTCTAATACCAGTACTTAGTAAATTCTTTGAAAAAGCTATACACAATAGACTTACTGGCTTTTTTGAAAAATACAATATATTAAATGCTGACCAACACGGCTTTCAGAAGGGCAGATCGACAACTACTGCTGCTTTTAAGTGAGTTAATAGTATTACCGAAAATTTGAATAATAACGCACTTACAACAGGAATTTTCTTCGACATGACCAAAGCGTTTGATTTTGTGGTCCATACTATACTATTACACAAGTGTGATTTTTACGGCATACGAGGTACAGCTCTCGCATTGTTGAACAGTTCATCAAGGATAGACAGGAATATGTGGAGGTGACAAGGCTGACTCAGAATCGGGATACAAATAAATTTAGGTCAAAATCGCGGCTAATTAATGTGTGTTCCTCCAGGAAGCGTCTTGGGCCCACTCTTATTTTTTATCTATTTTAATGATCTTCCTGCTGTAATCGAGCATAAATGTATGCTCTATGCGGATGACCTTTCCGTACTGGTTCCCAACGTAATGGAGTTAAACAAAACTGTTGCTGGCGGTTAAGATTGAACAATTTCATTGTTAATCTAAGTAAAACTAAGGCAGCCAATTTCTGCAATGTAAACTCAAGGAGTCTAGACTTAAACATTGCAGACAATAATGAAAAAATCAAAAGTAGTGATGAGATAAAGTTTCTGGGCATCATTTTAGACAGTGGATGTTCTTGGAATTCACACATTGACCAAACATGTACTAAAATTGACAGCTGTTGCTCTTCAGGCTTATCATGGGTATGTTGTTTCAGTGATAGCTTACGGTATTCTGATCTGGGGCAACTCATGTAACATTGACAGAGTCCTTATATCGCAAAAGCACAGCGTTAGATCGATTTGCAACACTTCACCTGTAACTTCAAAACCACTTTTTAAGAAATTAAACTTATTAACATTGCCTTGTATTTATTTGAGTGCCTGTACCTTCGTCAAGCAAAATTATTCATTAATCAAACGACATGAACCTTTATTTAACTAGAGGTTTCCGGACAGTCTTACTGTACCGGTCAACGTAAAAAGAGAAGTGTATCGTCGTAACTGTCTACCTATGTGTGTCAAAATATATAATTCGCTACCAATTGAGATAAAAAATACGCCAAATACAATGTTCCGAAAAAGGTTATTTAAATGATTGTCCAACTGTTATTTTTATTCAATTCAAGAATATTTTGACTACAGAAAATAATTAGATATTTATTTAAAGTTGACATTATTGCGACTTCTTAATTATTAAAATATTTTGTTCAATTACATACATTTAAAATAACAAATAATATGTATATAATAACAATATGTATATAATTGAACAAAATATTACACACTTAACTTATGGTAAATTTGCATGCTATTACTAGCTAAGTGTGAGAACCTGCTAATAGAAATATATGTTAATCCAACTATGTACACCACATTTACTGCGAATACATTATTATTATTATTTAAATAGGTAAATTTCCGGTTGAGTGCAATAACGCAATGACCAAAGAGCACAGATTACTTTATTGTCAAAAGTTACAACATTACTCGACGTAACTAGAGCTCACATTTACCCTAAAGACACATTTTTTACAAACGAGACAAGCAAATTTACACATGTCAGTTTATTAGTAAAAAAAAGCATAACACATTTCAAATGGTCTTTCATAATAAGTCGAGCTTTACACAAAAGGGGATTATGACAAGGACGTAGCACCTGCTCGTTGTTTCCGCATGTCGAACAGAAAAACCAGGACAAATTCTCTGCAGCATAATTCACGGCATACTTTGAATAACGCGCTTTGGTTGTAAGTGAAGCGTGTTCATTAGTGAGAAATTGTCAAACACGTGTGGACTTACGTTGAGTTCCACCCACGTACTACCTACGCGTGTATATTCTGTGGAAGGAAACATGATTCAACTTTCAATATCATTTCTCTGTTCAAGTTTATCTGTGGTGTAATTACATTCTATTGGGAAGTTATTTTCGGCACATTAAAATAGACACTTACGTTAAAAAGAAGTGAAAATAATTATTATATAATGTCAAAAGTAAAGGTCAAATGCCGTATTGTAAATTGGTAGGGCTCTCTGGGGAAGTCCAAACTGCAATATAAATAGAGACAGTTGGTTTTATTTCAACAAACCTATAACTGTATACATACGTATGTTCCATCTAATAAGGTAAACAAATAGGTATGACGTGTGAGAGGGAATGTTTGTACTTAAAAATAGTAGTAATGTATTTATTTCAACGTATTTTCGCAGGTTTTCAAAGTAGACCGAAATCAGTTACTTACTCTTAGTATTCTAAATACAAATCACTATTTTACTTTTTGTTATGGTACTAATTGACGGGAGAACAAGTCGTGTGCTTTGGTATTGCGCTACGGTAAACGACGCGCTTGTCCATAACAGTTGCTGTGCCACTCAGAGCTTTAAATCGCAAAGATCTGAGGGGCACAGCCATTGCACCTGTCACCCTGGGACATGAGTTGAAAAGTCATGGGACTTTAAGTGCCAGTAATTTCACCAGCACTCTTACCTTTTAAAAATGCAGTAATGGTCACATTACTGCTTGGCGGCAGAAATTTGTTAAACTGATTGAATGAACCGATTTGTGTGTTGCCATTGATCACATATAGATCAGAGACGTGGTCCCTCTCTGTGCCTCATAAGAAGGCTCAAGGTCACATTTCCATTGTCAGGCTCAGCGGACAATGGAGAGAGCGATGCTCGGTATTTCCCTACGTGATAGAATCAAAAATAAGGAAATCCGTAGGAGAACTAAGGTAACCGACATAGCTCGAAGAATTGCTCAGCTGAAGTGGCAGTGAGCGGGGCACATAGCTAGGAGAACCGATGGCCGTTGGGGCGGAAAGGTTCTTCAATGGCGACCGCGCACCGGACGACCCTCAGTGGGTAGGTCCCCAGGTGGACCGACGATCTGGTAAAGGTTGCGGGAAGCCGATGGATGCGAGCAGCGCAGGACCGATCGTCGTGGAGATCGTTGGGGGAGGCCTATGCCCAGCAGTGCGCGTTTTATGGCTGAATGATGATGATGAACTGATTTGACGAACTCTTTGACAAGGAGCTCTACTGCTACTAAAATATCTATTTTGTGTTACATTATTAACTCTAGGATATTGGATAGATTACGTATATTCGTAATGAAATATAATTACATTATTCAGCCTAGCTACTCAAGTGGGCAACCACTAATTACAGTTGCCTAATAACTATCCTACAAATTACGCCATTTGAACGTACCGACCAATTCTCTCGGCGCAAATATATCGCGACGTAATTGCATTCTGTCACGAATCATCAGTACCTCTACCATGAGTTTATTGTGACAGTCGTCGTTAACAACCGCGTAAGATATATATATGTACACAAAGTATTATTTCTTCTTGTGACCAGTGGTAAGTAAGACTGTAAATTGCATAGCAAAACGCAATATAAAATTATCAAACATTTTGCGTGGTCGTTAGCGACAATAGTCAATGTAAACTCATGGTAGCGGCCTGATTTGATGGGAAAACACGATATTCTTATGTAAATATGATAAAACATTACCGATAGTACACAACCTTTGTTGCTTCGTGAATAATATCCGAGGTTTAAAAAACGAACTTTAACTTCGACTAAACAAAAATGGCTACCTATAGTAACGATGACGATTAAAATTTTTACGTTACATGTACTATTTTAAACTATTTTCTTAACCAGGTTACAAAAAAAATAAACTTGTTACAATATACCGAAAACAAACAATATTTGTAGTAGTTGTAACTTTAAATAAAAATTAGACTATATTAGGTAATAAAGAAAAAGAAATAATAAAGATAAAAATAAATTACCCCAACTACATGATGCGTAAAACGGAATATTTATTCATAGAGTATTACACCATAGAATCGGCTATTGCATTTCTACATCAATACGTGTACTGTATGCAGGTCGCTTTCTTTTGTTTTGAGCTTTGCGTGTTTTTGGTGTAATTATTGAAATTTCATTTCGTTGCTGTTAATTTTATGCTTTGTTTATAGACTTTATGTTTGGTTGTTATCGATTGTTTTATTTGTTGAGTAATTTTATTATTATTAATAGTCCCTTTTATTTCGTTTATTATTTGTTAATAAACGATAGTCTTTAAATCGATTCTTTCTTCGTTACAAATGATCTCGATAATACAATTAAATCGATTTTTTTCATTTGCCTTTACATCACTACGTCTCTAGAAACTTCAAAACGTCAACGTACCCATGTTATGTGAAATGAACTAATAAGCAAGTTTTTCGTATTTACAAAATGAACTTTGTCTAACTTTACTTCGTAATGTCTTGCTTAAACTTAAGCAAAGTTCGTTTCGTTAATATTCACTCTCACTTGGAAAAGGCCCAAGTTATAACGTCCTGCACATTAAGTATAAGTCTGCAAACAGGGAATTTCACTTAATTACCTTTCGCCATTTAGGTCAAAGATCGTTTTATAAAAATTCTTAACGTGAAAAAACCCAAGAACTGAAATAATCTAAGAATTTCTGGAACGTCCGAATTTCTTTTTTACATCAATCTGTCTGTTTCGTAGCGATCTAAATAATTTTCAGGCGTTTCAGTAATTCGATTAACCGCCGCCACTTTCCTTTGGTGATTTTTGCTTAAAAATGGCTCCTTCATCCAACCATTTTATCACCCTCTTTACTAGTTCCTGGCCACTTACTTTTACATTTTGAGTCGTTCTCGAATTCCTTTTCCTTCCATTATTCTTACGTTGCTCAGTTCCGTCATCATTCCCCTCAAAATTCTCGAAGCGACAGTACGTGCTTTTTAATCATCACGTAAAACTCAACTAATTTTGAAAGCATTGAATATACATATATCATATATCGCGTATCAGTGGCGAGGCGTGAAATTGGTCGTTAGTAAAGCCGGAGCAAAACAAAAAATATCTACTTTAACTTATTAGCACACAAGGTATCAGTGACCAGTATACTTCATTTCACTGGTTAACTTATTCTACACAACTACAACTTATTCTAAAATTTAGCCCAAAATGTAGTATTTGACAATACATGGAAAATTGTAGGCAAGCCGATGAAAATCGAGTTATATGGACGCCACTGATACGTATGTAGGTCCTCTCGGGCCTTTCCCTTTTCGTGTGGGCCGAACCCAAGTCTAGGCCACAAAATTATCTCCTATTAGCTACAATTTTCAAAGACAACATAATTTCGCTTCTTTTGGTGCTCATTAGTGCCGGTTTATGTGACTTGGGTGATTAAGTGCCTACCTTATACATTTGAAATTATTTTAAAGCGAAATTTGTAAAAATTTAAATACCCAAATTTAAAAAGGGTTAATTAATGCACAAAATATATTTAATAAATTTCACGCCACTTTTTGGCTGTACATTTTAATGAATAATTAATTTAAGGCGTTTAAAGGATTAATGAACCTTAATCAAAAGGAAATTATAAAAAGAAGAACAATGACCAAAGCTACCTTAAGAAGATAATTATTATTATAAATAAATAGGGCAAACATTCACAACTATTTTTTTTAAATTATCGTCTTTATTGTAACTAGTCACTCCCAAAATGGTTTAATATATTGCATGGAAAGTGTATACATTTTTGAACATTTGTGAAAATCATGCCATATAACAAAATTGACGATAATCTTGCCACTGCGCCCGTTACCCTGAAACAGAAGTTGACAAGTCCCACCTGCCTATAATTTCACCAGCGCGCTAACCCTTCAAAACCGGAACGCAGTAATGCTCACAATTACTATTTGACGGCAGAAATAGGTAAAGTGGCAGTACTTCCCTGGACGACCTCTTTCACTAGGAGCTCTATTGCTACTATAATGGGCCAGACAATCAAAGTCTTCCCTATTTCATGAGTACCAGAGCAAAAATATTAACTCCGGAGCCCTAACCAGAATACCCAGACCAGTCCATTAAAGGTTGTTTCCCAAATTGATCCTACAAGGAAACTAATCTGGGCCTTCGTCATCTAGCACCCTCAGTCTAACCGCTGGACACAGAGGTTGTCAAAATTATTAACTCAAACACACAAGTGGACTTCTGAAAATACTGAATGCAATATATATACATAATAATTACAATAGAAAAAAATCAACTAATTCATTTCAAAGTAATGAAACGTATTGGCTAATCATTATTAGGTTTTAAATTTAAATCAAGGTGTAATAGATCTTGACGAAGTACACTTTTTATCATTCCTGACGTATTTAAAATAGTCACTTGCCAATATATACTTGTCAATAGTCACTTTTAAAATAGACATTCCTATTATTGTAGTAATCAATAAATATTTTATAACCAAACATTTACGTGGTATTTAAAAAATGCGAAACAAATTTGTAGTCTCTGTTTTTATGTTACATCTTCTGTAATACAATGGTTTAAGCCAATTATTACTCAATATTTTAATAATTCAAAGGTAGTTGTTATGTATTAACATAAAAACCGTATTTTATAGTAGCATATAATCTCAGTACAGAGTACTAACAAACCGACCTCAAAAATACGTGCAATTACATCTATTTGCCAAGTTTTTTGAAATCGGTTACCGAAAAGTGCGCAAACCCGGATTCATCCCCTAGTTCACCACTATACGGAACTTGACATAGGAGATAATAAAAATCGGTTCTCGCTACTCAAAGTATATTGAGAGAGAAAAACGCCTTGAATTAGAGAACAGCAAAATCAACTATTAAAATAATTCTCCTTATAATAAGATTTAGGCGCTATTGATAAAAATGAATCTTCATGCGTGAACAGCCACTCTTAGAGGCGGACGATTTTCTTCAAAATTAAATGGAACCACTATGGAGGTACCCTCTTTCCAATAAAAAAAGAATCATGAAAATCGGTGCACAAATACCGGAGTTATCGCGTAACATACATAAAAAAAAAACATACAGTCGAATTGAGAACCTCCTCCTTTTTTTGAAGTCGGTTAAAAAGAAAGATTGTAGCTTCGGAAAGCTTTTTATATTGCCTAAAATGTTTGGTTTGTTTCTTTAAAAGAAGTTACTTAGGAATTTTTTAAATTTTTTTAGGAAGTTTTATCAACTCATAGGGAAATTGGTGACTTAGCATCCGATTTTTTGTCAAATTAATAGCATTCTTATTTCATTTCATTCATTTTTCAGCCGCTACTATCCCACTGTAGGGAAAACGCCTCCTTTCCCTTTCTCAAATACATAACAATAATTACGTAACGTAATAAATTAAAAGTCGGAACAACTTGTACAGCAAGAAGGCACAACTCCAATACAGACAGACAATATCCTGTCAGGCAATTTCCATTCCAGAGCAGACGTACGCAAAGGGTATATAATATCACCGCTCGTTCTTGTAACATCACCGCATACAGCCGCATTAATCATTCTACGAGGACTGGACAGACAGTGTCGCAGTTGGTGGCTACAAAATTACAAAAGTGCTGGCTTCGTAAACTAATATTCTTTATTTTTCTTTAAGGTCCAGAAACGTGGACGCTCCGTGAAATTAAAAAGAAGCGTCTCGACATGCAAGGCGCGCGCAGTCTAGAGGGCATTACACTGCACGGAAGGTCACTCATGCGATGGACCGATCAAATGAAATCTGCAGTCCTTTGCATGAGTCCACGATGGAGGACAGTGGAGTCCAATAGAGAGAGATGGCGATATTTTTTAGGCCTGTTGTGACAGTCCCTAACAAACACGGGTCATTTTCAGGTTAGTGTTGTCTAATAAATTTCAGTGGAAATTTTCAACTTTTAAGTAAGTATTAATTAATATTGAAGTGTATTGAAAAATTATTTAATATTTCACGTTAATATACTCGAATAGTTAATAATAAAAATTGCCACCGAAATTATGTGGAGAACACTAACCTGAAAATGGCCTACATGCTCTGTGTTGGCCACGACTGCTCTGTCAAGAGTGCTACGATAAAGGAAAAGGTATAAATTATCATTACTTTTACATTGAAGGGAAACAGTCTGAATCAATAATGACTGTAAAATTTACTAAGATTTTAGGACTCGTTGTTCATCTGTTAACGATTATCATTAGTTACAAGATTCTTAGTATTTTATAACTTTTTATTTATTCCCCGATATTCGAGACCTAAATCTGTAATAAATCATGTATAACCATGTATACCGTTTTATCAATAAATCTTTTGAGTCCCCAACAATTTGAAGCCCATCTTATTCGGCTCCAAATTGTTGGGCGACTGCCGACGGACGGACTTTTCATTCAAACTTCTACGTCGGATCGAAGGAGAGTGCGCGCGCAACCTTTCTTCCTCCAACAGCCCCCCGCCCACCTCGCCTCCCGTCATCGGCTTACACACACTTTGAAGGGCAAATCCCCTGAGACATATTCAAATCTAGAACATTCCAGGATCACGCCACCAACAAATGCAAAATGCAAACTCTTCATTCATGTATGGGAAGGACAAAGGTTCTTCCCATACATAAATGAACGATCTTCACTACGCTTCAATACACGAATAGTTAAAGAAAAAATATAATGTAAAATTTCGTGAAGCTCGAGGTCTTCGCCTTTATCCTGAGAACACATATGACACATTTCGAATATATAAAAATGTCAAAAAAACAATGGTTATTTAAGCGTTCAAGATGGTTAGTAATTTCAGATTGATTCAAATACGAACCTGATTCCAAAACCGAGGATGGAACGTGTGTGAAGGAAGCAAAAATTGCTTTGAAATTATTGTACGTCGTTTTCAGAATCTTGAAATTTTTTTGAAATGTTTTTTTTTTTTTTTTTAAATATACATTTTTTGCCGCTCTTCGTGTTAAAGGACATCGTTGGTCCATATAAAAAGTGATAACGCGAGATCGGTATCTCGCGTTTCAGGGAAACGCAATTTAAACTTTTTCGTGGAATAATTCTTAGAGAGTGAAGCGTTTCTTTTAACGATCCACAAATTTGATTTTCCGCTCTCGTTATCGCATTATGTTATTTGTTTCTTTCTTTCTCTTGTTGAGGATAAATTAAGGACTGTATTTTGCGTCCATTTTGAGTAGGCAGACGATTTTTCCGAATAACTGACTTCATTTTGTTGATTTTGATCATACCTACTTGTGACAAAATTTTAATAAATCTATTTTCTATGTTCGAAAATGCGGAAAATGAGGTTGGTTTACATTCAAAGGCGCAGCGTTATTCCGTAATCTTGATAAGAATGAGAAACTTTGTGTTCTAACTTGGATTCTATTAACCATTACAGGCGGTGTCAGCAACAAAAGCTATTAAAGACTAAAGCGTAAAACGATTTAATGGTTAAAACGGGTCGAGCATCAATGTGAGTCAATGTGTCAGGTCAGGGGCACGAGAGGCTGCTCTAGCAATGGATCCCAACGAATGTGGGTCGCGAACCCTCCGCGGTAACTCCACAATGCCGCGCCGCACCCCTTTATCACCCTACTGTTCAAGCCCGATCCGATTTAAGACCATTAATATCCGATTAAAGAGATCCGATACTCCGATCAAAGTTCATCTACTTATTGGATTCACATGGAATCGAAGAACAATACGATCTTAAAAGAAACTATACAAAGCAAATAAAGCGATCTTATCGTTGTATCAACAGACGGTATCTAACAATGTAACGACGCACAAATGGAATTTTAATAGTCAGGTGTTACGCTGCTATTCTTATAATATATAAATACTTGTGAACGTGGAAGCGATTATTTAAATGATGCCTGATTCGGGTTCGTATAGCCGAGGAATATTATTTTCGAGAGCCTGTCGATGGCATCACTCGAGATTTTCATAAGAAATACGTGGTAGTCCGAACCATTTACATCATAAAGCTTTCGGCGCCCGACAGTCTGGAGTCACAGTCTGGCTCTAACCTTGTACCTCTAGCCAAATATGCGAAATACTAGTAAGTTTACGCACCATATTCCTCCGGCTAATTTTTCGCGCTTAATAATTCGATATCTCAACATGTTTTTGTTAGCGTTCCATAATTGTGTTCCCTATTTATATTAACTGGAAAGCCGATAAAAGAAAATTTGTCGAAACAAATTTTATTGGGCCTTGGAACTGCGGGGCGAAGCAATAAATATTTCCCAAGTACCGAGGCATCGGTAAAACATGCAGATATTCGTATCGGCGTCATATAAAAAAGTATTGAGAATTTTGACAAAAATGTTGGTGAAATGCTTGGTAACTTTACTATACTAGCGGAAAGGATAACTTCGCAAAGTTTCATTCACTGTTAGAAATGAATCAATGTTGTTCACCACGATACACATAATTTAATAACAACAGAGTCATCTGTAAGCGATCCCTTGAGCCCTTTGGATCGACCGCAAATGTGGTTTTACGAGTAATAAACTGAAACCGCTTTAATTCGGTACGCAATTTAGAAACACACAGAAACTTAATAAAATTAATAAATGGGTTTTAGAACAGCAGCCTAAAATTCATAATTAGTACACCACAATATCTACCAAGATATAATTCATGTTATGCTTTGATCGTTACTACTTAACCAAAACTAATAAGAAACTTGCGTTTTTGAAACATCTTGCCCACCTTTTAACAAGCATAGACGAAACCAGTATCCTTATCCTTTTATTGTTTACATAAATTGATTCTAAGTTGCCAAAGGAAAGAAGCTTGGATGCTGATTGATTTTCGTGGAAGAAATAATAAATAAATGGGCAATTTGGCTTCGCAAAGCCACGTAAACTTGCGTCAGCGGCCGATTGTCCATTAAAAGCGGAATGTTTTTGCCATTGCACGCTTTGCAGGTAGGCAGGCACATTCTGGCTCTGCTCCAAGTAATGAAACAGTATATGTATCCTACTTGACCTTGTCCATGGATTGAAAACGAATGCAATCGATAAGAAGGTTTTTTGTTGCTAAGAAAGCAACTGTAAGCGTTAAAATTCATGATCTGTTCGTCGTAGGTAGATTCTGTCAAATTTCAACTTAAAGAGTCAAAGGAAAGTAAATTGTAAGATGCAACACCCGCCTATTCGACGCGTCAATGCCTAAACATCGATCTGTATTTTTTTTTTATAATACCAAGTGACGGGACGAACAAATCATAAGCCTGGCGGAGGAATATCTATAAGAAATAACCTTTGTTAAATGCATTACTTATGTATTGAAATTTTTATACCAGTTTCGCGGATTACTATTTTAAACATGGTGGTATGATTATGAAATAGAAATTAAATGCTATGCCGAATTTGAGAGATTCTTCATCAAATAACCATAAACATAACAATAAACACGTCTACCATTCGATGTCATTTTGAAAAAACCGAGCAAACGCTTAAATTCTGTAATCAATAGTGCGTGTGATGACCCGCGCTATGCAATGCGAGTGCATCGCGAGATTATACGAATGTCCTTGTTCGTATGTAACGTTATCTAAATATACTATGGCACGGCGTTGGAAGTAATATAAAGACAAACCATATGAAAGTGCACGCTATGGGAGGAAACAAATAATAAGCGAAAGCAAATCGCAGAAACAAAACCCGTATTTTATGACGACGTGTCATTGCCCGCGAGTGAATGGCGATAAATGTTATCGAAAGATTTGGTTTCACTCGTCTGTTTTATTTGCACAAAGGCCATCGTTGTAACCCTTTGTTATGAGCTTGCTCTAGAACACTACCCAGCCCTGGAGCAAAAATGTGATCTATGATTTTTTATAATAATGTTCTTTTAAATTATTTTTAATTAGCAATTTATTACCCTCTAAATTTCCGATAAAGACATTTTCATTTTCTTTTTTGTTCTTCGTTGCGCCCGGAACAGGCGAAGGGCAAAAACCATACTACCTAGTCAATAGTTTCTCTTTTCCTTTAATAATATCTTCAAGTTTTCAATTTAAAAATGACTCTATATGCTACTGTCCAGACAGTTTATATTAAGCTGTTTTAAGAACAACGTTGTTGGGCTGAGCTGTTGTCATTTTATAGCAATCAGGCGTAGTTCCTGATACAAATTATATGTGATAGTTACACGCTTGAGATAGTTTTACGAGTATCACAATCCGCATTGCGGTATTCGAAAAACGGGAATAGGTCCGGCCGAGAATCAAACTGAATTGCGAACAATTACCTATAGTAAAAGATCTGCATGGACGCTCGCGTGGAAAGTTCTGAGATCTATGTAGCACATTATGTAATTTGTCGTACTGAAATAAAATAATACTTTCCATCTGGAAAATTCTAGATAAAATGTGTAATTTCACCATTCAGAATAAAGAGATTGAATAGAATGATTTCGGTTGGTTTAAAAATAAAACCTTTGTCCTATAGCTATTTTTGTTCTAGTCTACAGTCCCCAGATAGACAAAGGCTAGTAATAACGCCATCTTCGTTTGACCTTTGACATTTTGCGTATAGAAAGAATGAAAGGGTTACCTTTTCGTTCTGTGATACTGAGAAGAATATCTTGGTGGCAATGTGAGAGACATATTTACAATGAACGAGAAGAGCGATGGGTATCATGAGACTAAATTAATAAAATCAATTCTTCGCCTCGAAAGCAAGATTCTTCAGATAACACGCAGGTGAACTACCGACTTAAATTTGGACCAAATATATGTATTTTTTTACTTAATTGACCCAATAAGTGCATTTTGAAAGTAGTCAGTTTTCTAATAAGCCGTTGAACCAGAACAATGAAACATCGACTAAACTGTTTAATATGCTATAAAGTAACATGGACTAAACTGTTTAATATGCTATAAAGTATCGTTCTTTCAGAATGGACACATTTATTGATCAATACCGTAATTTATATATAATAACCCAACATATTCCACGACACGCAACGAAGTAACTAGTGTAGCATACTAATAATTAGTATTACCCAAAATCGGTCTTGGTCATGTAGTTTTGGTCTTGGTCTTGTTCTAGCATATTTGCAAGACCGCCTAATTTTTAGCACGTCCTAGACCGACCTGCAAGATTTGACGAAAAACAACACTGAGTCTGCGAGACTCTTACGTCAAAGTCAGACTTGGGGTTTAAGTATCGAGGTATTTGGTTTCAAATAAATATCAGTATTGAGAGGCGGTTCCTAGTATCGGTATCAAAATCTCACGAAAAAATACATCGATGATTATATTTTGAAAAAAGAAGTTTACACATAAAATAATATGTACTTAAAATGAAAGTGTAGCAAAAACAAAATACTAGCGAAGTAACAACACCGAAAATCGAAAAGTAAGTAACGAGACGACGCGGGAGCGCCACGGCACTCGCTAGAGCAACTCCTAACTAGTGTCCATAACGTACGCTAACTAGTCAGTATTATATCATAATCTTATTTGGAGTTTAGCGCATACGCCTAGATTAGATTAGATTAGACGAAACGAGACTACACTAGACTAGACTAGACGAGACGAGACGAGACTAAACTAGACTAGACTAGACGAGACGATACGAGACGAGACGAGACGAGACTAGACTGGACTACACGAGACGAGACCAGACGAGACCAGATCTCAGACAAGAAATCTAAGGATCTCAACAAACAGTGTAAAGTTAATTTTTTGTCATATGGTTGGCTTTCACTATACCAATGTCAAAATGTACTACAAATATACCCTTATCTACCTCTGTTGCGTTGTTCTAAAATCTGAACCAACTCTCATAAATAACAAAAAGTGATAGCACTATAACAACATTAACAAAACCACACCAATTACGTGGGAATGTCTCAAACGAGGGAATTCTTTGTACTAAGGGTACCAGAGCAACGGACATCACTTTGGGACACTATACTCCATCAAACCATTTATTTAACGTTTGACAGCTCAAATTCTAATCAATTAGTGATGTCCTAATGCGTTTCCGATTCGATTTTTTATAACAATCGATTTTATTTATTAAAAAGATTTAATCGTGAATGTAAGCGGGTTTCAAAAAAAAAACTGTCTGATTGGGATCGTGCTGTTGCGTTTGACAATTTGTATGCTCAAGAATTAATAATTAATGTTAATGAGGATTCACGTGATGATTCCCGTTCGTATGAAGAAAAATCCAACGATTCATTATAATACACAATAAGAATTATTATAATTATTTATAATTTATTTCATTTCATTATAATTTATTAGACAGGTACCTACCAAAATTAATCAACTTGAATAATCTTGAATAATTTTTTGTCTCTTTTGGGTGTATATCAATAATTACGGAACTTCGGAGGCATGCATATGTCAAATGTTAAATAAATGGGTGGACGGAGTATACCTAACAAAATTATTTATTGTGTACTTCAATTTGCGAAGAAAAACATGATGATAATCGCAAAGCGGTAAAGTTTCATGTCGTCGACTAGCAATGTCGAAATTTATTGGATCATACATCTTCGAAGCCGAAGAAATGCCCTTTAGCCTAATTGTAAGAAACAATGCATTGCCAAAACACAATTAAGGAAGAACAACGGTCAACAGAAGATAAGGCAAATAAATAATTAACATCCAAAATCAGACTAGACAGTAAACATTTTTACAGTGCCTAATACATAATATTATATATTATTTACGAAAAATATATAATAATATGTCACATGTTGAAACCAATCCATCACTTAAAAAAGGAATAAGTCAACTTTCGATGAATGGCCCCCCTTGCCCAACCTCCGTGATCGAGGAACTAGCACACCGGTTTTCATGGTGTCGCCATATCTAAGGTTCTGGGTGCGACCACGGCCGGGTCAATGTAGAAAATTAACTTTTCTATATAGTCTCGTGTCTAATATTTATAATAAATAAAATAAAATAAGCCGTTAAAATTTATGAAAGTAAGTTTCGAAAAATTTGAAAAAACGCGCGATTTTCGTATGGTGATGGTATGGGTTTGAACGTGTACAATACTACTCGTAATAGTAATTAAAAGTGTGAACAATTTTCTTTTTCTTCGACTCTTGCAAGTTGTGGCAACCTTACTTGAAACAAGATTTTAACATTACTCCATTTATTTCAAGTTTATTAAGTGTATGATTTGTTGTGTTGGCCTAACGAAAAGTCGAGTTTGTTTTCTTTTTTGGATAACCAGTCAGCGGTTTAACGCAATAGAATAGAATAGAATAGAATAGAATCGTTTATTTCATGTTATCAATGTCACAATATTACAATTGGAAATACAATGTCAAGGGATAACTATGATCGTCAGTAATAAAATTATAATAATAATAATGAATATAAAATAAAGTAGTATAACTACTGCTTGTCGAATAAAATAAAATTAAAATTGTTTCAAAAGAAACTCATCGACACTGTACAATTCAATATATGAATGAGCTGTCTGCAGAATCGCACGCGATACTGCAGACAGCTTCGTGCGATACATCTTAAATCAGTTTTTTGCTTCGAAAGTTGACCACCTAACGATGACTCGTTGATACAAGTGCTGGACTTTTTTAATAAATAATTAATAAGATCTTTTTAAACCTGTTCTGCTTTTTTTGGAATTAGTAACCAGTTTAAGTTCATCTCGGACACTGGTCCATCTTGCGAGATTCAGTGGATTAGACGTATAATAATAATTAAATGTAAGATTCAACAGAGTTAAAAAGCCACAAAGGAAAGAACAACGCGTAATTTCACAGCCGAATGCATTAAATACGGAACACGGAAACGCTTTTACAATTAAGTAAAGAAATAATTGATTTATACATATACATACTTTGAGTACATTAATTTTATTAAACTATATAGTGTGTAAAATACGACCATATTTTCAGATGCTAATCGTTCTCATGATAACAAACAAATTTAGCAACAGTATAATTTAATTTTTAAATTATACGTAAGGAAATATTCCTGGGTATAATGCCCAGCACAAATATTGTTTGATAACACCCTGTCTAGTTTTAAGCACTTATAAAGCAATAGAAGACAAAAGTAAATGGGCCTTAGTAATGTGCTGCCTAGAATGGTTATATTGATTTTTCTATATACAGGGTTATTCGTAAAATACTAACAACCTCGTAGGACCTTTAGTTCCAGTTAGTAGACCCAGAGTCCCGTTTAGTGGGCGGCGGGGGAAGTACTGCCTTATCTATTTCTGCCGCCAAGCAGTAATGTGAGCATTACTGCGTTCCGGTTTTGAAGGGTAATGTGAAATTACAGGCACATAGGACTTGTTGTGTGACAATTATGTGTAAAAAGGCCAACTTCACAGAAATCGCTAGTGGCAATAATTATCGCTTTATGTAATGATCAAAGTGCTGTATGTAAGTTTTTAATAGTTAATGTTTTACTCATACTACTGATTTTAACTTCGTAGTAGTCACTTATGCCACTAGAGAACCGCTATTGAACACTGAAAATATGTTATGTTATGATATATAGGTAAATATCGTAGTTGTATGTTGAAATTAGGAGCACTGGTATTGAGTCATTTCAAAGACATCTTAATGTTGTGGTTACCAATTACGCCACTAGATGTCACTGCCACTGAAGCGGGCAAGAGTTTTGTGAAAAAAAAAAGATAATTAAAAGTGGTTCATAAAAGTGCAATCATATTGTATTCTAGCTGATTTTCTCCTAGCTTGAATGTAATATGATAGTTCATAAAGGTGATTTAGTTTGAGATCCGTACGCTGAGAAGTCCAACATTCCGACATTACGTATATAATATATAACGAACGTATCCAGTAACGTAACGATATTCCAGTCAAGTATATCTATTTATTTAGAACAGCTTATGTATAACAAAAGAAATATTGGGTTATTCGTACAGCGATCGCATTATACGTATTCGAACGCTAATCCATTCATTTCAGTAGCATTGGCATTAAATACAGACACAATGCTTTACTGTGGTTGAATATATGTACATTAGCTGATGCACAGATATCTATACTTTTACCTGTCTACGGCGATGCCAAAAGGATAATTATGACTTTATTTAGTAATACATTTTTTTACCAGCATATACGCTTATGCATTTTAACAATAATAATAACTTGCCAGACAATCACACCACTTATCTATATGGCTAGCACGACAGGGTGCGACTTTAACGAGAGCGACGCACACTGTTTTTTTACTACAATAGTCTTGGAGAAAACCTCAACCAAAGTTTAAGTTTTGGTATTTTTTATATATAATATAATATATATAATAATATTCTAGTGACCAAATTGTTAATGCTAAGTATTTCGTTAGATTGTTTTTTGAAAGGCCTTACTTGTAGGCACATTACAAACGTTTTTTGGTCGCGCATATACAGGCTGCGAGTAAATGGCTTGGATTTGCAACTTGCTTTAAAACCTAGCTAGCACATAAAGACTAATTCCACAAAAAATAAATCAAGTCCCAACTCCACAAAATTTCGGAAATAATAATTTTTGAAGTTTTCGGGACAACTTCGGACGCGTGCGACATAAAGCGCGGGATCTCTAAAGCTCAGTATGGTTTATATCGCTTTCGCTCAAGTCGCACCCTGTCATGCTAACCCTACTGATCTAGACGATTCCATTTCCCTTTCCATTGAATTGGTTCGCTTGAAAATCGAATTGAAATAAATAGATATAAAAAATCGCTAGATCGAAACGCAATTAAATCGATTTTCGAAAAAGTCAAATCGTAATGTGCATCCTTAGTAATAAGAAACCACAGGATTGCAAGATGGGTATTGTGTGAAGTTGGCTCTTTTTCGTCCACTATTTTGGACAGAAATGGACTAAAACCCAGTTAAAACCCAAGCGGGTTGATTGGGTGGGTTAAAAACCCACTGCCGATTTCTGGTCACGACAGATAGTCGTGATATGGGAACAGGCTAGACGCGACAGTCGTCCAATGATAAATAAAACGTTACGACCTAATGGGAACGCGTCCTAACAGGGAAAAGAGTTGATATTCGTTTAACAGCTGAACAATTATGTTCGTCAAACATAGCTAAAAATCAACCCGATTAAATTAACCTTAAAATAAAAAAACGTTATCACAGATAGAGACACACAGACAAAGGCTTGAAACTTACAAATCCCCTCTTTTTGAGGACGGGGTTAAAAATAGCATTTTTGGTTTGCATGGACTGCACTCGCAGGGCAGTCTGTGTCAGCCAGTTTTGCTTAACGCCCGGGATAGACACGCTGTACGCGGCATATGTATTTTGATGTTTACACTGACCATAAATTTAGATCCAAATATTATTTAGAATCTCCATAACATAGCATATATTTACAAATAAAACGCGGTTCTTCACCTTCTAACATGACGTACGACAGACGGCAGAACTCGATATGACGTACTTGTTCAGAGATTTTTTTGACCTTGTTTTTGTGTACTCCAACCGTCATAACCGTCACTAAAGTGTGTTTAAGTTTATAAACAAAGCTATTAAGTAACGTTTTTTATTCGTAAAGTTATATTATACCCTAAAAGTTGCAGTGCTACTCAGATCTTTAAATCGCCAAGACAGAAGGCCACCGTCACAGCGCTGAGACATAAAGTTGACAAGTCTCATGCGTGCATTTAATTTCACTAGCCCTCATCAAAACTGGAACACATTAATATTCACATTACTGCTTGGCGGCAGATATACCCTATGGTGGCAGTATTTCCTTAAAAGAACTCTTTCACAATGAGGTATACTGCTACTATAATTCATCCGTTTTATGAAATTAAAAACGAAATAATTATTTTTATTTCGTGCACGTTTTATTACGCGACTCTATTTATAAGGCAATGCATCCATCTCTCACCATATCGATCTAGCTCTATTTCCGGCAAGTTCTTTAAAGAAAATCAAGAATTTGACATCCGTGTGTGAATAGTACCATAACATTAACACGAATGTTTGACATTCCTAAAAAACGGGTGAAGAAACGCAAATTGAAAGAGCAGAGGGAGCGACCTATAAATAGCGAAGCTACCCCTACCGACGCAAAGTGCACTCAGAATACAAAATGCGACGTTCCAACGCTACAGCAAGACTATTTTAAGAACGCTCTTATTATTATTATATTTTTCCTAAAGCCGAGGTACTCGAGAGCTATCTTTTGCTACTTAAACTTTTTAATGAAACTGCAAAGGTTGTACTATCTATTTCTACGCAAACTTTGTAGCAAAATTGCAAAAGATAAACTTCGTTTGCAATTTTACAAACGATAACGATTATTCCCATACGTCCATCATTTGTTTAACGTGTTAACTGCGCAAACAGTGGCAATGCACCAACGACCTTTGCAGCTCACTAAAACATCGCGGTCGTAATCGTCGCAAAAGTGAATTTTTATATTACAACAGCATTTTAATGATTCGATGTAGATAATTGTCACGTATAGCTAAGCTGTGAGATGGTATTCGAGATGCAAAACCAAAAATCTGTAGCCTACTTCAAATCTGTTGCCTCCTTCAAATCATCATTTAAGATTTTTATATTATTTACTCAGGTGTCTAACAGCACTGGCAGTCGTGCTTTGCCTTCTTGCCATTTTACTACTGACATTAATATGCCAACCACAAATACATGAGACCACAAGCCACGCACAATCCGTATTGCCTTCCACCTACTTTACACGTACACACATTTTTACTGCGTGCATTTTTACTTTTTTGATTTTGATTTGCATTTAATTTTGATTTACGCCTAGTTAAGTATATTGTATTTTTATGTTATTTTAAATTAATTTCATCTGCTTAGACAACGCGACATAATCCTTGTTATTTATTCACTGAAAACCAACGTAACGAAGTGTTTTCACATGTCTTGTTACAAAAAGCTAAGTGGAGACCATTTTGGTAACTTTTAAATGTAATTATTTTATTTAGTTTGTGATAAGGTTATTTTATTTTATTTTTTGTTATCATTCTTTCATGTATATTTTGTCATAAGGTTACCAATTAAACTACTTTTCTTTCTTCCTTTCAATATGTAACCTTTTTCAACTATACGTATATTTGTTCATTTTTGCAACCGAAAGCCTTCAGATTTAGATAATAAATAATAATGCATGTTCATTAAAATAATAACGAGGTGTAATGCCTTATAACTACTATTTGTTTTGTATTATCAGTCGTGACACGGTAAAAATAGTATTATCCTGACGGGTATCCGATTATCTCGATAATGCGACATTATATTTTATATCTATACATTATGATTTTTAAGCCATAAAGTTGGTTAGACCGTTTGCCTTAAAAATAAACATCACAAATATTTAATATACTTTCATTTACTTTTTAAGTCGTTACTATACCACGGCAGGGCAAAGGCCTCCCTTCCTTTCTTTCATTCATCGAGATTTAAGGCTGCTATAGGCCAAGATCTCATATAACCATCTATCTATCAAACTCATAGATTCCCAAACTCATTGGCTCACCGCACAGAAAAAAAGGATTTCTACTAATAAGAAAGAGCAATTTCTCAAAATAATTGCTAATTCTGAAAAAATATTTGTTAAAAGTAATAAAATATTGTCATTACAAAAATATTGCTTATCTTTTTCTAATTTTACTCTTAACTTTATTCTAAGTTTAAGACAAATACGTTCACTTCAAGATTTTATTTCATTTCTAATCAATTAGTTGGACATTACTTACTTCAAGAAATTTTTACCTCTTACATCAAATTTAAATAATCTTAAATGAATTCAAAATTTCTTGGGTGTATTTTAAGAAAATATGTTCTTAAACAAAAAAGAAATATCGAGTTCTTAGAAAAAAAAGAAGTAATTTGAAGAAGTAGAAATTCTTAAAGCAACATTTCGTTGCGTTTTCATAGTCAATGTTGTCGTGACGTGTCGCCGAAGGCGCACGCGGTAACAATTACTTTTGCTTCTGCTTGTAATCATAAAAATCATTTATCCAAAGAAATAATACGTAGTATCTCTAGTTTGTTAGGGTGTTATTTATAGTCATAATCATAATTTAAGAAATTTGATTTCAGCATGCAATCAAACTACACTTGTAACAAGCACAACTTTAACATGCAATTAGTTTCATCACGCCACTGCTAGATGGCATTAGTTGTACTCTGAACGCGCTATCGTTTTGTTAACATCAATAGTATGAAGTCATCTCATATAATGTAGAATTGTTAGTGCTTTCTACCAGTGTAGTATTTATACGGCACTGAATGGTACTAAAGTATTTGAGAAGATTCTGTCCTGTGTGCTTTTTTTTCACGCCAATGAGACATACTGTTGGGTCCATAAACCTGTAAATTTACCCTATTTGATATTAGAAAACATAAATCTTCAGTCAAATAATTACCTCTCAATTTTTCATTCTTTTTTTTTTTCAAATCAAAATCGTACATTTCTAATAACGA
Source organism: Hyposmocoma kahamanoa (assembly GCF_003589595.1). NCBI lineage: Eukaryota > Metazoa > Arthropoda > Insecta > Lepidoptera > Cosmopterigidae > Hyposmocoma > Hyposmocoma kahamanoa. Next base: position 17,772,138 of record NW_020654289.1, read on the forward strand.
ATAAATATTTTGTTGAATCTAGAGTGGCTTTGTGACTTAATAAAGTAAATTAATAATTAAAATAAATTAATTTGCTCTTGGATTAAATATTTCTGTCTTATAACTTATAACTAAAATACACTTTTGAGACGTTTTTTTACTATTATAAAGTAATTAATTCAAGTAAGTAATTATTCTCTAGCGTCTATAGGGAGACAGTCGTTTTGTTGGATTTAATAAATTTGTCTTTATAAAAAGAATTTTGTCTTTTTCTAAGTAATCTGTTTTTACCGTGCGCCCACTACGAAAGATAAAAAAATTTCAACGCCTACCACCACAAAAAATAATTGAAAACGTAAGTATTTTTAAATTAACTTAACACAAGAAATCACAAGGAAAACAATGCAGTGTAGTTTATATAGATAATTCAGTTTTTGTTTTTAAATGCGGAAGCACCTTTGTACAGCGTCAACGCCCCCCATCGCTCCCGAGGCCCCCGCCGCCCGCCTAGGACTCTTCAGCACCCACTGGTAGGGACCACTTTGGGAAACTATTATCTAGTTCATCAGGCCATCTCTTTCTGGGTCTTCCACGATTCCATCTTGCGTTTGGTGGGGTCCGCTCTGTGGTGCTTTTTGCTCACAGCTCGCTTGACATGCTAGAGACGTGTCCGGCCTAGTTCCATTTCAGACTAGCGGCTTTTTAACATTCATAATAAATTTAAAAAGGAGAGTACTCAAACATTCGGTCATATGATCAGACAACATATTTAATGTTTTTTGCGTAACAAAATAAAAATTAGTCACGTATCTTATCTTTATTAGATATAAATAATACGTAGTCATACAATATATAACACGTCTTTGCCTACTACAGTCAGAGACGTACTACAGTCAGAGACATGATATTATGTATGTAAATTTCAAGAGACTACAAATGAAAAACGGCGTCTCTACCCTAATACCTCCCGACTAATATTTTAGTCCACGCTTATCTTATAACCTCGGCAGATGTTACGGCATTATAGTAGCCAATAACATCATATTGTACTAAAAGACATATAGTAGCCAATGACATCATATTGTACTAAAAGCACCATGCTATTTGTTCAGAGGTCACTTACCAAAATCATAGGATAGCCACAACTGCAGTATATTCAAATTTGAGATGTACGATAATAGAGGTAAGGTTAAAAATGATGTAAAGATTTTATGTAGATTCGGACATCTGCAGTTATTAGACTCAATTAGAAGACTAAAATAAACGTCATATAACAGCCAATATATGATGAACTCTGGCAGTTTCGTAAAACTAATACTTATTTGTGCAAAATATGTTCCAAGTGTACTATTGGGTTTCAAACTGTTTAGATTGCTCAATCATAAATTATTAGCCAAAATAGGTAACTGGTTTGGAAGGAAACACAGACCTTGAGCGTTAGCTAACAGAAAGATTAAATAATCATATAGGTTGATATTTGTTTCTATAATAGTTCGTGAAGGTTCTCTGTCGTTGTACTGTCGTTGTAGATTTATAGATTCTCCTCTCAGTAAATTCTGTCGAAATTCACCGGTCAATTTTTGAGAAAAAAACTCGTGTGTTCCTTAACTCGACATTGGCGAAATCATCGATTACTTCGATGGGGCCATAACATTTAAAAGGAGATTTTTTAATGACATTGTCTAGCCTTCAAATAATTGTGTGAACATCAGGCAATTGAGGTCAATTAAAGCAAGATAGCTTATGAAGGAAAGTCAAGAAGAGAATTATTAGGGAGCGTGTATTAACATAGAAAGTAGAAAGCTCTATAGACGAGGCTATGGCAGAACCGCACCCTGATAACGTATAAGCACTGCTAACAGAGCTCATCTGTTGGTGGTTGTAGTTCAATTCATCAAAGAATGGGCGGGAAACAGAGGCCAGTGATTCATTTTTATCATATTTATGTAAATTGATACCACATACACAACGAATAATTGAGATAAATTTGTAAAATTGTTTGTTTTTATGTTATAACGTAGTTGGAGCTATTTACAAAATAATTTTATTTGTAATTATAATATTTTCTTAGGGCGAAAAGAAGATATTGCAAAACTAACGATGAGATTTTCATTATTATTCCTAATATTATTCTTTTGTTTAGTCTGTGTGGGTGTATTGGGTATTGCTCCTAGAGCTCAAATTTGTTACTCTGCTGCTTATAAGTACAGAGAAAGATTATAAAATATAAAAAATAAAAATAAAAGAAAATTATTACGTAGGTATGCTAAAACTTGAAATTGTCAATACTACTACTAAATTCTTAACGCAACATTTCCTACGACGAATTAGTAAAAAAGTAGTTTTTCTTTTTAAACATATATACATATTATATATATATATATATATATATATATATATATACACATTTATCATTCAGAATATACTACTCTACCATTGATTTCTGTATCCAAGCACACAGAAGCTGTATAAATAACTTTAGGTATAAAGCTTTTCTTTCACTGTAATTTTTATCCTACATATCGCCGGCTTAGTGCACGAAGTCATTAATTGCCATATAATTCATATGGCAATTAATGACTTCTTGCTTGAATAAGCCGACGATATATGAATGACAAGTTTTGAATAGGAACTATATAGAACCTTATTATGGAAGCGTATATTATTCACATATTCCTAATTGTATTTGTGACGTCTTTGGGCACAGACACTTTATTTTTATTCATGAAAAAATTACTATTGTTCATAAATAAATAACATTTTCATATAACAGTGGTGGTATATCGTGTTGTTTTGTATTGTTCCAGAAGCCGGAATAGACTAAAGAGCAATTTTATATTTAAAGATTTATTTCTCACTAAGAATTTCCATTCACTTATCACGAGAAATATTGAACGACAAAGATTAAAGTATAAAAATTATCCTACATTATGTGGGTAGTGGCTTATTTAAATGTGAGTTAGTTCAATTGCTAACATGAATGTTGGTATACAAAATTAACAAAGATACATAGAACGGGCAAAACTAGAAGCGACATGCAAGTAGTTTAATTAGGACAAAAGATTTGGTACTTCAAATTATTATATTATTAGTTTATTATTTATAATAACAATGAAAACCGGAATAGATTAAAGAGCAGTATTAATTATTTAAACATTAAAAAAAAGAAAGTCTAACTCCCATGATTGACCTAACATTGGCAAAATTTTTCAAGAGAAGCCAGAAACTAAAAAATAGAATAGAATACAACATTCTATATTTTTATTCTATATATGTACTGTGACGCTAATGTAAAAAAAAAATTTCTTTAAACATCTCTCTCAGAGACAATGTAGGGACATAGGAAATGTGACGCATTCTGAAGTATGATAGTACGATGAACATAGCATTTTTTGTTTGTTTTAAAATCTTCCATTAATTTATCTAAAAAACCAGACTAATGCAGCAAGCTACAATTTATAACCAGTGTTTGGAATTGAGGGAGTCAATTTAGCTAAGCTAAAGAATAATGTGGATTTTCCCAACAATCCCGGGACTTCTCGGAACTGCTAATATTTGAATATGTGTATTATTTATTGAAATTTGAGCACATTGCACTTTCTATTATGTAATTGCTACAAATTATTGTCTCAAAAACTGATATTGTAGTTGTTTCTATAGGGATTTAAGGGATTTACGTATTTTAAAACTTGAGACAATTTATGTAAAAGAAATTTTACACGCATTGATAACGAAATGGGTACGTCTATACTAAGAAAACGTCTAGATATAAGTAACGATACTTTAGGTAAATTAACTCCCTTATCACTGTTTATAACACAATATACAATATTATGCACATGGTTTGCCAAAATCTTGTCTTACATTTACAAACCATTAGAACTTAATAATAATAACGCACACACTTAACATAGCCCCGCACTAGGGAAACCCTGTGTCGCGGGTGCCATGGACACACATAGACAACCACAAATCACACCCAAACTCACGAGACAAATAAATGTAGGCCATACAAATATTTCTCCCGGCCCGGGAATCGAACCCGGGGACCTCTGCGTGGCAGTCCGGTATAGTAACCGTTTGGCCACGGAGGCAGTTACTAGTAACTAAAGAATAAATGCGTCAATCAGCTAGTAGAAGTTATGTTAGATAATTATACTAATGTCCTTCGTTTTATGTCTGTCATTTGAGTCTATTGTGTAAAGTGTGTATCTGCTTGTTTGAATCAATAAAAGCCATGTAAAATGCTCAGATTTTCGGCAACTCCAAGAAATCACTCAGTTTCCTAGTTTCCTAAGTTTGTAGGCATAAGTATGACTTTGTAATGTACTGCACACAGCATGCGTGTCTATAACCAGAGACGGAGAGAGATAACTATTACTTCATTTAGGTAATCAGCATTTCAGCATGTGCAGATAGATAGAATACAACAGTAGTGAAGTAAATAATGGTAACAAAAAACATATCAATTCCATATACTTAGATTAGTAGCAGTAGAGCTCCTTGATAGAGTTTTTCCAGGGAAATACCTTACCTATTTCTGCCACCAAGGAGTAATGTGAGCATCACTGTATTACGGTGATTATTATTATTACCTCATTGGAAAAGTAAGGGTGCTGGTGAAACTACAAGCACATGGAACTTGTCAACTTGGTTAACTATTATTGACTGGTCCTTAGAGGGAGCGATCTTAGTTAGTTCAATCAGTCAGCTGAACTAGGTCAGTCTTCTAGTTCATCAAGTTCCTTAGTTCGTCTTGTCCTTGCTCGGACATTGAACTAACTAGTAATTTTATTCGCATGAACTACAATGAACTTCTTGTAATATGAGGTCAATAGTAAACTGTACTAAATATTTCAAAATACGGTTTGTATGGAATCGGTATTATTTGATTTTCCTTCATATTTTACAGGTTTAACGACTGTCGTTCTAACTAAATATCCTTTTTTTACAAAACAAGAATTTTAGTTAGAATGGCATGTTTAAAAATCAATATTTAGGTACAACTATTTCATATACTCATACACATAGGTGGATATTATACACACAGATACTTACCAAAAAATATGAGCACTTACTTTTTTGCAAGTTTACATATATACATAATGTAGATACATATTAAAAAATTAGAACAAGCTCTCAACATTCAATCAAGCATATCACACGAACTTGTACGAAAAGCCGTGAAAGATCGTTATTTGTCCCACTCGCACAGTTCCTACAGAATAAAAGACAGGTGAACTATCAATGCAGACAATTCCTAGTTCGTACTGAACTAAAAAGAACAATAAAACTATTAACAACCTGCAAGACAAACTAGTTCATGTCGGTCAGTGTCAGAAATATATTCCTAGTAGTTCGTAGTTCATGAACTATACAAGCCTATCAGTACTCCGAAATGACATTTTCCAAAAATAACGTTTGCTCGAATTTTCATAACCTCAAACGTAATTTTAAGAGGAAAATGTTTTTTCTTTCAAACCTAACCTAACCGAACTTAATTGTGTCTTTGCGATAAATATCGCAACATATCCTGAAAAAACAACAGTTTTGTTATAATTCAGTTTTCAGTGTAATCAAAATTCGAACAAACATGATTTCGGAAAAATAAAATTCGAGTTTGTGATAGGTGACCTGTCAACTTAATGGTTCAGGGCAGCAAATGCAGTGGCAGTAATAAGATATTTGCAATTTAAAGCTTTGCGTGGCACTGCAACTGTTATAGATAGACATGTTGCTTACCACCAAACTGACAACTTATTCCACACATCACTTAATATCACAAACAAAATCTTCTCTGGTTGCGTTTTGTGTTCAGTTTTGCAAACCTCTTTTGAGTTCTGTTTGTAACTGTAAACTGAATTTGAATAAAAAATGAAGGGGCACTACAACATTGTTGCAACCAACCTATTTAATCAATACCATGACATCCTGGTTCCAACTGTTAAAGCATTACATTACTATTATCATAACAATAACATTAATTTAATTTTTAAAATAATTATTGTTAAAGTGACTCAGAGCCTGTACCACTGTGAACAGCAATGGTGTTTACCACTTATTACAACTCAAGTAAAGGCTAACAGAATTAAAAGCTAGGTTTATATGTTGACCCAGCAGTGGGTATTGTAGCACCCCATGAGAGCCCTAATTATCATTGGGAGGTTATTCATGCTGCATACCAAGGCCTTTCTACACAGTAAATTTATTACGCACGCAATGTAAAATTTTGTTAGTTGTAGTAGCTTTATTTTTTATTTTGTTACTTTGTACTTTAAAATATTTTGTAAAAAAGTAGTTATAATTTATGATTTTCATTGGTCTAATATAGATCAATGAATTAAAAAGATAGTGAAATAGAACCAAATTTTCAATAATCACTTATTTAATGTTATCTCAAGTGTTACAAACGATCATATGTTTTATACCTGACTAAAACTCTTTTTATTGGACAATTAAATGTAGAAAAATTGTTTTAAAGAATTTGTAATTTTATTTTTATTTGATGTGATTGTGTTCTGCCAATAATTTGATTGTCTATATTTTTTTAAGAGGAGCGGAAGCTGAATGCAGGTTTCTATTGGAGAAGAAGTAGCTCTTGACAGAACTCACTGGAAAGATCTGGAGGAGGCCTATGCCAAAAGCCATGCTGAATTAAGAGATATACTATAGATAGGAAAGTAAAATTGTAACTCAGCTAAGAAGGCATAGTGATAAATATTTTTTTTTGTATTTATTGTTATTGTTGACATTAGCGACAATCACGATATTATAAATAGATCCCATGAGAAAAAAATATTTTTCGTTAATATCTATGAAGTTTTGAAATTGTCAGTGTAAAGTGAATGAAATATAGTTCGCCTAGTATGTCGTAGAAAATGTTTTTTAAATCTACATGTTTTTTTTTTGTTAACAGATATTTAGGTTCATGACTATTCCCAAAAATTCGTAAAAGAGCATTGAAAACATTATACATGAAAAATCTTTCCAGTGGGAAATCTATGGAAACTAGGTTGATAGATAATTTTTAGAAATTAATTAGAAATTTGTAAAATATCTGCAAGAAACATACCTTAGCTGGGGGCTTCTTGTTACAAACACTGCAAACAGTCACGATGTCAAATATATCACCAAAACACAGATATTTCGTAATGATGTCCTTCCAATCGCGAATAATACAACAATTATCGCGTTTAACTGATCAATACACAAAAACAGCTTATTCAACGTCTGACTCTACGTTGGCCATATATAAATGACTATGGAACGTAACGCATAAATTCATGAACTGTCAAAAATTAACAGCCAAAATAAACAAAAATATTTTTATTTCATAGTTGATTGCCAAGACTGTTAAATGCTATTCACAATTAAGTATTTTGATTCATGGACACTATTCAAAACAGAACTATTTATCATACATTTTAAAATAAATTATTTGAGTTCAGAAAAGTTTACACCGTCCCTCAAAAGTTACGTCGTACGTCTATGGGGTTGCTATATATACCACATCTCCCGTTGCTTATGTATGAGTTTAAAATAAAGACGTTGAATACAACTTGTGTCGTTAACTAAATAAAAAACCATTGAAAAGAAAAATTCACTAGAATCGATTTTCAGGTTCGTAAGTTTCTGTAGTGGATAATTTAGATAATTACAAATTGTAAAAACGTATTTGAATTAGGAAATAAAACTTTTTCTGATCTAAAATAGCATACATATATTTTTTTTCCTACAAACCAACGTTCTGGTACATTTAGAGGTCCTATGGTGGTGGCTGATTATTGCTTTAAGTTAAATTGTCCATAGTTTTGTCCTATTAATCAGCAGTCTACGATTTCATTCCATGTTGTGAAATGAAATTACATATTTGTTTTGACGCTTGCATTTTTATATTTTTAAAATTAAAGAGAAGAGATAAAAAAAGAGTATATTATGTATGTATACTTAGAGAACGTTGAACAACTGACAGTATGTATATTGGGAAGTATTTCTAATTACATGTTAACATTGGCAGTAGGTCAGGTTCATTCAAAACATAACAACATGCCATTCGAAATGTCAAAGCCATTGAAAATAAAGGCATTTCAATGTCGTATTATCTATCAAAAATGTAACACGAATCAAAGTTATTTGTACAAAATTTGGTCAATACATCACATATGTACTATATTTAACGGTGATGTGGCAAACAATAACTTTTGTATTTCAAAATATTTGAAACTCTCAAAGGTTTCGAACACACTCTATATTTCTATCTCTTTCACACTCGACGTCATTCTCTCACGTTCGATGTGTGGTGTCAGAGAATTATTCTAGATTTTATTTTATTAGAAAAATAATTAAATCTTGCAATGTTCATAGTATTTATTTCATTTTCTAATAATGTATGATGCTAGTGAAGGTGTGCCAGTGACATTGAGTTGGCTGGGTGTGATATAGCGAAGAAATCGTAGTTTTATTAGTTCACTATGAACTGTCACCAAGTGCTGAGTGGGGCCTGTAATTCAGGAGATCAATGTTTTGCTGTTGGTTCAGTGGAAGGAATACCGTTCACGGTGAGTAGTGGCCTCAAGGACTCTCGAGCCGAGTCTCGTGACGAGGCTTCATGTGTCAGAGCGTAGTAATGGTCTATACAGGAAAACGTAATTTAGTTTGATAAGCTGAAAATCATTTTCGTTTGAATATTAAACGATATTATCTCTGTTTGACGGTTTATCTGTGAGTTTAGCCTCATTCCTCACAATTTGCCATGGTTTAGATAGAAATGATTTTCCTTGGCCACTAATTTGCATGGGATGAGAAGTGATATTTGAATAACAATATAGTAGGTGAGGACTGTGTTTATCTTCGTATTATTTAATGCATCATTGTTTCGAAATGAATACTTTATCTTGTCTTGATGTTTGATTATCTTGAATAGGGAGCCTGTTTTAAAAAGAAACTTCAAGGTTATTCTGCAGTTCTACTAACTCATCCTATCTGTATGTTTTAGACCTTTTGGTTTATGGTTTTCATAGAAAATTAACTTTCTTTCCATAAAGTCACTGGTCTCCATTCAGTCTCATGTCAATGATATAGGTAATTTTGTCAATATTAATTGTTAAGTAAAATTTGTAGAAGTGCTAATACCAACAAAAGGAAAAATACATTGATTTGTGTAGACCAATTAGTGTTTTCAGGTAATCTTGTTAAGTATCTCTTTAACTTAACAATAAGTATTAATGCCAGTATTTCTCCAGAGGGAAAATTACATACTATACATTGCGATTTTGAACTCTAATATTTTTTAATTACAAATTATAGTATTTTTCAACTTCTATAACACTAGATGCTGGATTACTCTTACCCTCCCATTACATTTTGTGAGCTCTGCTTTGTAGCAAAAGTATGCCTTAATTAAGGCATTGCAAGCCATTATCTGACAATAGTGAATTGAAAATTTTATCTAAAAGTAAAATTCAGCATGTCAAGCTTTAGACTTTTGTTAGAATCTCGCCTTTAGGTCAATGGAATAAGATCTGTCAATGTTTAGCTATGCTGCCATCCATACATAAAATATTTTTGAGGTGGGGCAATCTGGCATTGTTTTTTGGTCTTATTAAACTTTTCAGTCATAACATCCTTCATAACCAACATCAAAAGATGTCAGTTATCTCTACTCTCTTTACTAAAGAACAACAACAAAGAATAAAGATGTTACAACATCTTTATTCATAAATATTTACTTGCTACTTCTTTGTAAAGCTACTACACAGAATACTGTTATGTATGTTGTACTGTTATTATTTGATTGAAGTGTTTGTGTTCATGCTTTTCAATCACAATGTTTTTTTAAGCATTATCATATGTGATATTATAAATATTTGAAAATTTTCTTCTATATGTGTATATTCTTTATATGGACATACATATTATCGGGGTTAGTGCAAATCCGCGTATGTAGTATTGGTAAATGTCGCCCATATGCTCTAAACCAAATTTTACAGGAGAGGGATTTAACATTATTACTTTGTTATTTCAATGGCTACGACTTTCATATTTGCACAGTAAATAGATAAAATGTTTATTCACCACTGTGACAAACATGTACACAGACACATGATACAGACACTAACTTAGACGTAGCACAGTTATATATTCTACTAATATCTCCCTTGGAAATCATATTGTGAAAAGATACTGACTCAGAAAAAAAGATGCGGCTGTCCGCAACGCTGGTGTGCTGCCAGGACCCTATAAGACAGAGACGCTACTCATAAAACAAAAACCAAACCAATTTAAATCAATTCAAAACCATTCAATCCAATTGAATTTAATTCAATTCAATCCAATTTAATTTCATCCAATTTAATTTAATTTTTTAAACACCGTAGCCACTCATTTTTTCAATTTCGGCATATTTAAAAGATACTCCTGCAGCTTCTGCTTGAAAGTTCTTTTTGTACGCTTTTACGGATAGGAGGAGGAATATTTTCCAACAACTAGCAGTAAGCATTAATTTATGTTGTCTACGGGCTCATAACAATAGATTCCCGTAAATCACGCAAATTTGTTGGCCACGACACTGAGGCGGATTTGATTTGACCACTGAGTTTTGAAATGGTAACTTATAATCCAATGCTAGTTACGCATAATTGCACTATCCCCGACTATATACTTCACGCCCCTTTCCGATCAGCTTAGGTTATAGACAACCAAGATGAGGTGAAAGACGTGTGTCTGTATAATTAAAATTATTCCATAGGTTACAGACAACCAAGATGAAGTGAAAGACGTGTGTCTGTATAATTAAAATTATTCCACTGTCTGTAAATGGTATTACGTAAAGGAGTCACCCCAAACGACATACCATTCCTTTCCTGTACGTCTGTCGCACCTTGGGCTCCAATCAGCGAGTACCTTATGCTGATTGGCAATTATTTTTAATTAGTGTATGCCATTGATACAATAAGATGAATGGTATTACATATCGATTTCATAGGTTTAACGATTTGCTACACATTGGAATTGAAACTTATTTTTGTTATTTATTAAAAATTTTGTTTATGATGCCTTTTGCAGCATGCAATCGGTCCATGGACCATGAGCTGTTGTTTTGTTATCATTGATTTGACGTGTTAGGCTCGCCCGCCCTGTGTTAGGCTGCCTTTATCTTTCCAATTTCTCCTTCCTTTAGTCCGACATGTGGCGCCTCTTCAATCGTCTGTTACCTAGTGGTTCGTCCAGAGCTTGTGCAAGCTTGTTTTCATATTGTGAGATTCTGTCCTTTTAGGCTTTTGTCATGCTACTTATCTCCTGTTTGACAGTAGGGATTTGCAGATAATTGTGAATACCATGAATGAATAGCCATGGAGCATTTTACCAGAGTTTTGAGCACACCATTTTGGAACCTCTGTAATATCTCCAAGTTTGATATACTTGCTGATCCCCACGGTTGTAATCCATAACTCTAAACCGGTTTGAGAACTGTTTTGTAGATGGTTAACTTGTTCTCGAGAGACAATCGGGATTTTTTGGCCAGAATCCATTCGAATGATCTGAATTCGTTGTTGACCTCATCATGTTTCTTTTGTATATATGTTTTCCAGGTTTGTCTGCAGTCATGGTAGAATCCCAAGTATTTAATAACAGTATTGTGGGGTAGCACGTCTTCACCTAGTTTCACAGTTGGGCAATCTTCTCTTCTCAATGTAAATGTTACATTGTTATATATTTTTTCATATAAATGGATTTTTAAGGGGTCAAAAGCGAGACTATCTGATTCAATCCTTTGTTTTTTGTCTATATAGAACCCACATATATTTTTTATTTCCAGGCATATGCTGCGGGATGTAACATAGTGATATTAGCATCCAACTTCGAGAGAGTGCAAATCATTCCAGGTGCAATTCATGGCTATATCCGAATTGGCTCGCTCGACTGTAGTACGGACACTGGAAAGATAGCTGCGGCGTACGGAGCTGAAGTATGCATATTTGAACCTACACCATTGATTCACACTGCTGCTACAACTCATGTAAGTATCATTTTAAAATCTGAATTTCATAATTATTAATACAAAGATCGAACACTCAGAAAAAATTCCTTCGATCCGGCCGGATTCGAACCGACGTCTTCTAGCATAACGTGTCAGAATACGTCGGTTTGAATCCGGCCGGATCGAAGGAATTTTTTCTGAGTGTTCGATCTTTGCATTTAATAATTATAACAAACTAGTAGAGTAATTTCACAAAAAATAATTGAATATCAATTCAATAAAAATTAAAAATCTGAATTTCATTTTAAATATAATGGTAAATATTATGAAGAACTACTTAGCTAATTAGGCTATCAAAAATGACACTTATTTATGTATCTAGTTATCTAGACGACCCAAAATTGTAATTTAGACTTATGAAATTATTATGGTAGTTAATGACAAATCAACGCCCATCTGCCGTACTGTTTGTCGCATTGAACAATTTTTGTGAGAATTTGACAGATTTGTCGTAAATCACCGATCAAGTTCTCATTAATAAACGCGTGTCTCTCTTAACCTTGATGTTACCGGTGTCATTGATAGTATTAAATATAAGATAGAAATTGTTATATTAACATCCAATAACAAAAGTTGTTTATTAAGTTTGTAAAATAAATCTGTCAATGATATGAACATCAATGACACCCAGTGTTGATTAATGAACGTACTATAGTTTATTCACATTGAGAATGTAGTATATAATTGTCATAAGGTAGTGTAATTTGTACAGTGGATTTTCCATAAGCCATTTTAATGTCCTAATTCTTGTTACTGTGATTAGTGTCATGTGATTAGTAAAGTTGAATTTCCTATTGTATTAGACTAAAATGCTGCCAAGTCTATATTTATGTTAATGATGTAGTAAAGTTGACTTCATTCACTTCAAAATCTAAACTTTAGTCCATTTAGAAAGTTGACTATGTGATAAATTTCTATTATATCCATGAGTCTCTATTTAAAAGTTCTTAGATGGTCCCTCGTAAATCATTTCAATTTACACAATAATCTGGCTGCCCTGTTGATATCAAATTCCAGGGCAGTCAATTGTTAAGTGGTTATGGAGCCTTGATGATATACACAAATGAAATCAATTTTTATTAGGAAACTGATATTGACAACATAAATATAAATTGTATTTTACATGATTTTGTTTGAAAGAGGATGCGGTGACAACAAAATAAGGGCGATGCGGATATGGCTTGGTGTCAAGGAATAGATGTAGATTGTCGAAAAAAAAATTTTGAGCTAATGTAGAAGGCAACATTGAAAGAGGATAGTCACGAAGAAAATTTTTGGATCAAGCCAAGAGTGTTCTTAAAAAGGCTAGAGGACGTAGTGAGAAGAATAGGAGGACGTCTTGAATAAAAGATTGATAAATGAAAGTGAAACAAAATATGCTTGTCTAGATTGATAGTAAAAAGATCGTGTTAAGTAACGATTGATAACCTCTATCAATGGGAAGTCAAGGCGGGGTACACGTATGTACTCGCGCTCTAAAACGCGACAAAATAGGTGGTTTCTCTAATTGTTAACGTTACTACCTATATGTTATTCCTACAATGTTTGGCTATTTTGCTTTCGGTTGTGTACTCAGCCACCCGCTAAACGTGGATTAAACTATATAAAGTACTTTTTTAATCTGCTAAATTCAACGCAGTCTTAGGGTCGTATTCCAGAACTCTACTCAATACTCAAGTCAGAACTTGAGTATTGCAGTGAGCACTGAAAATCATACTCAAGTCCTTGCCGTTAGGGTCGTATTTCCAGTGCTTGAAATCATACTCAAGTCTGCTCAAATCTTGACTTGAGCATTGAGTAGAGTTCTGGAATACGACCCTAAATGACGCAAGGTACAATGTTCAACAAAGCATTTCGAAATTTTCCATGTCTTCAACTGCGGGTTGCTATACGTAACTGAAATGTGGAACTGCATAAGTAACATTATCAGCTTTGTAAGTACAGTTGGTGCTTAGTCTTAATACCTAAGACATGTAACTAATACTTGGACTGCAAAAAATGGGAAAAGGATATTGAATAACTTTTAAATGCAATAAAGAGACAATGGAAAATACCGAAGATATGGATTACGTGGAACAAATTATTTAAGAATTGATCCACTAGTGATATCAGTAGATTAGATTGGCTAGTTTTACACGAATAGGCCGAATGAAGCACCTGTCACGGAATGATGGATTGGTCTTTAAATATAACAAAACGTATTTTTATCAAAGATAATTTTAATTTAGGATCGTTTTTATATCATTCATGTTTTATGCTCCGTATTTTTGATAGCAATTAATCGTTTGTTTAAGTGCAAATAATTTACTCGTTTATTCATTTGCACTGTATCTAAAGCGTGATCTTGAAATCACCCATCTTGTTGTGGTCGGTCTGTTAGTATGGGCCTAAACAAGAGTTACACACAGGGTTGTATTTAAGCACAAAATGCCGCGATGTGGACCAGTCTAGTTCGCCGCCCAATTTATGTTTTTGATTAAGAAATGTGTTACTGCCTTAATATAATCATATAATCATTAGTGTCATGAATATGCAAATGACAATAAAAAATGTTCTAATTACTGCTGTTAAAAATGTTATAAGTATATATGTATGTATGTAAAAAAGGTTACAATGTTATTATATAAATGTTAAAAGTGTTGGTCCTGGGAAGTACTGCCACCTTATCTATTTCTGCCGCCAAGCAGTTATGTGAGCATTACTGCGTTCTGGTTTTGAAGGGTAAGGGTGCTGGTGAAATTAAATATGATGCCATACTTAGTAGAGTGTGTTTAGCTATCGAAAGCTGATTAAGATTGTACGTCTCACTCATTTAAGACAAAAATATCAGATAAGGCAGTTAGTGAGAGCACACACACACTTCTCTTCTGAATTTGTCCCTTGATTTCTAACATATCACACATTGAAATCGATACCGCTACTAAAGGGCACTGCAAACTTTTGGAAAATGGTCATTAAAGTTTCTGAAATTAAGTCTATATTTATAAAGCGTAAGTACCACACTGTATAAAATAGTTATCCATTACAATTATGACATCAATATACTATACATTTTGTTATGCGTTTAATTGGAAAAAACAGATGCTGAAATAGATAACCATTTCGTTTCACTACGTGCAAAATTCTACGCAAATTCCATGCATGTACGGTAGAATAAACAATGTATCTTTTTATGTTACCGGTGTCACAAATTTTTTTGTTGAAAATTCTACCTTATCTACATGCGGATATGGGCCCGCGAAAGGACGTAAATTTATATACAAACATGTTACGAATGTTTGCAGCAGCAGGCAATTAGTCCACTTGCCATTTAATTGGTGATGTTTATTTACCATCATGGACCCATTAAACGTTCAACTATCACAACTAGACTGTGGTAATAAAGATTATTTAAAACGTTTAAGCACGAGTACGATAGTAGAATTGCCATTATTGCACACGAATCTTTATACTCCCCGTACTCTCAGTGACGTTAAATCACGCGCTCTTCGTAGAAGAATAAGTTGTTCAACCCACAAAGCATAGTGGACGAGGCTAAGGCATTGTTGAATAACAACCCTCCTTCCTTAAAAGAGACCCGTTGCCAGCAGAACTTGGTACAACTTCTATATTTATTAATACAAAGATCAAACACTAAGAAAAATTCCTTCGATCTAGCTTAATTTGAACCAGCGTCTTCAGCATACCGTGGCTGAGGAGTACTTTCACAAAAAATAATTGAATATATGGTATCATGTAAGTAAAACCAGGGCTCCGTCTCTTGCTCAATGTTATGCGATAAGTGCCGACCGCTGAGTGCGCCGACGTCGGCGCAAGCTCTCATATAAATCTTTTATTTAACAGCATTCGGCTTCGCACGACTGCACACGGCGGGCAAAGTTATTTTCAAGTCTCTGAGCGGGTGCTTAGGTTCCTTTTTCCCTCGTAGGGAGCGCCTGGCGTCATTAATCAGATGTAGTAGGCTATTATAGCGCAGAGATTTTCGATTTTGTATGAGAGTGATGTTATCAGTTACATAGTAATTATTAAGTAATCTGTGGTAAAACATTGTGATATTCAATAATCTGAATATTCTTGGCTGTAAGTTTATAATAATAATAAACATCCTTGCCGGTTTTATATATAAGTCGTTTAGTGTCTCGCATACTCGTACGTTTATAATTCTATTTTCATGTGTCTGTCATTTCATTCTTTCTGAACATGTCTACCTGTTAACAATAACAATATTTTTGTCACTGCATAAAATTATGCTTATTTAAGTGAACTTAATTGGGTTATACAGAATTTTTCTGTTATTCAGAGTTATTCTGTTAACAGCATTATTGTTGAATGTAAACTAGAATTGTAGTCAATTCTTTTAAAAAAAAAATTAGATTGTTATTCCGTAATCACTTGCATTTGAAGATTCACAATCGTCTTATTAGCATTGTATTGAAATAATCGTTGTTTTTCATTTCATTTACATAGACGTAAAATATCATTAAGATAGTTATTTTTAACCTTCGAATTCGATTTTATTTAGGTTTAACATCCATCCGTATTTGATCGGACATGTCCGACTTTTTGACCGTCTGTCAGGCTTTTGTCCGAATTTTTTGGCTAGGGGTAACAATTTGCAAAATGAAAAAATCCATCCCGCAAATTCTGTAATAAAATCCGATTTACGTAAAAATTTTATATCCGTGCGCTCGTCCAACTCTGCATCTGTGTGTGAGAGAGATATTTTATTTTATTACAAAAAAGTCCAGATTTTCTTGTAAATATTAGGCTTTTTGTCCATTATTAGGCTTTTTGTCTATTTCGGAGTGATAACCTTATCTGTGTATGTCTGTGTCTCTCAAGCAGCTGATCTGTTTTAAAGCGTTTTTTTTTATTTGAAGGCCTATTTATTCGGGATGGATTTTAGCTATGTTTGGTGAAAATCGGTTCAGCTGTTTAAAGACCTTGTTCCCCCAGTTTGTGTAAGGTAATAGTCAATATGAATATTTATAGGTCTTCCACTTGTCGGACTGGCTTGAAATCCGATGACGTTACGATAATATAGTGACTTAAGGGAGTCACCATACTTACTTAACGACGCGGAATCGCATTAAGTCGATCAGAAAAATCTTTTTGTTCATGTAATAAGAGGGAATCCGAGCGGAAGCGAAACGCGAACATCTTATTTACTCTTATTACATGGATTATAGGTTTTTTCTGGCCGGCTCAACGCGTTTCTTGTGAATATATGTGGTGAGACCCTTAATCTGATGCTGCAACCAGGACAGTCTGCATATTACCCAACTGCTCAACTACGTACAGTGGAACTGTCAAATTTGGGCTCGTTAAATTGATTTCGACGAGTTGTTAACTTACACATTATCATTTTATTGAATTTTTTTACTACATTACAGTTTTATATCGGGAGTTTTTAGATTTTACTTTTTTATTATCTCATATTTATAGGCTGTCAGTCGGTTATATTTGTTTACATTCATAAATACTTGTACTATTAAAAACATTGTCAGTAATATTTATATAGGGAACAGTTCTCACAAAACACAATTTAAAAATAAAAATAGTCGATACCACATTACATTAGTTATTAAAAAGTATCGAAACGTCAAAGTTTACATTTGCGGTTTGGATGTTTATTGATTCTGTACAGTTGCCAACAAAACTGTTATATAAGGGCTAGACCGGGCTTTCTCTAGTCTTTTGCGCTTGCGTCACGTCGAACGTTCATGAATGGAAGATTGAAAATAACAAATCTTACTGTGAATGAATTTTTTTACGTCTTAAATGATAGCCTGGATATCTTTAAGATCACAGTGAACAGGCACCTTTTATGCAAACGTGTACCGAGCTTACTTACTCCGCTGTCGCTTAACATAAGAAAATTGTCAAACCTGAGCTTACCTCAAAAAAAAATTAAGAACTCAAGTAATACTACTGAAATATTTTAGATAGGAATTTATAATCTCAATACAGCGTACTAAAAAACCGACCTCAAAAATACGTGGAATTACATATAATTACCAAGTTTTATTGGAATCGGTTACCTGAAAGTGCGAAAACCCGGATTCATCCCCTAGTTCGCCACTATGCGGGACTTCACACAGGAGATAATAAAAATCGGTTCTCACTTCTCAAAGTATATTGAGGGAGAAAGACCCCTTGAATTGGAGAATAGCAAAATCAACCATTACAATAATTGCTCCCTATAATAAAATTTAGGTGCTATTTATAAAAATGAATCTTCATGCGTGAGCGGCCACCCTTAGATAGGATGATTTTCTTCAACATTAAATGGGACCACTATGGAGGTATTCCAACAAAAAAAATACTCATGAAAATCGGTTCACAAATACCGGAGTTATCGCGTAACAAACAAAAAAGAGCGTACAGTCGAATTGAGAACCTCCTCCTTTTTTTTGAGAGTGCTAAAATAATACTCATATTTCTAACTTCGCCACCATCGAGTATAGAAATATTGCAACGCTACCTGGGGGCCTACCATAAACAACCTCTTAAAACAATATTTCTTTAACCTTACATTAACTTTTCGTACCATAACACGCTTAAAGTAAGCTTATTGTAATGTTAAAACTCTGATGTTTTATTGGCAGCTTTGTGACTATTCATTCACTCAGTTCGTACTAGGACGCGACTTTGCCATTAAAGTAATATTGCTCTTATGTCAAATTTAGCAATCTGAAAATAGTTACACGGATGCAATGGAAACAATATTATTTTCAGTTTTATTGTCTTAATATTGACTTGTTATGATTAAAAGTTAAGTTGAACTTATTTATTTACATACATCTCTTTAATATTTTGTTTATTTTTTTATTGAATAGCACATAGTAAATAATTTTTCGTTAAACAAAAATACGCTATGTTTATTTCGTAAAATTATAACAGCGCCATCTATATGCTCCTTGGCGAAACTAACAGTTGACACTTGGAACTTTAGTTCCGAACTCCCAACGTGACAATCAAGACTTAGCTTGTTTTATTTCTTTTTCTTCATGAAAATGCGGAATAATGATTGAAAACAACGTAATTTTAATAGATTTCATTTTACATACTTTTCTTTTCTTAACAGTCAAAATTCTCTGAATGTAAATAACATTAAGTACTTAAACATTATACTGTGATAAGACGATTCGGAACATCAAAAACAAAGAGATGGCGTTATATAGTTCACATAGCGTTTCCTATTTTTGGTAAGGAATAGACAATATTGGGAAATCATTCGTACTTTCAATCACTTTTTCAATAATACATTACTTGGTTGACAGGTTCGTCATGGTACGAATATGAGTAATATTACTTTAAGCTTACATTGAAATAAGATTGTTTTTGGAAAGGTTATGGTAGGCCCCCTGTATATAGGAATTGTTCCCAGCTAAGTATTGAAAACTCGTCTAATTCTATAGTTTTTTATAGAACCGCAGACGATAATTTAATCAGTTCGATTTTAGTTGAAACGTGAGATTTTTCAAGCCATTATACTACATTTCAACACTGCAGGGTGAAGACCTTCCTTCCTACTTTAAGTCTTGGAACTATACATAATCATAAAAAAAGAAAAACAAATATAATTCAAGACTAAAAACAAGCAATTTCTTCAGACGTTATTTGGACAAGTCGTATGCGATTGTACACAAATTGAATTCAATTCATTGTTGACATAACTTGTTGTCTGTCATGTGGTTTAGAAACGCAACAATGTGTTGTGATCGTGTTGTTTCATCGTAACATTATATGATCATAAGCTTTATTATCTTTAGTTTTTTGAAGATCTTTTTTTGGACATTGACTCATACATACATATACTTTACGCCCTTGTCCCATCGCGTGGTACGCAGTCCTCCTTGCTATCATAAAAAAATATCATCTTTGGATTGTTCAAGATCTCTTTTGGACATTAGTTCATTCATACGTATACTTCACGCCCTTGTCCCATCGCGTGATACGCAGATCTCCTTGGTATCATATATCACTTGGTATCATAAAAAATATATCATCTTTGGATTGTTGAAGATCTCTTTTGGACATTGACTCATATATACATTGACTTACAATTATATGGACGTCGGGTTCGCGCTAAAAAGTGTCCGCACTTGTAAGGCGCTAAAATCATATACAGAGCGCCAAACTCCGCTTTATTCTTCATTTGTTCGACTGACAGCGCGATACTGCGATGACATTACAATTTAAATTTCGAATAGGTTGACTTGGGACATTTTTTTCGTGGTTTTTGTATTAGACCCGTCGTCCATTTATTTGTAAGTCAATGCATATATACGTATACTTCACGCCCTTGTCCCATCACGTAGTACGCAGATCTCTTTGGTGTCATATATAACTTGGTATCATAAAAAATATATCATCTTTGGATTGTTGAAGATCTCTTTTGGACATTGACTCATACGTACGTATATTTCATGCCCCTGTCCCGTCGTGGTATGCAGATCAACTTTTTAGTAGCAGTAATAGATAGTAGGTCCTTGTTCAAGATTTCATCCAGACAGGTTTTTTTTTGTAATTGATATTACACTTGATACTGACGGGACGAGCTAGTCGTGCGCCTGATGGTAAGCTACACGCCTGTCTCTAACAGTTGCAGTGCCACTCAGCTCTTTAAATCGCAAAGATCTGAGGCGCACTGCCACTGCGCCCGTCACCCTGAGACATAAGTTGATAAGTCCCATGTACCTGTAATTTCACCAGCAACCTTACCCTTCAAAACCGGAACACAGTAATGCTGACAGTACTGCATAGCGGCGGAAATAGATAAGGTGGCAGTACTTCCCTGGACGAACTCTTTCACAAGGAGCTCTACTGCTACTAAGTATTGCCACCATACCAATTTCTGCTGACAAATAGTAATGTGAGCATTATGTACTGCATTCCGGTTTTAAATTGTAATGGTGGTGGTGAAATTACAGACTCATGGGACTTGTCCCTTTGTTACCCGTGGTACTACTAGCTGAACTACTACCTAGTAGTTACACGGGCAATAATAATCTCCCGTGTAACTACCGACAGGCCTAGTAGTATCACGGGTAAGTGTTTTTGTCCGTGGTACTACCACTAGTAATACGGGCAATAATACTTTCCCGTATTACTACTACCAAGATGAGCAGCGTTTTATTAATTTCATAAAACAAACGAACCAAAAGCCAAACAATACAATAAAAATGCATTTTCAGTAGCAAATACAAATCAACCTTTATTCTTATTCAACCTTAGATCTTAGTCCAAACTCATGGTACGACGATTTCGTTGAACTAAGGTAAACGATTATTTTAAGGGGAACTGTATACGTTTTTACAATAAGATTCCGGAGAATGTATTAAGATTATCATTTCTTAAGTTTAAAAACTATATTAAAAATATTCTAATTGAAAAGTCATATTACAAAATTGAAGACTACGTGTTAGATAAAGCTGTATGGAAAGAAGACATGGCTCTAAATTCCATACAAATTCAATTCGAAGTGTATTCCAAAGCATTTAAGTTTATTTCAAGAGCAACTAGAGTTTCTTGCTCGTTCTTCTCAGGGAAGTCAGCATAGTGAATGTGCAGTAGCTTAAAAATTACGTTTTTCGTGTGTAAATTTATTTTAACGTACATAGGACGTTGTAAAAACCAAGAAGTTGTAGATATACCACACTAGCACACGAATCTGAGCGATTTCTACTCCTTTGTTGTCCGCATTGTGAAGGAGAAAGGAATTCTCTTCTAAAAGGTTTATTCCTCAATAAACACAATGAAGGCCTTTTCAAGGCGAGCAAGCATTTCAGATTTTAGTCAAATGCTTACTCAAAACTGATAGAAAAGTTAAACAAACAAGAAAACAATATTTATTTATCTAAGCTTTCATAATACAGTTCATAGTAATTTAATGTGTATATTATGTTTGTATTACACAAATTTTGTTTTTTTTGTGCACGTAAGTCCGTTATTTTAGTTATCGTGATCATGTCCTGTACTTCGAGGTCTGCGGGAAGAAATTTCTTTTAGAAGTAAGCAGAACCTTTTTTTGTGTTCCTTTTTATTACATGTGATTTATGTGTTTTTTCTTGCATAGTCAAGAGCACGTCAAACTTGACACTTTGTACTTTGGACCGGTCTAATCGTAAGCGGCATAGAGTTGGATTTAAGTCTTAAGTGTCATGCTTGATGTGCTCTTGACCTTGTACAATAATCGATTAAATTAATAAATAACACCAATTTTAAATCTTTAGTCATTACATACATATTACACACCCTGATAATTGGCTTAAGTCTCCTCTATATAAAATAAATTTGACCAAAATCTACCACACTGGTACAATACATGGAAACACCTATAATTTATAAATATATTATTATTGACGATTGATTTAATATATTATTAGGGGTCAAGGGGCTTGTACACCGGTTTTCATGTGTCTCCATCTCTGAAGTCCGGCCCTGGTCCGTTCCTGGTCCGGTCCTGGTCAATGTAGAAAACATTACTATTGTCTCGGATCTGGGGGTTTGT
Organism: Hyposmocoma kahamanoa; assembly: GCF_003589595.1. Lineage (NCBI taxonomy): Eukaryota > Metazoa > Arthropoda > Insecta > Lepidoptera > Cosmopterigidae > Hyposmocoma > Hyposmocoma kahamanoa. The sequence goes on from NW_020654289.1 coordinate 17,794,673, forward strand.
GGTACCGTCGTTGTTTCCGATTTCCATAACACAGGTTCTTTAGTTACTTACTTTGGGATCGGAGCAACGAATGTGATGTTGTCTAATATTTATATTTATTTAATATGCACACTCGTAATAGAAAACCGAAAGTCTAAAATTACTTTGAAGAGGTCACTGAAACACGTAAGGAACCATGTTCACGTGACCTCATAGGACACCAGTTTGCCAATCTGGTCTAATTTGGAGGATCGGTTGAGACTCTCGACAGACAATCGAACACCGGTTAGAACGAGGAACACCTTTTATATACTGAATTCATTGATTATAGTCGAAACAGTGACATATTTTTGTACTTTTGGTACACTACACTGCGAATAGCATCATTGAACTCTTAACAAAGCGTGGTTTTATATATATATAATAAATATATGTATATTTTTTGTTTATTTAATTGAATTAAATACTACTCAGTCTAGGTTTAAAATCTATGAGTCTAGGACCAAACGACATAATATGAATCAGATGTAACCTTTTAATATTACATAACGTACAACCGTAAAATTTATTGTATAGCTTCATAAAAGTAACAATAGAATTTTATTGGAACGTTAACTAAAATTGGTTTATGTCTTCGACTATCCTACTTTGAATGATAAACTCCAGACCCGAGGTCAATGTATTAGTTTCGCGAATCTCTAATCATTGTACTATTTTCGATTGATTAGTTACTATACATATGTGCCTGTGGCAATGCGTGTATATTACAGGTTAGCCGATGTAGAAGGAATGATGCAAATCAATACCTATATTTTTCGTTCAATACCTCCTACTATAGTTCATTTCACTTAGCATGATTTCAGTGACGTCTGAGATTTGAAGTTTATAGAGATGTGATGATGTAAAATCGAATGAAAAAAGTCGATTTAGGGCGCGTTCCCACTATGTCGTGACGACAGATTGTCGTGTCTTGTATATTTAAACACGACAGATTATCGTGATATGGGAACAGGCTAGACACGACAATCGTCCAACGATAATAAAACGTGACGACATAGTGGGAACGCGCCCTTAAATATCTTATCCATATAATGTGTAACGAAGAGAGAATCGGTTTACAGAAAATAATTTAAGTACAAATAATAGACAAAAATAAAAAGGATATATTTATTATACTCTTATACTCAGAAGAAGGAAAACATAAAAAAAAGACAAAATCCATAACAATTTTTAAGTAACAATGGAATAAACTAGCAAACGTAAATAAAACAAACTAATTAAGCTAATCGAACCAATCGTCGGTACACTCGGGATACGTTGAGCACGATGTTGCTTCGAGGAATGCCGCCAAAAGAGTAGTCGGGCGGCTGTCAACCGATCTCTTATACTCATCTCAGTTGTTTACGAAAACAACTAGCTTCTACGCCAACAATACATATTATAAAGGTACAAAAAAACCCGCACAACAAAGCATAAAATCAACTGCAACGAAATGAAATTTGAACAATAACTCCAAAAACATCACGCAAAGCTCAAAACAAAAGAAAACGACCGGCATACAAGGCGTACAATAACCGATTCGATTTATCAATTTTACGGTGTAAATCTCTATGGATAAAATATAGACTATTTTACGCCTCAAGTACCTAATTGCGGTAATTTAACTGCCTCTGTGGCCGAACGGTTACCATGCCGGACTGCCACGCAGAGGTCCCAGGTTCGATTCCCGGGCCGGGAGAAATATTTGTATGGCCTACATTTATTTCTCTCGTGAGTTTGGGTGTAATTTGTGGTTGTCTATGTGTGTCCATGGCACCCGCGACACAGGGTTTCCCTAGTGCGGGGCTATGTTGAGTGTGTGCGTTATTATTATTATTATTATTATTATAATTATTTTTTTATCTTTATCATTTCGTTTTCTTTCTGCTTAATATAATATAATTTAAAATTGCAACTGCATCTAATATTGTTTGTATTTTGGCACATTATGACAAATTTACTATTTATTTTTTTAATTTAATTATATATATAAATAATTAATTTTTTAACCTGGTTGAAAGATTTGTTCCAAATAGTATGCGTGGAACGTAAAAAATGTAAATGTCACAGAACTCATCATATCGCACTGCCATTACAATAGTGTTGCAATTCCAAATATGTAAAATTCTAGAATATACTATCGTTGAACTTAGAATTTGATTCTCTACACATCAATAAAACCGTCGTTGAAATATAGTAAGAAACAATTAAAAGACCTCCGCTTAACTCAATATGAGTCAAACTTTTTGTGAGCTAGTTCTGGACAAAACAGTCCTTATGCAAAATATGAAATTATTTTTCCCCTTTTATTTTCAAATATATTTAATAAATAAAAAATTGATTAGGTCTGTAAAAAAAACTTTAACCTATACATAATTTTTTTTTAATTTTCCCGGGAAGTGTGTAATTCGTTTATCATCGATTCTGGAAAAATACACTTTTTGAGTTAATACACTATTGTATTTATTAATACAATATATTAATATTGTATGTATATATAAATATTGTATGTGTTAACTAATAAAAAAAAAAGTAGTGCGATAATGTCAAATGGTCTACAAATTGAAATTCGTTCGATTGCAACTCTGTCATGTTTGGTCAATGCTATATAATCCAAACTAATTAGTTTTCGAACGCGAGAGCGAGTTCAAACTGCAATTCGAAAGTAACTCTATTTGTTATGTTTTCACGCCTAAACCGCTGAACCAATATTGTTGAATTTTGGTATACACATAGACTGGACCTTGGACTTCTCCAAGGCTATATAATATATATAGGCTACTTTTTGTCAGAAACATAAATCTTGAAGGGGGTGAAATAGAGGATGAAAGTCTGTATGGAGAACCAATAAATCTATGAAAATTAGTATAGTACAGTAGCTCCTTGAAGTACTTATTCTACGCAGACGAAGTCGCGTACACCAGATAGTGTTATGAATATGAATGATTTTAGGTTAAGATGTACGATCTTATTCGGTTTTCGAAAGGTTATATTCTGGACTAATGATCGTATGTCTTTTTTTTATATACGACTATAACTCACTTATGAAACGAGACTGCAACGAGCTACTACAACAAAATGTGAACTTTTTTATATTAAGTGACGGGACGAACAAGTCGTGCGCCTGGTAGTGAACTGTCCAAAGCAGTTGCAGTGCCACTCAGAGCTTTACGTCGCAAAGATCTGAGGGCCACTGCCACTAAGTTGACAAGTCCCATGTACAATTTCGCTAGAACCCTTAACCATTCAAAACTGGAGCGTATTAACGCTCACATTAATGCTCGGCGGCAAAAGTAGGTAAGGTGGCAGTACTCCCCTGGACGAGCTCTTAAATATGAAATACTAAATCAAAAATACGTCGCCCTATATTTGCCTAATGTAATGTAATTTGTATTACTATAGAATAATGAACTTAGTGTCAGTTGTGTAACGTACTCGTACAAACTAGATACGAGTCAAAAAACAGGTCGCGCGTCTTTCGGAGAATTCCCGCGCATTCTCAGGTATTTCCGCAGCTACGGTACTACTACAGTATCGTATCTAGTTTGTACAACCAAGTCCATACCCCTGAGTGTCAGCATGGGGGTGCCAGAAGGCTCCGCTGTATCTAATTTTTTGTTCATCCTGCTACTGAATGATCTTCCAGCGGCAGTTCCATCTGGAACTGTTAATAAGAAAATAAATAATAAAAAATACTGTATAGAAAAAAGATATCAAAAACTACTAAGAAATTATTAAACAAAACAAAACTAAACAAAACGAAACCTCTAAGACTCCACCCTTAAAGTAGTTGTAACATTCCGTTTGAACTTATATAATGTGTCGTGGAAGATGTCAACCTCGTCTGTATTAACGTTTTACGACTGTTAGTCATGACAGGGACTCTATGAGAAGGTCTCGAGTTTGTTTCCCAGTAAGAACAAAGTATTCAGCCAATAACTCATTTATTCTGCTATGCTGAATCATGGCGTAATACAAACAAGCTTATGACCTACGTATAATGATAGTGATAAGAAAGGCTTGTCTAGTTTTGTACCGTCAGTGTGTACCGTGTCAGCAAAAAGGGCTTAAAACTCAGCATTGTAGGAAGTAAAATTTTCTAAATCTATTCAAACTCGAGTCCACTATTCCTCTATTGTCTACCTACTATGACGCTATGACGCGTTAGCGTGCCCGATGTGCTCGCGCACGTATCGATAACTAGCGTGACGTCATTTTTGATAGTAAATTGATACCTCGCCTTATCTTTTGTCTTTGTGCTCATGCTGATCCTACAGTTGATTGTGGCACATTATCGTTGTCATTTTAGTATGTGATGTCGCGTACACTGACCTACAGAAATCGTTTCACTTGACATTATTGTTTAGTCACCATCATGTTACATCCTTAATAATAACCTCCTAAGGCCAATATAAGAGGACCGCATTCGCAGTCAAGCTTGTAAACTATGTATATGTGTATAATATACGTATAAATAAATAAATATTAGACAACATCACATACGTTGCTCCGATCCCAAAGTAAGTAAATAACGCACACACTCAACATAGCCCCGCACTAGGGAAACCCTGTGTTGCGGGTGGCATGGACACACACATAGACAACCACAAATTACACCCAAACTCACGAGAGAAATAAATGTAAGCCATACAAACATTTCTCCCGGCCCGGGAATCGAACCTGGGACCTCTACGTGGCAGTCCGGCATGGTAACCGTTCGGCCACGGAGGCAGTTAAAGTAACTAAAGCACTTGTGTTGTGGACATCGGAAACAACCCGAGACAATGTCGAAAATTTAGTTTTTCTACCTCAGAGATTGCGACATAATGAAAACCGGTGTGTAAGCCAAGCGACAATGGAGGTCTTCAAATACATGCATGACATAACTGGTCGATGACTGACCATCTCAATCAGCCGTGACCATGGGACCTGAAAAGGTCCTAAAGGTTGGTGTGTTTGAAAAAACAAATATAAGAAAAATAGGTTTCTGGATATCACATACCTACTGCTTTACTTTAATGGACCAATGAGAATAATAAATCTAGAGTAAAAACCAACATTGTTCATTTAAATTAATACATTTGCCGACTAAAGCACATAAAGTCAAATTTCCTTAATTTGTAACATAAATTCTAGTAACGACTTTTCCAAATTTTTCATTGTTTTCAAATCTTCTAACATCATACAATTACAATTAGCCTGATGTATCCCACTGCTGAGTAAAGGCCTTCTTCTGATCCCTCCACGCCTCCCGATCTTGAGCTAACTGGACCCAAGCTTTATCGTATGCGTCCAGTTTGTCACGCCATCGGTTTCTCGGTTTGCTGCGACGCTTTACGCTTTTGGGGCTCCAATGGTTGGTTACCTTGGCCCATGCCTGGGTGCCTAACATTATAAACAATACAAAAAATATATAAATATGTATTATTAAAAAATGAAGCTCTTTTTATAATATCAAGTCATGAGACGAACAGGTCATGCGCCTGATGGTAAGCTACGCGCCTGTCTATAACAGTTGCGGTGCCACTCAGAGCTTTAAATCGCAAAGATTAAGGTGACAGCACCTTGAGACATAAGTTGACAAGTCCCACGCGCCTGTAATTTCACCAGCACCCTTATGTAAATGTAAAGCATACTTATGTGCTTTAGTCCACCGACCCTAGAAATGTGACATAGTCTTGTGGATAACCGACCGAACATTTAAAAAATATTAGAAATTAACCTTCAAATTTTCAAAAAAATAGTTTTAAAATACTTTCTGTTGTTCCCTCTGCAGTGACAAAAGCGTCACCAATTCAGTATTAGTTGGAAAACGCATTGAGTTCCCAGCACTGATTTTCAGTTAGGACATAACATACGCAATAAAATAAAAATAATAATAATAAAAAAATGGCAATAAAATAATAAAATACTTATGACAATCAGATATAAACACGAAATAAAACGAAATTACTTTAAATGTTAGGCGCCGTCCTATTGTTATCGCTCGCGCTAAGATGCGTGCGTCTGACGAAAATAATCGCGCAACCGTGCGTTCAAACATACTGTGTTCTACTGAATGTCCTATTGAACGTCGTGCGATCACGCGATGCGATCAAATTGTCTAGTTTTCGTCGTACGACCATCGACATCGTATTGATCGGACGATCGCCGATCAAACATACTGATCAGTACTGGCGCTCGCTAATACTAGAAAAAATCTTCTTTTTTTCGTACGTCGAAATACTGATTGCCAAATTCTCCGCGCTTTTTTCAGTTTTTATAGTGTATATTATGTGGTCCACATTTTCTTTTTTAATGCTATTTACGATTAAAGAAATATTGCCTGATAGCAAAAACTGTGCATCTCTGTTAAGAGCCAATCCGAGTGTGATCGCATCGCTTCAAAATAGGGCACACGATTTCTTATCGCGCGACCGGTTTCATTGCACCGCATCATCGCGCGAGCGATGGCAATAGGACGACGCTTTAGAGAATATTTATCACTTGTCATTGAACTGTTATTTAAAAGACATTTTATCAAAGAAAACAATACAGCAATGATATTGCTTAATTAAGATGTAATGTACAAGTTAATTTATGAACAAAACTTCAATTGAATGATTTTTCCAGGGTTTGGAATATCGATGGGTACAAACTGGCAAGCTGGTCGCGGATGGGCCAATCACAGCACTCTCCTGGAATCTTGAAGGCACTCGACTTCTCACCGGCGGCAAGATCCTACAGCTCTGGCACCAAGCATCTCTGTACCAGGATGACAGTCAACGTAAGTAGTAAACTTGTGACGATGCTGACCTTCTTCATCGTCATCCCACCTTTTTATCATCCTCTTTTCTAGCTCCTAGCCACTTATTTTTAAAACTTTTAATTAGTTCGCGATTTCTCTTTTTCTTCACTATTTTTGTGTTTGTACTTACCAGGATGACAGTCAACGTAAGTGGTAAACTTGTGACGATGCTGACCTTCTTCATCGTCATCCCACCTTTTTATCATCCTCTTTTCTGGTTCCCAGCCACTTATTTTTAAAATTTTTAATTTGTTCGCAATTTCCCTTTTTCTTCACTATTCTTGTGTTTGTTCTTATCAGGATGACAGTCAACTTAAGTGGTCAGCTTATGACGATGATACTTCCTTCATCGTCACCCCACCCTTTTATCGTCCTCTTTTCCTGGCCACTTATATTTAAAATTTTGAACTCATTTATTACGACCTTTAATATTTCTGTCATGTTTATGCTGCCGTATAGAAGGACAACAAAATATAGAAGGACAACAAAATATAGAAGGACAACCCGATGGTAAATATATTGTTAAAATTAATCATGCAACGTAAAAGCATTGTTCGTTTGTTTTTTTTTTTATATAGTTCAAATAAGTATTGGATTGAATATTTACGATTTGAAAATACTCTACTCACCTTATCTAATCACTGAATTATCAGATTCTCTGATAAATTGTTAAATAATCACTTTCATCCGGGAAGCAGTTTTCTCGTGAAATCGTGCATAACTCATACGTGGATGTTGTATGAGATTTTACATTATTCTGTGACTGCGTCCTGCGCACGTAACACTTATTATTGGAAACAATGTTGTCTTAAATAAAGTATTAAGACGTAGGTGCTTAGAACTACATACGGTAATGTCTAGTAAGTTGTGGCAATCATATTACCCTATTAAGTGTATTTCGATTGTAATATGGAATTATTGTATTTTTTTAAATATATTTTAGACACTAGCATTACCACGCTTTTACGTGACACGCATTATGAAAAGCGTCGAAATATACACTGTTTATGAAAGAAATTTAGTGGAGTTCCATGTAAACGAGTTCGTCTAGAGAAGTACTGTCTCCTTACCTATTTACTATTACTGCATTCCGGTTTTTAACCGACTTCAAAAAAGGAGGAGGTTCTCAAGTCGACTGTATGTTTTTTTTTTGTATGTATGTTACGCGATAACTCCGGTATTTGTGAACCGATTTTCATATTCTTTTTTTGTTGGAAAGGGGGTACTTTTCATAGTGGTCCCATTTCGTTTTGAAAAAAATCATCCACCTCTAAGGGTGGCTGTTCACGCATGAAGATTCATTTTTATAAATAGCGCCTAAATTTTACTCAAGGAGCAATTATTTTAATGGTTGATTTTGCTATTTCTCCAATTCAAGGCGTTTTTCTCCCAATATACTTTGAGTAGTGAGAACCGATTTTTATTATCTCCAGTGTCAAGTCCTGTATAGAGGCGAACTAGGGGATATATCAATAAAACTTAGCAAATAGACGTAATTCCACGTCCTTTTGAGGTCGGTTTTGTTAGTACTCTGTACTGAGATCATGAAGGGCAAGGGTGCTGGTCAAATTGCAAGTACCGTGTCGCGGGTACCAAGGACACACTTAGAAAACCACAAATTACACACAACTCAGTAGAGATAAATGTAGGCCATACAAATATTTCTGCCGGCCTGGGAATCGAACCTGGGACCTCTGCGCGGCCGTCATTCAGCCACCGAGGCAGTTTAGAGGATGACGGGCGCAAAGGCATTGCCTCTCAGATCTTTGCAATTTAATCTCAAGTGTCCAGTAAGAAATAAAACAATATGAATTCTTACTTATTAGTAAGAAATAAAAAATCTTCTATTTTCTTAATTAATTTTTAGGGGCGTCTCTCCTAGTATCGCATCTAATACATTAGAGAGGTGGCTTCCATAGATAATAAAATTCGATCAAGATACTGTTTAGTCTTCAAGAGCGTCAATTTTAAGATCTCTTTATTGGCAGTAAATAGTATCAAATCAAATCGAATATCAAATCTACGTGCTTTCTTTTGCCTTACTAGGCGTAAGGCAAAAGAAAGCGCGTAGATTTGATATTCGATATTTTCGGGTGGGTGATAAATTTTGACATTTTTGAGTTTGAACGGCAACACTGGACAATTATACAGACGATACAAACAGCGGTGGTTTAAATTACGGTGCTGACTTGGAAACATGCCATCTTTCGTCGTACTTGTATAGCCTAGTAATATTCATTATAATAAATCGCAGTGACACACAGATAGATTGTAGTGTTGCCTTTGCAGGGTGAAATAATACGTTAGGTAGGAGTCCATGAACTACACAGTTTGAGGAATTATAATTTTTTTTAACTTCTTATAAAAACTTGAATCAAATGTTTAATTTCAGAAGTAGTAAAATTTTGTAACAATAAGTGACTAGTGAAACCTAAAACACTCTGTACATTTTTTTATTATTTCTACAGCTAGTTCCGGCGTGACATTCCAAATAGGGGGCGACAAAGATGAAAAACCTAAACAACCCGAAGAGGACGAACCGGTGAGTACAATGTACATTATGTATTTTATTAGTTACACTACTCTCTGAATGGAAAAAAAAGTATTACGACAATTAATGTGAAATAGAATCTTAAAACTCACTTTTAAACAATTTAAATAAAATAAATAAATAATGCAGCACATCATAGCCCCGCACTAGGGAAACCCAGTGCCACGGATACTATGGACACATACATAGACAACCACAAATTACACCCAAACTCATGAGAGAAATAAATGTAGACCATACACATACCTCTCCCGACCGGTTACCGGGACGGTAACCGTTCGGCCACAGAGGTAGTTGTAGAAATGCTGCAGAAGTAGAATTGTAATTACCACGGCTCATTAGTTGTTTTTTGTTCTCTTTTTTTGCTTACGAATACTTTATTATAGTGTAGTATACATAGTACGAGCCCTATACCCCACCTACAGTTGGGTCAGGCTCGGCCTGCGGCGCGTGGTCGGTTTCAGATTACGGGGTGTGCTAACGTACTTCGGTGGCACAGTGATTAGTACTATGGGCGCTTGATGAGGAGATTCTAGATTCGATCCCTGATTTGAGCCAAAAAACATTTTTAAATTGGTTCTGGTCAGGATATTATAGATAAAAAAAAAAAAAAAAAAAAAAAAAAAAAAGGATATTCTGGGTATTGCCGTCAGAATTATCGTTACTCTGGTACTTATAGTACAGGAAATTCCTTAGTTTGAAACCAGAAATTTGTAGTGATTGTCTGGCATTTTTTCCCTACTTTTATTTTTAGCATAGTTTCCAAGAAAAAAGAATCTAACGGAGAGACGGTCGAGATACAACAACGCTATAAGTATCTTATTTCCACTACATCGGGAAGTACGCCTTACATTTTGAACAATTGTGAAATCTTGTACCGTAATAGAGTCTCCGTATACTACCTACGTGAGGTGGCGTGCGGACGCTACGGGCTTCGCCCTCCGCTACACCTCGGCCTACGGCCTCGGCACTTATGACTTTAAAAAAATTACCATAGCTCTTTAAGACTGGCCATATTGATAAATGGCAAAAAGTAAATTAGGACTGCAAATTATTAATTAAGTACCCATAGAGATCCCCCCATGCCGATTTGCAACTGAATTAGAGCAAATTTCCATCTGCCGCCAAAAAGATATAAAAACTTTAAAAAATAATATTAATTATAATATACTTGGTACTTGGCGCAACGGGCTGGTAATTATAATATAATTCATATTATTAAAAAAGCCATATTTGAAAATGGCGAAAAACCAATTTAGAGCACAAAAGCAATTTTTTTTTGTTTTAATGAAAACCCTTGAATGAAAACTCTAGACGAATCAAATACGCTTTCTTATCAGCGTTTCTTCCAAAAAGCGTACTAATTCATTCCCTAGTGTACTCAATACGATTTTTAATGGAATAAACTTGTACGGTAGTTGGAAAGGCGTATCTAATTCTTCTTCGAGCTTCGAGGAGACGTACTGTTTGCTATATTTGAGTTTCAGGTGCTTAGAAAAGCGTACCTTACTCATCTCTCCTTGGGGAACGTACTGAATACGGAAAGCCGTATACGTTTACGGGACACTATGGATAAGTCGCCCGTCTTGATTACCGTAACTTGTTCTTACTGTATCGTGTAAAAGGATTTGCCAATCGACGTAAGGCTGCTACTAAACGAACTGCATGCGCGAAGTCCATATAATACACCTCCATGCAGACGACTGCATGCAGTCGAGATTGTGTGCAGTGTATATTATGTATAGTACCCGAAATTAAGACAAGATGAAAACAAATTTTATAAGTACTTTAGAATGTCGATTACCTTGACTTTGCGATAGGTTTTGCTTCTCTACAGTAATATGGAAATTTCTTATTAGTGTCATTTATGCACTTTTTGTTAACGAAATTTGATTGTTGTGTTCACATCAAGTACGGTACATTCTTTACATATCATAATGTGTATCAAACGCTTTCACCTTATTTTAAAATTGTATCCAGTTTTGTGAATCAAATAAAAAAAATTGTCACTTTTGATAAATAAAACAATATATTAAAAGCAAAAAAATTATTTATCCTCGCAAGAATATCAATTACTACGTTTGCTTCTCGGACTATCGTTCACATCGACACGATGTTTGAAGTTGAAGTCTCAGTCTGGTGAAGTCGTTATCAACTTCATGCAGTTAATGCATAAAGTCTGGTGAATTCGTTATCAATTTCATGCAGTTAATGCGTAAAGCCTGGTGAAGTCGTTATCAACTTCATGCAGTTAATGCGGAAAGTCTGGTGAAGTAGATATCAACTTCATGTAGTCGAGGTCTCGGCTACCTATTGCTGACGCCAAGCAGTAATGTGTTAATTATATTGATTGCGTTCCGGTTTTAAAGGGTAAGGATGCTGGTGAAATTGCAGGCACATGGGACTTGTCAACTTATGTCTCAGGTTGACGGGCACTGTGAACGTACCCCGCAGATCTTTGCGAGTTAAATTTCTTAGTGACAGGCGTGTCGAACTTCTTCGGACTTCTAGTACCTATGTAATATTAGATGAATACTAATTATGGAACGGAATGAAAACCAATTTTTGGAACCATAGCACAGCACTTTATGTGTAAGGTACAAAGTATCTTGCCTTCCGGAGAATTCTCGCGCAGATCTGGAGATCTCGCAGCTATTTGTACGTTACAAAATGGACATTATGTACAATTTTGTTACAAAAATTTGTTCTTCACTAAGTTCCGCGGCAATGGAAATCGAGGCTAAGTGAAGAAAGGCACAAATTTGTTGATCGTTAAGTATCATTGTGAACCAATGTGACGTTATCTCTAATAAAAAAAATAAGTAATCACGTACATATCAGCTGAATATTAAATATATTTTCGTAATAAACAACGCATCTTTATTCTGTAGCTATCAAAGTATGCTATAGCGAGATTGCGCACGATAAGATAACGACAATGTGCTCACAACAATGTGCCTCATATCGCCGTTTCCATTCTATAACTGTGTAAAATATTTATTTGCAGTGAACCAAAACTCTGAATTTGTTTATTTGCGTTTTTACACGCTTTTACTATGTTTCACGACCGTAACCGTAATACGGCCCAACTTATGGAAAGTATCTCGGACGATATTGATGGCTCGGTGGTTAATACTATGAGTAAGGAGGTAACTGGTTCGATTCCCGGTAAGACCAATTTGCAAGTTGAAATTTTCTAAATTAATTCTGGTCTGTGTTAGTGGCGCGGAGTTATGTTCAATACTATGGGGCCATAGTACAGGGAGTTCCCTTGTTTGAGACATTGAGATAAGCAGCCACGTTGTTTTTCTCTATCTTTCTTTCGATATTGATTTCCAAGTGATACGTTACAAACTCATGATCCACAAATGTGGATAAATCGCAGTCAAATCCATTTTGCATATATATCTTCGGGATTACACATATCTCTCGCACGTTGAACCTATTATTAATAAAGCACTTGAAAGTCAATATTTGTCATATCAATGCATTCATATTCCCTTAGTGTGAAAGGGACAGCACAAATTTTACACCTCCCTCTTAGGTAAACGTAACACTCGATAATACTAATAATATAAATAGAAAAACAATATAAAAACTTCGATAATAAACAATTTTGTGGCCAAAACTAATAAACTATTTTGTGCTACAAATAAATTCTTTCGATTATGAATTCAATGTATATGCAGACTAAAGACGGATTTTCTACGTACTCGCGTGAGCTCATCGTTACTTACGAGTATGTATAATGCATTAGGCGAGAGCAGTCACACGCAAACCAATTTAAAACAAACCCTCTTCACTATTATTTTGGCTATATGAATCATTGTTTGCTCACATATTAAAGGTATTTAGATAGCTCGCATTGCGTTCAGTTGGTCTTAATTAAAACAAATTCAAGGTCGATTAGATGTTATTCAATGTCAATGGCTCAAGTTGTTAAAATGGCGTTGTTTCCTTTTGTCTGCCACTCATTTATGTAGAAAACATGTGTGACTTCAGCGTTAAGACAATACATATGGCTTTTGTATAAGTGGAAGATTGAGTAGCTATACCTATAACGTCAATGCCACGCTTCCTAAGCAAGGTGATATTTTGACGACTACCTTGGCGGCTAGTGGCATAACCACGGAAGAAAATTTATGTTATTTATGTTAAGCTTCATACTTGGCATTGCGTTTTAATTTGGTCGAGTATTACTCACTTGACAGTAATCGTTTCGGACGAATGTCGGACGTAGAACGAGGACAGGTCCCCAGATTGACAAAATACCTTTTCTAGATTGATCCCAGTGTGGCTTGCTTTGGTACTTAAGGAGTTCCCTAGTTTTCATTATTATTATTATTTATGAAAAAGAGAAGTATAATGTGGTGATAAAACATGCATGTCGAAGAGGGTTGGAAACCCTTGGAGAGCGTGTGAAGTCCCCAACCATTCGACTAACGTGGCGAACTATGGGTTAAACCTTTTTTTATGATACCTGTTGACGGGACGATCAAGTCTTGCGTCTGGTGTTAAGCGACACGCCTATCTATAGCAGTTGCAGTGACACTAAGAGCTTTAAATCGTAAATATCAGAGTGCCACTGCGTCTGTCACTCTGAGACATAAGTTGACAAGACCCATGTTCCTGTAATTTCACCAGCACATTAACCTTTCAAAACCGGAACGCAGTAACGCTCACATTACTGCTTGGCAGCAGAAACAAGTAAAGTGGTAATACTTCCCTAGACGAACTATTTCACAAGTAATTCTACTGTTACTAAATACCCTCTCCTTAGAGGAGACCCGTACCGAGCAGTGGGATTTATATTGACTTGACGGTGATGATAATGATTAGTGTCTTTTATTTATTTATTTATTTATTTATTTATTTATTTATTTATTCATGGAAAACCAACAGCTATGATACATATATTAAAAAACAACAAAAACTACAAACTATAGTGCGCGCGGAACTAGCTGGCCGCGCCTTAGGTATGTGAGCGGTGGGACGGGGAGGCGGGGGCACTTGATGTCATTACTCAGAATACTCAGTTCGGCGCCGGACTTCGCGGCGGCAACACACGTTGACAGTTCTGGCTAGTTTAGACAAAACGCACAAGAGATTGCAATGTCAAGATGAGTCCGCCGATAAAAAGACAATCTAAGGAAATAATATTTAAAGTGCATACGTTTTTTAAAAAACGGAAAGCCGATGTCAATAGTTTAGAATATAAAACTGATGCGAATATTCATAAATTAGTGGCAGAAGCAACCGGGATATCAGAACGAAGTGTAAGGAGAGTGATTGCTCAAAGTAAAACATCCTTGCAAAATACAGGGGAAGCAAAATTTTGTTCTCCACGAAGGCCAAAAGAGATAAAAAAGAAAATACAAGTTGATGATTTTGATTTAGGAGTGATAAGAAGAAAAATAAATCAGTTTTATACGGTACAGAAAACAAATCCAAGTCTACGAAAACTAAATGCTGTGTTAAAAGAGGATAATATTTTAGATTGCGGATTAACTTATTTAAGAGAACTTTTGCACAAACTGGGATATTCATTTAAAAAATGTAAATCGAAGAGATTCCTTTTATTAGAGAGACCAAACATTGTTGAATGGCGAGTGAAATATTTGAGGGCCATAAGAAAATTCAGAGAAGACAAACGAAATATATTCTTTTTGGACGAAACTTACGTTAACCAAAGTCATAATGTCCAAAAATGTTGGCAATCTTCGTCGGAGCCTGGTGTTTATGCAGATATAGGCAAAGGAAGGCGTTTAATAATAGTTCACGCTGGTAGTCGGAACGGGTTAGTTGACGATGCTCTGCTAATTTTTAAATCAGATTCAAAAACAGGAGACTATCATGGAGACATGAACTCTACAAATTTTTACAACTGGGTTGATCGAAAGTTAATACCTAAACTTCCACCTAACTCAGTCATAGTTATGGACAATGCAGCTTACCACTGTGTGCAAGTTGAGAAGAAACCGACTATGTCCTGTATGAAAATTAATATGCAGAATTGGTTGCAAAATCATAACGTGCCCTTTTCTCCCACGATGGTCAAAGCTGAACTCTTGGGCTTGATTAATACGACCCAATCAGAAAAAATATACACGATTGATGAACTTCTGAAAGGTGCAGGTCATACTGTTCTAAGACTACCTCCATATCATCCAGATCTCAACCCAATCGAGCTTGTGTGGGCAAATATAAAAAATTGCCTGGCCAGAGATCACATTAATGCTACATTGGACGAGAAAATTACAATACTAACAAGACTATTTTCTGAATTTTCTGCCGAACAATGGCAAAAATGCGACGACCACGTACAAAAAAACGAACAAGAATACTGGAATCATGATATGAGATATGATACTGTGATGGACGAATTCATTATAAACTTACAAGATGATTCTGACTCAAGTTCAGACAATTCAGAATCAAGTGATTCAGAGGATAATATGTCAGAGTAATTTCATATCTATAAATACAAAGTCGTGTTAGTTACACTAATTAATTAATAATAATTTCATAAATGATTCAAATATGTCGGAAGAATTTCATTTAATTTGTTTTTGGTTTATTTTACTTTTAATTGCAATGTACGGACAACAGCAAGTCCATCAATACATAAATGTCAAATTTATCCAATCAATTTTATACTCTATTAAGTTGAAAATCAATTGAGGAAATCTGACAGTTTGTGGCGGCCTGATGTGCTGCCGACTGTACATTGCAATTAATTAGATAGGTATAATATAAACTTGTAAAAGTTCAATTGGCTTTAATTTTTTCTTTTCAATAACTGAACAATTATTGTTCACGATATCTCGAGATTGGTCGTCACTGTCTAATCTCATGTGCGTTGCGAGCAGCAAGCAACCCGCCCCCTCACCCCTGTCCCTACCTAAGGCGCGGCCAGCTAGTTCCGCGCGCACTATAGCCAATTACAGGTTTTCGCCTATAGTAACAGAGTATAGTAAATATATTAAAGGTACCAGCGCTAATTTAAGTAGAACAAATACACAATAAAAGAAACTTAGCAAACTAAATAATTAATGCAAATTAACAATATCATAAAGAAATATTTAAAAAAAAAAAACATATATCATAAACAAGCTAAATAATCACTAAAAGTTAACCCTCCTGGCATGTCAAATAACTAAAACATCTATCAGTTTACGCTTCACTGCATGCACGCGGCAATTAAATATATCTATGTCAAAATCATTTATTTACTTTAAAAGATTATAAATAATAAATAACGCACCCCAACCCATATAGCGAAACCCAAACAGCGCGTGCTATGGACACACACATAAACAACCACAAATTACACCGAAACTCGTGACAAAAATAAATTTAGGCCATACAAATATCTTTGCTGGCCCGGGAATCTAACCCTGGGACCTCTGCGTGGAAGCATGGTAACCGTTCGGCCACAGAAGTAGTTTAACGTTCAGAGATTATAGTAGCCATATACGTATATAGAATTAGGCTTTTTAATAGTTTTGCTTCGAATATACCTAGTTACCACATATTAGAGTAGAGTAGCAGAAACGGTGCGAAACTGAAAAATGCAAGCCTGTAGAAGGTACGCAGCAAATGCTGCTATGCAAAGGGCATTTTCCACTTAATATCTACTGATAAGTTGGAGAATTCCTTAGGGTAGTCGCTGAGAGAGTCGTGGTAACATAGTCTTATCCACTACTACTTTATGTGATCGTGTAGCACATTTATCTATTCGATTCATTTATTTCCAGGGCTGGCTATGCGTATGGCAATGTCAAACAGCGACACCGGCGCACCACGTTGCATTCTCGCCAGACGGGGTGCTGTTCGCTACGTCCGGCATTAACGACCGCCTCGTCAAGATCTGGTACCAAAATAAAGGTAAGACTAATACTGTTTACATAACTCAATGACACATTCGTTTAAAAATACTAATAGTTAATATTTTAATGATGTATTTAAAAACATACCTTTACATTTGCGGTATATATGTTTGTAAAAAAAATATCGAGGCATGACCACTGACATAAGTCAGTTATGTTAAGTGTTATGTTAAGTTATGATAACATAAGCGACATTTTTACCTAAACAGCATTTTTTATTGCAAATTATATTTTAAATTATAACGGACAAGGACGTGTCGACATTTGCCACCAAAATTACATCAAATGGAAATTATAGCAAAAGCTAAGTTTATCGTCAGCTCAACTGTTTTTTATATTTTAGTGTAAACGACAGAATCATTATTAAAAAATCATAACGTAAACGACCCCACTTGATGTCGCAACCGACATAACACATCACTATTCGTCGTTTACTATAAACACAGATTACATAATATACTATAAACAAAGTGGTAAAAACGTGTTGCATCGTTGCTCAAAAATCTTTAGATAGAGATGGCAAAAATAATCAAAGCACCAACGACGTTACGAAATTAATTTTTAAGTACATTAAAGTTTAATTTAGTATCACACTTGTATGTAGAAATATTTTAAAAACTTTGTATTGTATATTTTTTTGGCGCTTACACTAAGTTGGCGGTAATGGCTCGATATGTTGTGATATGATTGCTAATTAATAGTTGCGTATAATTTTATTTATAGACATAAAATATTTGAGGAAAGTTACTTGGTTACCTAAACATATTTTTGGTATTTAATTATCAATAGCTATTGTATCTATAAAAATCTGTGCAATAAGTGCCATCTAGTTGATTTGTATGTTATCACTGGTAATTAGAGCAGTTTTGATAAATTGCATCTTGTCAATATAAAACAAATTAGTTACAAAAATAGCTATTTAATACTCGTCGCGACATCTGGTGTATTAATGGGTACTAAACACCCGACTACGTTGTCTTATATCTATATATTGTGTATGTGCGATTAGCAGTCCTCTTGTGTTATTGGTCCATGATTATGACGCCCTCCTTGGGCAGCATTGTCAACGAACACACCCTCATATGCGCACGCTAGTCTCCCTCACTTGCATCTGCAATTATTACGAATACTCGCTATGATTACTACGCAACGGGTTCCCTGGGCGCAGTTTGACTATATTCGAATCGAAATTGAAAAGTTTATTACTTTGAATCACTTTTCCTCTCATCATTTTTCACCTCCATCTCACCTGATGGGAAGTGACGATGAGGCCTATTCACTCCCGCCTTGAAAAGGCCCGAGTTGTAAATATGGAAGCGTAACGCTTCGTGTAAATCTTTGGAATATCCACAACATAGGGTTGGAACCCAAGCCTACGCCTAGTCCCCCGTGATGGAAAGGGGAAGGCGGAATTAAATCGTGTAACTCCATCGCACACTCTCCGTGATATATCTGTAAAATACCGATAAGCTTTACGGCGGTGTTCAAGGCTCTAAAAGTAAAACTAAAGAGCTCGCCGTAACTTGTAGCAAAATGCATTAGTCGCTGTTACCATATACGGTGAGGCGTCCATATTTTTCTTATTGTTGTTATAAATAAAAATAACATGTTCCAGTGCTGGTCCAAACGCACGGGGAGCACTCGTCACCCGAGCTGAACTATACGTTCATCTACGTTGCACACCCCCGAGCTGTTACTCATCTCTCATGGCGCAAGACCAGCAAGTATATGCCAAAGTAAGTACTCGCGAAAAATATATTTATAATAATAACGTGCTAGTCAATTGCATATTATATTGCCTGACTTAAAACTGGCGCATCACCTGTACCAGAATTACAACCTCCGGAGAAGCGCACTTTAAAGCTAGAGTCATTTTGAAAATCATGTTTTTTAAATTGACTTTACAGATTAATTGATTTTAAATTTGATACTTAATAGTCTATAAAAACATATTTTATCAGACGTATTGCAACGTCCATGGTCTCGAAGGGACTTACCTGACTGACCTTCGAGACGTTGCAATGCGTCCGAAACGTCTAAAATGTGTGAAATCGTTGAAGTAAATCAATAACCCTACGGACATCAAACTTGCAGTAGATTGCGAAATTTATTGCATTTCTATTCTGTAGGTGAAATTATGTACAGAAAGTAGAAAGAATGTACTTTGTAATAAGCCGCGTTGTAACGGAATTCGTTAAATAAATTCTTACAGGGGCAGCGTAGGCAACGTACTAGTGACGTCATGCGTAGACAACATCTGTCGCGTATGGGCGGAAACTCTCCTACCGGAGGACGAGTGGGGAGGAGGCGTTGTGACGTCACACTCGCGTTCTCCTCCTCGCCGACAGAGAGCCACTCACCGACATAAACATAGGTTTATGCAGCGTCTGAAACACATGAAGTGAGTTTCTAAGAAATTATTCGCTGATTTTTTTTATAAATTTAGTACAGTTGTACGTTCCCTTATTAACAAGTTAACAAAGAACACCAAGAAGGAACACGAGATTTTTTTTGTTATATTGAGCTTAGTTTTACTCTGTAAACCTCATTGAATGAATAAGGTAAAAAGGAACAAACGAGGATTCTGTCTCATTCGTTCACATAGATTCGTGGCTTTAATCATTACTTAGCCTCATTATCAACCAAAAAATATATGTGTATACCTATAGGATATTATAGCGTAAAGGTGTCAAAATAACGAAATCATATTGGTTGTTTAATTCGTCTGGTCATTTTAGTGGATAATTTATATTAAACCATTGTGATGTTATCTATTACTCAAAATAATAAATACAACGCGTAATCTAGCAGGGTGTTAAAAACGAATGCAATTGTAGAACCTGTTTCCACATCCGACGAAACGCCCAGTCGTCGAAGCAGCCGGGCGCGCCCATTCCTACTCTGCCTTCCACATACAGCGCTCACGACTTCCATAACCCTTACCACGCCACTTCCTACACTGGAGGTTAGTTGGTTTTTCTAGTTATTCTAGTCATTCATAATTCTATAATATTATGTACACCGGATTCAGCAGTGTCACAAGTCTAAAAGGCTGTGTGATATTTTTGTATTTTTCGTCCCATTCGTGCCGGTATTCACTTCAAAGGATGCAATAACATTGATATTCTTAAGCTACTTGTGGTCATGTACGTAGTCAGACGAGTTGCATCGCAATTGCAAAATAGCATTATGTCACGTCATTACGTCAACATCGTCGTGAATACACCACTACTGCCGACTGCTAGTATAGTAGCATTCAATCGGAATGCAGCTGATAATTAATTTAATAATATATAATTAATTTAATCGTAATTTTATTATATTAGATTATTTTCCTAGTTGACGGTATACAAATTGCAATGAGTTGCCGAGCACTCCGAACACTGGTATTACCTATTTATATCAAAATGCATGGGCTGTGACATTCCGTTGAAAACCGCCTAGCGGTCGCAGTTAATCAGAGCGCGCGAAGCGAAGCGAAGCGAAGCACGATTTGTGATGTACAAACGCCATCATCGTTTTCAAACTTTGGTCATCCGTAACAGCAGCTCTTGTAACTATTAAGAATTATTTTTTTAAATAAATTTTTAGATTAGTTCCAATTTTTTAATGTAATTTAGTAGATTTTTTATAATGTCAGGTGATGCGACGAACAAGTCGTGCGCCTGATTGTAAACTACACGCCTGTCCATAACAGTTGCAGTGCCACTCAGAGTTTTAAATCGCAAAGATCTGAGGGGCACTGCCACTGCACCCGTCACCCTCAGACATAAGTTGACAAGTCCCATGTGCCTGTAACTTGTATAAAGCATAGATTAGTTATTGTATTCGCCGGGTTTCGAACAAACCGACGTTTCGGGCCCTTTACAGGTCTCATGGTCACGGTTGACTGAGGTGGTACAGTCTTCAATCAAGTATGTCTAATATTAATGCAAACCACCCTATTTTTCACTATAGTTACAATGTTATTAATTAAATACCTTATTATTAATTTTACAAAGGAAACATTTTCTTCCAATACAATAATTTACGCTACATTAAGTTTTACAAATTATTTTATTGAAAGAATTTTATTAAGTTCAATTTATTATTAATTAATAATAGTTCGGTTTGTTTGAAAAAACAAATATACGCGATTTAAATCCGAAAAAACAGTTTCATTTCCTATAGTCATAGTTTACTTTTACTCCGTATCGCGACTGAAAAAAAGACGTTCAAAAATTATACGTTTTATTATACCTTAAGAACTTGTCTTTATACGTGTTTGTCATTTCACAGGTTTACACTTCCATTTAGCAGCATCAATAAATGCAGAAACAGATATCCCTTTAGTGCCGTCTCTGGCGGGCGGCGGGCGGTTCATCTTACACTGGCTGCATAATAAAGAAATGCACTTCACCAGTCAAGCCGAAGCAATATTACACGATCTTACTAAGAAGGTAGGCTCTGCATGTTCGTACTAGTTGTCAAGTATGGTTTTATAATAATATAAAGATAAATCTTGAGTTCGATTTTTTACGCAAAAGTAAGTTTTTTTTAAGAAATATAAATACGCATTTGACCTCGCATCAAACCTGATGAATAGTGAAGATGAGGTCGATGATGGAGATTGTTATGGCATTAGTTAGGTGTGCATGTTTCATCGTAGAATAAATAGGCATTCACTCTCGCCTTGAAAAGGCCCAAGTCATGACATTAAGTCCTTACTCATTGAAGCAAAAACATTTTTTTAAATGTTCTTATAATAAAATTATGCTTACGAAAAACTACTCCAATTCGAAACCGTTTGTTGCTGTTTCGATTGATATTTGGTAGTTTTGTCGAATGCAACTTTATTAAGTACATTAATTTAAGTCGCACAATCGAATGATGTTCGAATGATGTCATTCGATTGACTAGAATTCTAAAAATCAATGTCCTTGAGGAACATTTATTATTGATTGGATAATAAACAAATTGATTAAATAAACATTGCTACTTTATACTGTGTATGTGATATTATATGTGAAAATAAGCGTGTACTATAAGAAATGTACCGATATTCCAACTAAATTCAAATATCCGTTATTCCGAAAACCGATTTATAATTAAACCGTTACGCTTTCAAGTAATTTTGATGCATTTCACAAAGTCAAAATTAGCAATGCAATCTATAGAAAAAACACAGTTAGTTATTTGGTTATTTTATTTGCTTTTGTAATTTATATTTACGATTCATTTATATATAAATTAAATACTATACAACTGTACAAAATATCACTTTTAAATGATAACTGTGATAACACAATATATTTGTTTAGTGAAAATATGATACAAAATCCTGTTTTTACACTTTACTGCAATAATTTTTACAAGTTATTATTATATAGTACTGCATGATTGACAGCCGCGCTGTCTGTCGAACATACGAAGACAGTTGCGCGATTGACGCTCTGTATGCGATTTTAATGCCCTATAGGTGCGAACACTTTTTAACGCGAACCCGACGTCCATTTGTTAGTAGGCCAATGTGTGTTACTTATTTCTTTTGTTATGGGAAGAAATATGACGATGGCAGAAACTGAAGAAAAACCAATTCTGGCAAAACGGAAAATTATGATGAGAAATTATATTTAAAGAAAATTGTGGGTCGCAAACGCAACGACATCATAATTTTCTATTTGTAAGTTGACTAGAAGATATTGCTACTAAGCAGTAAAGCCGCCTTACGTTTCTGTGTGGTCGTTGTTATTTATACAATGCAACAGGTTCATTCATTAATTCATTTTATCAGTTGTTAGTCAATTCCGTCCACACAATTATCATTATACATTTTTCACAAGTGGCGCTGACGTCACAACCCACTATGAAGGTCTGCAAGCACTTAGAGAAATTCGTAATTCGTGCTGACTCAGTCTATAGCTTAGTTTAGTAGCAGTAGAGATCCTTCTGAAAGAGTTTGTCCAGGGAAGTACTGCCACCTTACCTATTTCTACCGACAAGCAGTAATGTGAACATTATTACTAAGTTCCAGTTTTGACGGGTAAGGCTGCTAGTGAAATTACAGGCACATATATGGGACTTGTCAACTTATGTCTCAGGGTGATGGGCGCAGTGGCAGTGCCCCTCAGATCTTTGCGATTTAAGGCTCTGAGTGGCATTGCAACCGTTATGGACAGGCGTGTAGGTTACCATCAGGCGCACGACTTGTTCGTTCCGTCACTTGATATTATATAAAAAAAAAGTTGATAAGAGCGGTGGCCCCGCTGTGACTGCTGGTTTTTAAAAATTTTTCTTTGTATTTTTCGATCTTTGTAACAATAGTAATAATATTTCAGATATTAGACAAAGAGGAAAATGAAGAAGGTGGATCCGGTTCGGACCATATGATACATCCGGAAGGAGAGAATGAATCGAGTATGTAACTATGAGAATAAAAAAATGCTTTAAAACTATCATCATATTTAACTAAATATACATTGTATTGTTTGTAGTTATTGAATAACACATAACCGTAGTTAACGTTGTCCTTGAAGTTGTTTAGCTTGACAATTTTGTGAGTGTTTCCGAAAACTTTTAATATATTGGATTCAGTTTAGTTGGGTAATTTGCAGTCAGTTTTCTCTATCTAATTTCGGTGGCAATTTTTATTATTTAAGTATTCTAGAATATTATCATTAAGTATTGTGGCTTGAACAAGCACCTGTCAAATATTGTGCAGAGAGAGTGTAGATTGTGCCATGAAGCGGACGAAACTCCCGTTCTTTTTCTCACCCAATGTTACCCGCTGATGGGCGTACGAAGCTCCATACTGGGAAGACACTTGCCACAACCAGAGGACATAAAATCTGTCGTAGCCAGAAAAGTCCTTCAGTTCTTCAATGCTGTCGGCCTTGGCTCCGAACTGTAGTTAGTGGTGATCACAATAGATCAGTTGATAGTCGCAGTGATGAGGGGCTGCATATGCCCCGAATGAAGCCGCCCTAATGATAATAACAATTGTTTTAATACTTGGGTGTTGTAATTTGAAATATTATTTAAGATTTCACGACAATATACTTGTATAACATATATTTATACCCGAATACTTGTATAACAATAATTGCCACCAAAATTAGGTCGAGAAAACTAACCTGTAAATTACTCAATAACTATGTTAAATATTTTTCACGTTTTCAAGAACTATCTGAAAATAATAATTTCGTCAAGTAACCAACTTCAAGGTTCAGCCTATAATATTCTCCATTAACTTGTCAAGTGAAAGCTACAGCAAACTAATGTAAGCAGTTAAGCATAAGCCTAACTAATAAACTAATTACCTAGGCTACGCTTCGTAACGCTTCTTGCCTATTTCATGCTGCAATAGAGCATTCAGGACATAGACGGCTGAGCCATCACCTTACTAAAGTGCTGTCTGAGGATAATAGTAACAGTGACGAACAACCAGGTAACATGAAACACCTCTATACACTCTACTTTCATGGTCTTCTTACATGGCTCTTAAATTCATTACCATGTAGTTTCCCTGAATCAATTCTTCTAGACCTTATTCTTAAATAATTACAGAATATATTTATTAAACAAAACAACTTAGTCGTCGATCGATTTATCGATATAATATAGTCGACACTATTTGCAACCAAATTAACGAATTCAGCTACTTATCGGATATTGGTCTGGCCGTTAGATAAACCAATTTAGGGAGCGTATTTTTGTAAATTGATCCCGGTGTAGGTGATCTGTGTAGTCCCTACGGATTTAATTTCTTTACTCTGGTATTCAAAGTAAATGGACGCTTACAGATTTAAGTTCGGTCATTGACTTTAATCTTAGACGAATAAACCCTGACAGTACATAACATTCATACGCAAAACATCTTTGAGTGTCATAGTTACAAAAAAACTGATATAGCTTGCTGTCCACAGGTAATGGCAACCACAGTCACCCGAGTCTGTCGAACACGACGTCAATAAACTCAATAGCGACTGACGTCACCTGTACCCATCTGCCAGATTCACTCGATGCTAAGATAGAGTCGCTCTTACGTGATTGGCATCAAAGTCCGGATTTGTTGTTTTCCATACATCCTGTTGATGGAAGTTTTCTTATATGGTGAGTTATAACTACAGTACCAGCACGCTTTGATGACCGTTTGGACAGATTAAAATAGTGAGGTCAAATCTCAATTCATTATCGACAAAAATATAATAAAATGCGAGTCGCGTCTATAAGTTTTTATATTCATAACTTGCATTACAAGGTAGCTGATTAAAAAGTTTTAATAAAACGAAAATAAAAGTGTTTACTTATATCGTCAATTCGAAACTACTTTGAGTTTTGATGTGAGTTTGCCAGAGGTAGAAGTTGTGCTGGACAGCGATCCTATTAGTGACGATCGTATTAGAGTTCATTTTAAAAATTTAGAATTTCGAAAAACAAATGCCTACACGGTAAAAACAGATTACTTAAAACTAGACAAATTTCTTTGTACGAAGACAATTTTATTAAATCCAAGAAAACGATCCTCTCCCTATAGACGCTAGAGAATAATTACTTGATAATAGTAAAAAAACGTCTCAAAAGTGTATTTTAGTTCTAAGACAGAAATATTTAATCCAAGAGCAAATTAATTTATTTAAGTCATAAAGCTACTCTAGATTCAAGAAAATATTTATTTGTTACTAGAAATTTCTGATTTTGACTTGAAAAAAAAAGAATGAAAATTGAGAGATAATTATTTAACTGAAGATTTATGTTTTCTATGTTTAAGAGAAGTTTGATTTGATTCTGAAACCAAATTTCTTAAATTATGACTTTTGGTTCCGTTATATCAAAGCAACTTTCTGCTATTAATAAGTCCATTACAATCTTAATGTAAGATTTTACCGTCTTGGGTTAAAATGTGGGGTATTTTTGATTTAAGTCATTTTATTTGTTGAAAATAAGGCTCAATTTATATTGCGGCGGAACGGAATGGAAGCGAATTTTTGT
>NW_020654289.1:17830887-17862315 GCF_003589595.1 Hyposmocoma kahamanoa
TTCACAAATTTAAACAAAATAAAATTGCAGGCTTAAAATACTTGACACAAAACGACTTAAATAATAAAAAGATTATTTAGGAAATAAATTAAAAAACGTTTATTTTTCGTACACGTATACAATACTGGCATAATATTAGTAAAATACAAAATGAATTATTGACATGAAAAACTTTAACATAGAAAATTAAATTAAAACTCACAGAAATAAAATTCGTGTCCCTACATACATATGTGCATATATGTGTGACAAACCATAATTCAATAAACCTTAGGGCTTGTTTACGTAACTTACTTATTTTATATAAATTTGCACTGCAACAACCCTTCTGAATAATTTAAACAATCACACTAAAACAGCCGAAATCAAAATAATAAATCTTCATACAGCGACTGTACCTACTCATAACACTGAAATAGCTTTGGATTTGCACGTACTCGTTTTGTCGACATCACAGTACAATATAATATACATCAAAAATCAACTTTAACATAGGAATCCAATTTTACTTTATACAGTACAGAAATTAAATTTGTGTACAAGTCTACATACGCAATAGTACGACTACGTGTTGTTTGTATTACTTTATATGCTCTGAAATGAGCATTATAATGAACAATATCTAAAGAAAAACATTTAAATAATATGTCATTAGTACAATGATTAATCATTATTTTGTTAACAATATAATATTTGGGAATATCCTCAATTATATCTTGTAGCAAAACATTATTTACGGTATACCTAATTCCGTTTAATTCACACCAATCAACATAAATGCAATTGTCTGCACCACAGTGGCCTTCATCAAATTCATATTTACCATACAAAAGATTATCCGTCAAACCTTTCTCAGTTGCATATCGAAAACTTTGTTTTAGTTGACAACGTTTCATAACAGATTGAGGAAGATCTTTTCGTGATGTTATTGACTGACAAACCTTTTTTAACTCTTTGTGTTTCGCTTCGTATTTAAAAGCACTTATAAGTATAGGCGGCCCAATTTTTTTTATAATTGTAGGGTAATGAATAAGGAAATGATGTTTGGGTTTTAATTTACTTTGAAATAAATTAAGGTATTGCTGGTGATGTTCTTCAATAATACTTTTTAAGTAATCTATTAGGTCTGAAGTAAACGAATGTGAAGTGAGAACATTTGTTATTTCCAATAATATTAAATAATAGTTCCAAACGGGGTCGTTATTTTCAACTAAATCTCCAACCACAAAAGCAAAATTTCTTGTAAGGCATAACATTTCAGAAGCAGATATAGTTAAACTTTTGTTTAATAAGTGTTGATTATTGATTGGTGGTGGTGTGTTTTTCTCATTAGTATTGTACTTAAAGTACTTTATCCTAGAATTCAGATGATCTAGTGAGAAATATCCTTTATCTATTAGACTTCTAATTACAAGGGCCATTCCATACCTTAGTACCCCTTCCGTAAGATCATGCATCACATCACATGTAACATTATTGTAAATATGAAAATATTTCAAATTATTCCAAACACATATTTCTTTAATTCCTATACGATTTTCAACATGTTGATTGTATTCAGAAGGCATTCGTAGATTATTTAATTCACACGATTGGGTTTCAGATTCAGTTTTGGTAGTCAAACAAAACCTGCAGAAATATGTAGCCATAAAGCTTTCGAAAAGTCCTAATATGCCGTGGAGTCCTAAGTTATCTCCAGATAAAGTTATTAATACAAATTTTACTGTAATGATATTTTTGGACAATAAAACACCAACGCCAACTTCTTCTAAAAACTTAAGTTCTTCAATTAATTTGTTAAAAATTGCCCCATTGCCAAAAAATACTCTGTCCTTTGAATAAAATACTTGAGTCACAAAAATATTTTCTAACCTACTTGATTGTTCTGGCGGAATAGTTGCAATAGAAATATAAACTGCACCTAACTTATATTCGCCAGCGTGGCTTCCTAGGGCATTGCCACTTTCAAAATCATCAAAATACAAAATTAAAGGGATAACGATACTATCTTTGTCTATATTAGCCGAAAGTTCTTTCCACAACGATCCTTGAATCACATTTCGAATCACATCACCGTTACTTACATTACTCTCGTCCAAAAGCATCTGTTGATAATTAAGAATGTGAGAAAGTACTCCAGGTAAGTTTAAAAAATTGCTTAATGTTTGTCTAAGTGGTGTCATGTAAAGTTTTCTTTCCTTTAGCATCATTGTTACATCATTATTTTCACTACGTCGATCTTTGACAGTTCCGATCTTTACTTCTACAGGGGCTACATAATACTCATTGTCAACTAAATTTTTCAAGCGCTTATATTCTGTATCGTAGTCTTTAAATATGTCTGGTAATGCTAATATCATTTCTAGTACAATAATGTTTCTTTTAGTGGCATCTATATGTTCGTTATTAACTGTTTCGTGTATATTTGAAGTGATGTTGTGGATTAAGGTTTGAACTAATTCTATCAAAGTTTGTATTAAAGATCTTGGTAAACTAACAAACCCATATAAATTGCATACAAATATATTTAAGTATGATTTTACAGATTTTATAAAAGATTCATTTCCAGTGTCTTTATCATTCGACGGTGATGTGTCAAAAGATTGGTGTGTATCATTGGTACTTGGAAATGAACTTTGTTCGGACAGGATGGAGTTACTGATATTAATACTATTGTCACAAGAAGTACTATTCCTATTGCGATTTGAATTGTAACACGTTGTTAAATGATTTTTAAAACGATTTTTTTTATCATATGTTCTTTTACAACTCTCAAAAGGGCAGACAAAATAGTTACCTATTTTATGGATAGTTTCTAAATGAAAAATGTATTGCTTAAAATCATGAAGTATTTTGTGACAGTAATTACAGTTCAAATCCATTTTGACAATAAGCGAAACACAGAGAGTTTTAGTCGGAGATTGATCAGGTTAACAATATTGTAAATATCACTTGTAGCAATTATTGTTGCATAAATTGTCGTAACTGAGTTAGAAGTGGTAAGAAAATTCTTTCTAATTGAAAGTCTGTGTATAAACTGTTTTTTTTTTTTCAAAGAATAGCATGAACAACTCAATTGGGAGTGGGCCCTGCTCTGATTGAGTTTATGAAACCTTGAAAGTGGTGTTTAGCTAAATCACATATTCAAAACGTCAATTATATACGGTACGACGTTATCGTACTTAGTTTCTATATTATATACACATCTTTGTATGATCAAATATAAATGGTCGCCTGCTCTGGGATATCTAACGTTGAAGGTATGGTAAAGTTTAAAAAAGAGTATCAAAAGCTTTTGTTATGGTTAAAAATTGATATCTTACATCATCTACTATTAGTAACGGTGAACCACACTCTAGCAAAGATCCCTGGAGTATAACATAGGGTTGAACAGACAATTTCTTGCTTGTCGCCTTTTGTTTTTGTTCTTTGATTACTTGGTCTATATCGCCAGCATTCTAGAAATTAAGATAGTATTAAGAGTACATAATGAAACATAATAAGTAGCCACAACAGATTTGTGAGCCAATCTTTACCACAAAGTAATATTATAAATGAGGCATACGAGGCATAAATATTGAAAACAAAAAATACATATATATATATTATATACAGGAGACAGTTTTATATATATATATATACCTACTCATCCGTAGAACAAAGATCTATATGTGCAAGACTACTTGTTCTCAGGACATAGTACATTTCGTTTGTTCTTCTTCGCTGTAAATGTCAGATCGACTGTTGTTGGATTTTGTATTTTCGAAACGAAATAAGATATATAAATTGTCAAAACGCCTTTACACAGGCCTTAGTTTGAATAACGAAATTATTCTCGTAACGTACTTATTCTCTTTTCGTTATATAATCATATCGGACTTCGGATGAGTCGACATATATAAATTCCTCCGTGGCCGAAAGGTTACCATGCCGAACTGTCAACGCAGAGGTCCCAGGTTCGATTCCCGGGCTGGGAGAAATATTTGTATGGCCTAAATTTATTTCTCTCGTGAGTTTGAGTGTAATTTGTGATTGTTTATGTGTATATCCATGGCACCCGCGACACAGGGTTTCCCTAGGGCGGGGCTATTAAAAAAAACATACCGGCACACAAATATATAAGGAGTCAATTGCTTCCTGAGTAGTGAACTTAATTTTTTTTGAAATTCTTCCCTTTGGAGGCACCAGATGTGCGAGTATTTTAAGCTCAGCAGGAAGTGTTACTGTAACAATTGAAAATAATATTATACAATTTTATCTATCAAATTTAGCCACTGTAGCGAAACTCTATACCACTCAAACTGTAATCAGACAACGTAAGCCTCTAAACTAGATCTAAATATTTCGAAGAGAAGAAGGAAAGACATTGTGGTAAAAGTACCTCAAGTAAATACAACATTTGCAAACAGACAATTCAATCGATCGGCCCAATCGATCCAATCGATCGGACGGACGGACGGACGAACGCACGCACGCACGCACGGACACACACGCACACACTGACACACGGACGGACGGACGGACGGACGGACGGAAGGACGGACGGACGGACGGACGGAAGGACGGACGGACGGACTTCGGGCGGGCTACGGACGGACGGACGGACGGACGGACGGACGGACGGACGGACGGACGGACCGACGGACAGACGGACAGACGGACCGACGGACAGACAGACTAAGTTAAAAATGTTAAATGTGAATTTATAGCTATGGAAGAGCGGTACCTCCTGACACTGACGCTTGACAAGCTTAATAGAAGATACCATCCACTGTTAATGTAAAGTTAATTGCATTACTGAAATAAACATTTTCTTATTATTATTATTATTATTTATTTTACTAATTCTATCTCAAGCTTTATAAAATTAAAAACGGACACTTACAATCATTATCTAAATTTTTCAGTGACTCAATAAGGTTCAAGATCCTTTCGTCTCTGTTCGGTTTAAAAGCAATAATTTTTTCGAAAAATATTTTCCAATTTAAATAAAAATTCAGCCCTTTTTCTGGATACAACAAGTCGAAGTCAATGTTTATCTGAAAACAAATATCATAGTTGTCAAAATGATTGGTCTGCGTCAAGATGGATAGCTCAGAAATAAAACGTAAAACATATGAAAACAGATTACATACCAATATGTCACTTCTTTGGTCTGATAATATTTTCCAGTCTTGTAGAAACTCATGAACGCTCTTGTGTTCACTTTCTTTTCGAACTTTAAATGTATCTTTCCATTTTTGTATTACTTCACCCCATGGTTCGGTGTTATTGTTGAGAAACAGTATATCTCTTAAATGTAAATCTAAAAAAAATCATGTTAGTGTTTCATTTTATCCTTATTGAAATGTTTTGTAAGACTTTCATTATTTACCTGCATTTCAATCAGCTGACAAATGCCTTTCCCACGTAAGTACCTGTTCCTATCTAATAATAATAATATTATAGATTTTTTTTAGATAGAGGACATAGTAACAAAACAACCTATTGAAAATAAACATTAGTTCAGCAAAATTCAATAGTTTAGAAGTCATGATTATTTATGTACATTCAATAGCACATCAGACCACACATTTTTATTTGAAAATCGCCTCCAGTGCAACGGAACAAGATACATCAATGTGTAACTTGATACGTTACCATCCATACTTTTTCAATATTTTCTACTCTAGTCATTAAAACCACCACCAGTATCATAATCGTTATTCAAACAATTTTAACTTAATTTCTCAAAAGAAAACATTGGTTCAGCTCAGATTTACATGAAATTATTCTCAAACCTATCTATTTATCAGAAGTTCTCTATACATATGTTTTTAAACATTTTCTTTTTGTGTACATTATGACCATTAGAGAGTTAAAATTGTAGAAACTCATGAACATGAATTGACTAAAAAATAACGGAGCAATCTAAGAACAAACACAAAAATGGTTCATTGCATGCTAGCTACATGGTTACTACTACTTTAATACCAAATTTCAATTAATTTAGTGGAATAATTTTCAAAATAGACTAGTTTTAAACTTTTGACTAGAGTAGAAAATTTTCAAGAAAGTACATAAAAAAATCATAACTTAAGCTATTGATTTTTGCTAAACTAATGTTTATTTTAAATGGGTTGTTACTCCTATATGTAGAAAAATTTTTGGACTACTGTAAATGGGGCCCACTTACAGAGGATTTAGAGTTACATTTACCTGTATTAAATACCCAGAATGATGCGACTTAGAATACCTACTCTCAAATACCTAAATAGGTTCATAAATTGCTTTAACCCAGTGAAAGTCAGTGGGTTTAATTGCAAGCCCATTTAAAAAAAAATTACCTTGCAAACCTTGAATATACTGTCTTTTAAACGGTGGAGCATTTTCTAGAGTGCCAGATTGTCGCTTGTGTGTGTGGTCTCCATATTTATACAGAAGGTTACGGACTTTGTCCACCAATTTTCCTCGTGCTACTGTAGAACGTCCATTAAATGAATTATTTTTTTTTATAGGTTTGGTAAAATAAGTGCCTATTGACTCCTTTGGAAACAGTGATATTATTTTCGCAGATATAATATTATATTCTTCATAGGTTATCCGGCTAAAAAAATTTTAGTGATGTATTATTTGGAAGTGTAAAAGTAATCAGAACACAGTATATACTTACTAATATATACAGTATATACTTACTAATTGACAATGTATGTGTATATATGTTTTATAATTATATCGGTCAACTGGTTTCTCTTGGTATTATTGAGAAAACCATATGTTTCATAGTATTTTAAAATACTATTGCCACCTGCTGACGTATGCAGTAGTGTCTCCAAATCAAAATGTGGAAATGTTTTTCTAGATACACTTTTGGTTGTTTCCAAGACGTCGACCACTTGTAGTTCATCTAATGAAACTAATAAACCGGCATCACTGGTGCTTGTCTCAAATTTACTGGAGGTGGGAGTAATAATGACTTGATCATCAGTTGATTCAGATACTGCATCTGTCGTTGCCTGTAAAGTTAAAAAAATAGACTATTTTGTGTATTTTATAGTCAAGCTATGTTAAGATAGTCAGTATGAAAGCACTTTCAACTAAATTTTTTAACTTAAACATACAGGTCCCTCACCTGTGCAGTAATAAGCTCCCCTATCTTTTCCTCTAAAGATAGTCTAGTCCCCATATGTGGGCATAATTCTTTCAAATTGTCTAGTTTTAATTTGGGGAAATGTTCAATCGTTATACCATTCTCTGCAAAAGTAGTCAAGTTTGTAAATAAAGTCAAATTAAATCAAATATCTTTTTATGTATTTTACTTCTAGTTTAATAACACATACACTGAATATACCCCGCACTAGGGAAACCCTGTGTCGCGGGTGCCATGAACACACACATAGACAACCACAAACTGCACCCAAACTCACGAGAGAAATAAATGTAGGCCGTATAAATATTTCTCCCGGCCCAGGAATCGAACCTGGGACCTCTGCGTGGCAGTCCGGCAAGGTAACCGCCACAGAGGCAGTTAAAAGTTAGTTTCTATTGTAAAATGCTAATTGTCGAAGTCACGCATTTCAAAGGTAGATACATTATTTTTAATAAACAATGACGACATTAAATCGGGATTCTAAACAGAGATTATTTACATAAAAACTCATAAATTAAATAATCCCATGTTTAAGTATACTGTATACCTATTTCTAGGAAAAGTTCGTCTAAGATCCCTCCATTTTACGCTTACATTCAACGTTACGTACAAAATATCATCATGCGCATAAAAATGTAATACTTACACAATTAATTCATAATAACATCAAATCACTCACCAATAAAATTGGTCACTACAACTTCTGGTATATTCCACGATTCCAAAAGTTCTTTCAACGAATCCATTACTGTTTCCACAAACAACAAATAGAAAAATCAGTTCCTTTTTAAGATTTTATTCTCCTTGCCTTACCTTTTTAAGATTTCAAGTAAAACTAAGTAAGTATAGTTCACTTTGCTTCACATTTTAAATATTTGGCTATTGATTTATGGATGGCTTCTTCAATCGCAGATACCACGGCCACGGAGACGGAGCGCGCGCGTTTTCAACATGTCACGACATGATTGAAAATGACAAAGCAAAATGTTGCCATAAAAAATGTATTCTCGAATTTAGAATATTACTCTTATTAGCAAAATAACTTTTTTTTTGCCTAAGAAAATATTTTCTTAAAATACATCCAAGAAATTGGGGATTCATTTGAGATTATTTAGATTTGATGTAAGAGGAAAAAATTTCTTGATGTAAGTAATGTCCAATTAATTGATTAGAAATGAAATAAAATCTTGAAGTGAACGTATTTGTCTCAAAGTTAGAATAAAGTTAAGAGTAAAATTGTATTAGAAAAAGATAAGCAGTATCTTTGTAATGACAATATTTTATTACTTTAAATAAATATGTTTTCAGAATTAGCAAATATTTTGAGAAATTGCTCTTTCTTATTAGTAGAAATCCTTTTTTTCTGTGTAGTTGTGTCGTAAAATTATACATCCGTAAATTTTACTGCAAGTCACTATTTACAACAGTATACATCGTCGAGTATATGTACATCAATTAGCTCCTTCAACGTAGTTATGAATTGATACGAAACTTGACGAGCGACCAAGCATCAAAACGGCCATCACAGCGTGCCGGTACTTTAGTTAGACTAGAATGATGCATAATATGAGAAAGCTTTGTACTCTCAACTAGTATAAAAACATTGTCAGTAATTAAATATGTCTTTAAAAAGGCGCTAAAAACGAAAAAGTGCAATAAAAACGTTGCAATTAATAAGATTACAAATATACAGGGTGGTAAATTTATAATGGCGCAATTTTTTTTTTGTCAAGGACATCCATATAAACGCAAACTATTTAACTACTGATTGTCGCGGACCTCCGCGAAAATCAGTAGTTTGATAGTTATGTTTTTTCTCAGTTTTGTTTTTTGTTGTCTTGTTTTGCAGGTTGATATTGATCATTAGTCATCCTTAAACAATTATTCTTACCATTAACATTAATAACTATTTGGGAATAATCTCACCAAATTTGATTCGATTTAGTGATTCGATTTTCAATCTAGTGGTTTCCAAGACAAAAAGAGGCATTTTGAGAAAAAAAGTCAACTTCTAAACTACTGGTTTTCGCGGAACATACATTGCGTTTAAATGAATCCTTGACATGTCCTTGACAAAAACAAAATTTTTGGATCACTATAAATTGACCACCCTGAATATTGATCTCATTCAATACTGTTGTTTAATCCAGTTTCTGTTCTGAAATGGCGCGCGAAATTACTATTTGTTTATTTTAGTATTGATGGGCCCTGTGACTTTCTACTTTGGGACGTCTTATAAATATAATATCGCAAATTCATATTACGTTTACAAACAGGGTCTGCGAGTGGTTAGATGAACTCCAAGCCGGAGCAATCCGACAAGCTCAAGTATCGTTCTCAGCTCGAATACCATCGGCGTTTCCGCTGGGCGACGCTACCACGATGTGCACCCCCGCTGCGCTATACCATGCCGCCGCGCAACCGCTCTATGTACGGCATCGGACTAAACCCGTCATGCCAGGTATATTGTCTCTTTACACCTGTTCTACTCCATGTACCTGTTTTAACGCTTATTCACCGCAATACTATTCAAGGAAATAATGTTTCCGAACAAGTTTTAAGTTTTTACGCGATTTAAACCTGGAAAAATAGTTTCATTTCCTATGTGTAACAATCGCGAAAACCTAAGAACTCGATATATATGTATGTACAATTTAAAGAGTAAATTTAGCGATGGAGTTGCAAATGTCAATAAGCGGCGATGACCACCTTCAATCCAACGACTCTTCTGCTCGTTTGCCTCACATTTTACATAAAAAATGATATAAAGCAGAATAAAAGCTAAGAACAAATAAATGTAATGTACACACGCCAGCACATCTAG
Organism: Hyposmocoma kahamanoa; assembly: GCF_003589595.1. Lineage (NCBI taxonomy): Eukaryota > Metazoa > Arthropoda > Insecta > Lepidoptera > Cosmopterigidae > Hyposmocoma > Hyposmocoma kahamanoa. The sequence goes on from NW_020654289.1 coordinate 17,840,841, forward strand.
CTACACTTTCACGTATCTTTTTCCGTTGCGCTGGAGGCGATTTTCGAACAAAAATGTGTAGTCTGATGTGCCATTGTCCGTACTTTATGAAAATTTTACACACATTTCAAAAATAAATGAAAAAGATGTTTTTACGTGCTAGGTCAACCTCACCTACAGCAATCTGAAACAGTCACCACTCCTCTAGCAAGTGTACAGGAAGAGAAAGAAGAGAACGAATGGCTTCCAAATGAGGAACACAATGAACCTCAAGAAAATGGTAAGTTGATAATTCATGGTAATAAAATCTTAGCCATCTTGTCGAACCATTTCTGGTTTTCCTTGCATCTTATCTTACTAAATTCTCTAATAATATTGATGTTTGGAGATATATTTGTAATGTTTGTTAGTTGTCCATCATACTTTGATAGATTAACGAATCCAAATAGAATTTGTGTATAATCTGGGAACATAAATAATCCTGAGTTGAAATCACGATGGAAACCTAACGAAAGACGTTGGTCACGGTTGACTGAACCGAGTTGAGTCAACCGTGACCATGGGACCTGTAAAGGGCCCGAAACGTCGGTTTGTTTGAAAAAACAAATATACGCGATTTAAATCCGGAAAAATTGTTTCATTTCCTATGTGTAACAATCGCGAAAACCTAAGAACTCGATACTAAAGAAAGACTGTTGTTTTACATCTAGGCGCTCGCGAAGAAAACAACAATGAAATGCAAAGAAAGACAAGCGTGGTCGCGGAAGACCTGGGAGAGAATCAAGAAGGGGACGTGTTGGACTCTGCGCCTGTCATTTCAATGGTCACCAACCACACTAATGGAACACTCAATCTTTGGCAGCTTACCTTTGATGACAAGTCAAAGTTTTCTCAGGTGAATGAAGTTTTCATTTTTAAGCTTCTATATATTTGTAAATATTTTTTTGGCAACACAAATTATTTTACTAATAATAAAATTCAATAGATTCGTTTAAGGACTTTCTAAGTAACTATCTAATCCTTTGTGGATCCATGCTTAAAGTACCCTCTGATTGGTAGTGATCCTTCAAGCACATATAGAAATTCTTTAGATCTGCTGCCTCGGTCTGTAGCTTAGTTGGTAAGAGTCGTGGCCCTGGTTTGGCGACAGCCGCTGATTCGAATCCAGTCAGGTCGAAGGATTTTTTTCTTTGTGTTGCTTGATCTTTGTATCAATAACAAACTAATGGAGTATTCCACAAAAACATATTAATATCATCGTAGTAACATGATATTCAATAAAATAAATATTAAAGTTTGTAAAAGTTTGAGAGAGAACCAGAAAGAAGTTAATGATTGACTTTTCAGTGATACGTAATCCTAAAAAACTTGTTTCAAATATTTTTTTAGGTGCTGTCTATTGGCCACGCTTCGAGAGCGTCCGGCCATAGGTTTAGGGTTAATGACATCACATGCCATCCAGTATTACCGTTATTGCTTACTACTAGCCATCATAATATCTCAGGTGAGTTTTATTTACTAATGCATAAAGAATTATATTAAGAAAAGATGTATGGATTCTATTATCATGAAATTAAAACGTTCATTAGATTTGATACATTTTCTTTCTTCAGATAATGAAAGAAACACGCTCCAAAAAGACGAGGAAACACCATTGGGCGGTCTATGCTCAGAACTGATCATGTGGCGAGTGGAGTGCGTAGGACCACTGGGCAAGTCGGGCGGAGTATCCGAGCTCGCTCGAGTTAATTCGCCGCATCTGTCGGCGTTCAGCAATGTAGCGTGGTTACCTACTTTATTACCAAGGTAGGAGAGACTAATCAATATTATTTTGTATCGCTTATCTTCCCTCTCGCGACTAACACGTTGCATCTATAGTCTGTCTTTTTTGAAGATGGAGTAAAATGACGGTTCATTGCGCAAAAGTGTTGCCCGCTTACAAGCAGCTAGTGATTGCAATCGATAAGCATTCTGTCGACTATGGACAGAATGTTGGTTATGCTTATGCAATAAATAGCCGAATTTGTGTCATTCGAATCATTATCGGCCCGTTATTCATCCAATCAAAGTGGTACAGGTTAATTTGAATAATTGTCAATCTTTGTAAGTTCTTACATTCTTACACTGCATTTAGAACTGTCTAAAATACAAAGGAGACATATTTAAAGTTTTATATTTTAATATAACCAAGTCCGCCTGTTCTTGTTATAATATATGAACAAGAATTACCAATTGTCAAAATAAGAAACGTAACATTCACAATTCAGACATTTTTGGCAAAATTTTACCTTCTCTCACAATCTATCGATAAAACTGTCGACAACAACTACATGACTATTTAAAATTTTATGAACAATGGTAACCTTGCAAATGTCATGATACTCCGTCTTCAAAAAAGACAGACTTGAGCTGTAGCTCGATGAGTAGTTCTATCAATCATTCATATACAGGTTGTCCGACGACTGTGCGACACGCAGGGAAAGAAACTTAAAATATTATAAATAGGATATTTTGCTTCATGGAGACATCATTTTAATTTTTAAGGTAAGTAATACTGCATTCAAAGGGTTTTTAAAAAGTTGCTTACCTCATCTGGTAATTAAACCGACCAAATGTAAAAAAAAGTCATTTCAAGTTTGGTTCTTTTTTAAATAAATTGTATATGTAATTGAACAGTGTTCCTTTAATTTATAATACTGTTACTTAAAAAAAAATTCTTATTGAAGCAACTTTTGAAAAATCTTTGAATGCAGTTTTACTTACTATTAAAAATAAAATAATGCCTTCATGAAGCAAAATATACTATTTACAATATTTAAAATACTTTCCCTTCTTGTTGCGTAGACGTGGACACTCTGTATATAAATAGTATTACGCTTAGTGCAGAATGTTGCCTTAAAAATTAAGTAGAATATGTCTCTGATCGCCTTCAAATTAGACGCTTATAGAAACGCTGCACTTGCACCATTATGGCGCTGCAGCTGCCCCCTACTAATTTTCATACAATATTTAGAAGCTCAGTTGCAGCGCCACTTTTGCAGACACAATTAGTGAACCAAAAATCACTGAAGCGCTACTGACGCAGCTGCCGCGCCACTGCTTCTACAAGCGTCTAATTTGAAAGCGCCCTTGCTCAGTTTTAAAGCGTCTTACAAATTAATCTGACGGTACTTCGTCATTTACAGCACTACACTCGGAAACCTCTCAAATTCGCCATCGGCTTGTTTTGTGGCCAGTGACGGCGAAAGCTTACGAGTGTTTCAGGCGGTGATAGACGCGAGAACTTTGCTCGCTGAAATTGCTACTTCGGAACGACGCCATAAAGATGTCATGGTGAGTGTCGTAGGTAGTTGTTTTAGCATTTTATTTGATGTCTTTGTTCTTAATTCATAAATTGTTGTATTTTCAAAATATTTTAAAGAATGAAATATTTCTAAACACATGGTTGGGAATGAGACAATCTAGGTGGTCTAACGGTTTATACTGTGGGCACTAGACCTCTTGTCCCAGGTTCGATTTCCGGTAGGACCAAATTGGGAAATGAACTTTTCTAAATTGGTTCTGGTCTGGGTGTTCTGTAAAGTGCCACCCCAATGAATTCCGTTGCTCTGGTACTCATTCTTAGTACAAGGAATTCCCTAGATTGAGATCAGGCAATTGACGTGGTTGTCTGGCACATAAAAAAAAGAAAACGATAGCACACACTTTTTACTTATTTTCAACTATTTACAATTTTCTACCTTTGTTCCACACTTTTTGCAATGAATATGAAGGAAATAAAGATACTACAGTCACTTATACTAATATTACTATTCTCTCTCCCGCTCTTTAGCACGATACAATGTCAATGTCATCGGACTCAACACTGGAAGAAGGCGGCGGCGTTCCCCTCCACGACCGCATAAAGATAGTGTCGCAACAGTCAACAGCGCGACCAGGCGCAATCATACAGTTACACGCTATAGCGGACGCGACTCACGATTGGCATAACACGCAGTTGTTACATGTGTTCCAGCAACAACTTATTACTGGTAATATATTGAAGACGTAACCCTTACTGCAATTCGTTGAAACACGAAATCGGGTCGCAGATAATAGAGACTATCATCGTGTAACCAATAGTGGTGTAACCGACGTTCAATTTTTTTTCTATAGCACATAATTATTTTATATTTCGATGCTATTTTCGTGTATTAAAAAATTGGTAATTAAATATTTCTAAACATAAGAAATAGCATCCAAATATAATTATGCGCTTAAGTATCATTTAAGCATAGGTTCCCAAACTTTTTGACCCCGCTTACGCAAGATAAAAAAAATTCGACAACAACACGTATTTTTTATATTAAATTAACACAAAAAATCACAAGGAAAAAAATATATTTGTAGTGTAGTTTGTACAATTCAGGTTTTTTTTCAAATGCAGTCGCACCCCCTGGACAGCATCAACACCTCCCAATCGCTCCCGAGGCCTCTACCACCCCACTAGGACTTTTCAGCGCCCATGGGCGGTAGGGACCACTTTGGGAAATTATGATTTAAAGTCATATTATAGAAAAAAAAATTATGTGGGTTACACCACTATTGCGCCTCAATTAGATATTTATCATTATGAGATATATCTTGTTGGATGTCAGAATGCGCTCCGTTCGTACATTTTGTATCAAGAATTGCTCGCATCAATATAATAGGCGTCATACGCGTTTGGACATTTAATAATAAATTTTGACAACATTGTCTGGCACCTGTATAATAAAGATATTATGTCGTCCACTTCCTTTACCTCTTACTTTTTCATGCCCTGGATGTTTTTTTCTTATTAACCAAGTTCTTTTTATAGGGGAACGTGCCTCTCCCGACACAGACAGCGCGGATTCAGGTGTAGAAGGGTCTGATCAACTCAACACAATAACAGAAGCTGGGCTTGAAGCGATAGTAGATCTGCGCAAAGCAGCAGTGTTCAACGAACCTTTCTACATTGTGGTTTTGGAAAGAACTGACGCTGGAAGCACGGTGCACATGTGGCGGCTTACTGTGTCTTCGCAAGCTGACCCAAATGGTATAGATTTAGTTTCTATTTCCACTTATTTAAGTATCACAGGCATTACTGCGTTCCCGCTTTAAAGGGGAATGGTGCTGGTGAAATTACAGGCACAGGAGACTTGTCAACTTGTCTCAGGGGACGGGAGCAGTGGCAGTGACCTTTGGATCTTTGCGACTTAAAGCGTTGGTTTTCCTCTATAGTGATTTTGTACAGGTTACTCGTAACACTCCCTAGATGGATCGATTCCAAGGTCATTCCTTCCTTTATTACCCTCTTAGCGCTTACATACTTTACAGATGACCTTACAAACAGTATGATGTACGTGCCGGACAGCGCACTAGTGCAGGAGGACGAAGGTACTGAGTCGCGCAAGAACTCCGTCTCAATGGACAATGACCGCGCGCCCCAACCCGCGCCTGCGCACGCTCATATCTCGATATCCACCAAGAAGGTACATTTATCTCTATTGTTAGTGTGTATAGTCTCCGTTATTGGATGAGCTAACTTCTGACAGACTATACCATAGCGAGTGGCTTAATTATAATAATAATAATTTTCATTTCAATATCATTTATTATCTCCCAACAACTACAAAATATAAGTACATGATTGAACATAGAGCTTAGATATGGGAGATAGCCCAAACCAGGTAAGCCCAGTGCTATGGCACTCCTGGCTTCCCCTCTCGGCAATAACACAGTCGGTAAACAGAAATAAAGTTGTGATAGAAAATGAAATAGAATAAAACTCTTACTGTTTACCGGAGGCAAATAATTTAGAAATTATTAAAAAATTCAAAAGGGACATTCAAACATATTTAGTAAACATATTTAAATATTACTTTGACGCACACATACACACACAAATCACAAGTCAAGTTCTTTACCTTTACGTAATACACAGATTGGCGAGGGGATACTTCCAAGAGAATTTTTGTCAATGATATATTGCATTAATATATATATTGATATATTGCTTCAGATATGCGAATGTCCGCTGGCCTTACCCGACGGAGTGGACGTGATACATGCGGCGCCGGCAGCCGGTCACCTCAGCTCCGCTTCCATTTACCCAGCTTGCCTGGCGCCTTACATATTGGCTACTGCATGTTCTGATAGTACATTGAGGTATGTGAATACACTTAACACGTTCACTGTGTAAAGTGTCCCGATGAATATAGAAATGGCGTTGTATCTCAAAAATTTTACCGAATTCTTGCGAATTTATGAAATGTTTTCAAATGTGTTTGAAAGCAGCATACCCTACAGGTAACTAAAGTTTTTCGACCGAACGCTCACACGTACGCATATACCTTTATTAAATCATTTAAAACTAAATTTATTCAAAGTGGACAAGAGGTATATTTGTTCATTTGTGTGGGGGCAAAGACCATGTTAAACGAAAATAAAATTTCAGTTGTAAGTTTTTTTTTATTAGGGCAAGGTGATATTACAATCGATTCAAAATGTAGATCCTACTATAAACAAGCTTTAACTTCAAACCGTCTGATTTAAATAGGGCCCAAAGCAAACGCGTTGATATTCTTTAGTAAACTTTAATGATCGCTGCACCTTTTCAGGTTCTGGAAGTGTGATGTGCATAAAAACGATATGGGTGATTTAGAATATACGTGGAAGGAATGGGAAATGATGAACAGAGATCAAGAGTCTGCTATAGACATTCCAGGTAAGATGTCTCTTGTTATAATTTCATACTCCTTTAGAGACAAGATATGCTATAATCTAGCCAAATTCAACATAGAATGCTTAACGTCGAGGACATGTTTAATAACAAAACGTTACTAGGCAACCAACGATAGGGAAAAGAACATTTTTTAGTCAATACTCATTAATTACGCTAGCTCTGCCCACGCTTGCTTGCATAATTAGAATTTAAATAGGTAAGTAGGTAATTGGGTTATATGGAAGTAATACTTACCTGGCCACTTGTTATAAAGTTTGCAAAGTAACTATTGATTCGTATGGTTTATGAATAAAATGATTAAGTTTTTTTTATTCCAATTAATACTTACTGCTAAATAGGTAATGGTCTATCATGAAATCTATGAACTGACTCTAACTTGTAGGATTTCTTATTTACTACATACATACATTTAATAATTAGGGATTACTAGTAATTTTTATGTTAGTTTCAAATCATTTACTAGTGATTTCAAACTTGTATTGACCTTAAGATTAGCTATCAATAGCCTAGTTGAATTTCAGAGAAAAGTATTGAAATTGTGGTAACTGTGATTCAGTCTGAGGTGAAAACCCTAAAAATCATATTTTTGTTTTTTTGACATTTGTTGTAAGTCGAATTTAGGGTATATTTAGAGTATATTTGTCCATATTCTAACATTGTTGACCCTGTACAACTATGGACCTTGAACTGCTACTCTAACTAACTCTCATGGTCGAAAGAAAAGCGAAATAAAGTTGCTTCAAAAGTCACATAAAATGTTAAATTCAACAAAATCTTTCTAGGTCAACCCCTACACATAAGTGCTGCGTATTCCGGCAGAATAGCATGTGCATACAAATGTGGACGATCGTTCACACGTCCGAAAGGCGCAAATGCTACAACCAACCCAACTGACGCTCGTTTCGTCAATCTATGCGTTTGCGTATACGAGTGTGAAAGCACTGGCGGTGCGGAATGGTTGCTCGAAGATACGATACCGCTGAGGAATGTGAGTCTGCCTAGAGTCGGCGTTAGCGCCGATACGCAAATTGATCTTTCGTATTTGCATGATACGTCGTTTATGCAGAAGAAACAGAGACTTACTCAGGTGAATAAATTTATACGGATTAAGTTTCACGGGATGCAGTTTTTATTATTATGCAGTGTGTAAACGTTAGAAATCAGAGTCGGAGTTGGAAATATAATGAACTTTTTCGTCCTCTTTATCACGAATAGACGGATGTAACTTACAATTTTGGCAGAAAAAGTGATTTACATAGTTCGCTTCAGTATTTCATGTTCTATTCTCTGATATAAACACTTGTTATTATTGTTCATATCAAGATCGAACAATATAAAGAAAAAAATCCATCCATCTGACTGGACTCAAACCAGCGTCGGTTGCCGCACCAGGGCCACCTCTCTTACCAAAGCTACAGATTGAGTCAGCAAATCTTACGAATTTCTCTACGCGCTTGTTGCGGCTCTTTATATTGGGATTAAATGACTTTTTTGCCGTCAGCGCCACGTATGATAAACTTATGAAAGTTACTTCACTCATTTATCATTATTGGATCTCACTTTTCATTGAATACCATAATGGTTTTACTACCATGATATTCATATATTCTTTGTGAAAATACTAGACCCGGCCGGAGCTGACCAACGTCTGTTAATCTCGGTCTAGCTAACAGGCGCTAGTTCGAATCCAGCCTGTTCAAAGGAGTTTCGCTTTGTGTTTATTCGATTTTTGTATCAATAATAACGTCATTTGTTTTCGTAAAAATTGTGAATTATGTCCGTTAGTGTGATAAGGGACGATTTGTTATTAATTATAATATTGTATATAGATTATCATTTCATTATTTATTTACTTACTTTTACTATCTCGGTTAACTATTATAAAAGTATACAAAATCTAATCAATTGTTCCACCCTCACAGGTTCTACAAACATTCTCATCGGAAGATAGTCGCGGCAACCGCAACGGCGAGGGCGACACAGGCAAATCGGCCGGTCTCCTTGCTGTACCTTCGTTCAGTACTCTCCAGTCTTTACGCAAAAGCATCATGGAGAATGGAAATACATGCCCTTTGACGCAAAAACATTTAGTGCAATTGGACTGGGTATCTAAGGAAGATGGATCACACATATTAACGGTCGCCGTGGGGTCCAGAGTTTTGTTGTTTACGCCTGTTTCTAGTGATCTTGCGCAGGCTAACTTGAAGGTGAGTCAGGTGGAATTAGACACATTGAGATTTATGAAAACGTTCATTAACTGTACCCAGTAGTGTTGGGTCGTAGAAAAAATTTCAATCTTGAATTTCCAAAAAATCCATTTTGAAAAAATGTAATTAAAAAGAAATCTGAATATGTTTCCTATATTTCTCCACATTTCACTCTGTTATGAGAACTTGTGAAAATGATGTTTATACAATTTTATTTTATAGTTCATTCTAAATAATTCGAATTATATTTTTCCAATTTTTCAGATTTTTTCTGAAAATTATTAATTAGCAGTAAATTTTCTGCGAATCAAATACATAAATTTTTATCAATGAAAATGTAACTTCAGTATTATATTTTTTTTAAATAAACATTTTCGTGAAAATGACAATTGCTATATGATCAGTGTTCTGCGAATTAACAATGCATAATTAGGGTCAGAGCTCCAATTCAATTGGCTAATAATAAATAAAACTAATAATATAAAGTTATTTAAAACTAGTTAAATCATAAATAGTTTTCTAATGAATGAAATGAATTAAGTGCCATTATCATGTTCAATTTATTACAAATGACATTTCATCTCGAGATCTTATTTCAGGCAATGAAAGAATCAATAAATAACAACCGCCCGATTCTCCGCAAAGCATCCTCTCTAGCTGCACCTTTGTTCGTCGAGGAGATCCGATGGATGCAACTCCGTCGTATTGATTTGAAAACAGCAGATGGTCTGCCGCCATTACCTATGCAGATTTCGTGGGTGCGAGACGGGATACTAGTGGTTGGAATGGACTCTGAAATGCATGTATACTCTCAATGGAAGCCTGAAAATCAACAAACTTCTTCGGGAATTATTGGTGGCCAGGTACGAATATTATATATACTATGTAGTTTATTATAAGTCGGAGATTCTTTGTCACCCTGTCTCCAATATCCTTCAATGCAATTAATAGATTCAGGCGGTCCTTTGCGGAAGTCAATTTTTATTCCCCAAAGCATTGCCGTCATTGCTGTTTTAGTTTGGAGCATCTAGGTTGGACAGAAAATTGTGACTATTTTGGGAAGGAACAGTATAATTTATAATATCAGTATTAGTAACGTGTACTAGCTAAAAATAATTACTTTCACTGGTAAAACTGCCTCCGTGGCCGAACGGTTACCATGCCGGACTGCCACGCAGAGGTCCCAGGTTCGATTCCCGGGCCGGGAGAAATGTTTGTATGGCCTACATTTATTTCTCTCGTGAGTTTGGGTGTAATTTGTGCTTGTCTATGTGTGTGTCCATGGCACCCGCGACACAGGGTTTCCCTAGTGCGGGGCTATGTTGAGTGTGTGCGTTGAGTGTGTGCGTTAAAAAAGTAACTTCTCATTGTTTCAAATGGTTTAGGAGATAGAAGAAGGCAGCGAATCTCGTGCGCTCCGAGACTCAGACTTACGTGTGTCCGCGCCACACTTACAACGCGTGTCGTCAATCAACCTGCAACTTCTGGAGAGAGATGCTAGACGGAGAAATAAGGCCCAGCCCGATCAACCACAGGTTTGTATGATTACACATGAAAATATATGTGATTATACTTAAATAAAATTACAGAGCCGTTCATTTACGTTTTTGCAATTCTCTGCTATTATAAGTAGTGGTCGGATAATCGGGTGCTTATTTACCTACAGTTCGGTTACTTGCTAACTTAGAATGCGCTTTTGTATCGAAAAAATCCCGCGACCCTGATTGACAAAATTATTAAGTACAAAATTGAAGGAAAATAAACTTTTATAATGTTATTTTTAGTTTTAATGCAATATTTACTTTTACCATATATGGAAACTGAAAAATGTGAACACTTCGCACATCAGGAAACAATTTTGTAGTTTTAATAATTTTTTACCGATACCATAGTGCCGTCATTTGAGTTTTTTGATGCTGCAGTTGTCAGGCTACTAGTCAGCATTAGTCCTTTAAGATTTATATTGAGCTTATCTTACGTGCTTAAAATATAAAAATCATAACATGTCACACCATTCTGGCATGCCGTGATTTCAAAGAAGAAAAAATACATTTTAAGAAGCCTTTCTACTTTCGACAACAATTTACGGGAAAAAGTGGACTTTAGGTGTAAAAGTATTCAGATAACCGTAAAGAGTGACACATCAACTTAACAAACAAGTTGTTTTGCAGCCTCTTTTAGATTACATGCCAGATTACGGACTCTTCGAAGCTTCGCAAATGGCTTGTCCTGTTCTGCCACAATACCATCCTAAACAGCTCATGGAATTGCTCAACAGTGGGAAGATACGATGGGTGAAAGCTATACTTGCTCATCTTGTTCGGTAAGTGATATTTTTGCGAATGCAATATCAAAATGTCACTAGGAATTTTAGGTCTCGCAGTTTCCTTTTTAGGCAATGAGGAGTATTTCCTCTTTCCACCGGTATTCTAAGGCTTACGCTATTAGACTCGCTTTCTATAAATCGGGTATTACTTGTTTCCTTTCTGTTTAATCTGTAAGTACAAATGCATCGTCCTTAACGACAGGTAACATTCGGTAATGTTACCAAATGTTATGTATATCGTTAAGCTAAGATGGTTACTAAAGCAGTGGGAACGTACTTTGATCTTAATATTTAAATAGTCGTATAATGTTTTGTTTAATTGATCATGAATATGTTTATTTTTTCAAAAAAGGAGGAGATTCTGAGTTCGTCTATTTTCTGGGATGTTACGTGATTACTCCGACATTTGTGTACCGATTTCGATGTTTTTTTTTTTGCTGAAAGGGGGTACCTCATTAGTGGTCCCATTCAAATTTGAAGAAAATATTCCACCTCTAAGGGTGGCAATTTTCCGTTAACCGATTTCAATAAAACTTGTCACATATGCGTAATTCCAATGAAAATTAAACACAGCGATACGATGAATATACGACGATATACGATGGGACCATAACATTTAAAAGAAGAAACACAGCGATAACTGATAAGCAAACTTTTGAGGTCGGTTTTTTTGTAAATGTATTTATTAATTTTAAATCATTACATTTCCGAGATTTCTAAATTTGAATCAAATCTTAAAGAAACTGAAACAATTCGTATTTGCTCACACTAGATGTATCGGCGGAACATATACAGGGCGAAGTTCAACCGGCGATGAAGACAGTTTATCACGACAGGTATGATCGCATTCGCACCTCACTCATTTATTATCATAAACCACTTCACCGATTGTTCGAGACAATACTTGGTAATATTAATGTCAGCAAATTAATAAACACCCTGTGCTAATACAAAGCACATATCACACGTACACAGCTTACTTGGCAAGCAAGGTCATGCTAAATTTGTCAGACAGTGTGCTTCTGTAGCGTGCAAGTACTAAAAACTAGTATTATATGGGCACAATTTGAATTCAGAACACACATTACGTCATTTAATATAATTTGTTGCTGATTCTTTTTGACAAATGTAGTATAACCAAATTGAATATTGCCTTGTGTCGTCTTGTACACCCATCATAAATGTTATACATTCTGTATGTCTTTGATTCCTATTGGCATGCGAATGAGAATGTAAATAATGTACATTACATATAAACAATACTTTTCTTTTTGTCACAAAGTTGACTTCTTCAATTTGTCTACTCCACACTTACGAACATTTTGAAACACAACCTCCACAGACACTTTATGGAGGCGTTTTTTATTTGATTCATTATTAAACAACTCTTGCTTTGCGTACAGTGCTTTAATAACATATTCAAGGTACACATTGAACGCAAGATCTGGATAATTCATAGTAGATTGCAGAATCGTAAAATGATAATAAACAGTAAAACGTTAATATATAATCATATTATGTACAACAAAGGAAGTTAAGTTCTTCCGGCTTCTCAAATGAAGTTAAACTTTGATAAATATTACGAAGATAAAAATTTTGTGATTGTAGGATTCCACACACGTGTAGGCAGTAAAATTTCTGTAATATTACTCGCAATGTAATATTATAAATGCGAAAGTAACTCTGTCTGTTACGTTTAAACGCCTGAACCACTTAACCAATGGTGATGAATTTTGGTATAAAGATAGATGGGACCTAGGAGAAGGACATACGTTTTGTGACAAAAATAAAATTTAAAGGAGGTGAAATAGGGAATGAAGGTTTTTTTTGAGAACCAATAATGATTGGTTCTTGAAAAATGTTTCAAGTATCTAGTATAGCAGGCTACTCGAAGTTACTTATTATACACAGACGAAGTCGCAGGCACCAGGTAGTAAATATACAAATTAACCATTCGCCTCAAATATGGACAATAGAGAACCGAAGGGCAAAGACATTTGGGCATCTGATACGTCACGACAATTTTCTTACAAGCATTGGTAAATAGGGACGATCGGAGATGTAAAACTTTGACTACGGAGCCAATAGCCCTTTTCCATTGAGTAATTAATAATTCCGGAGAGAAAAACTTGCACTTGAGCTGAATCTTGAGTTATTATCACTGTGATGGCATGAGCACGGCACAGCCGAGGCTAGTGCGTGCTTGCATGGCAACTGGCGTGTGTTGCAGCGCGGCTGGTCGCGGTCGCGCACGCTCTCCGTGTCCTTCGCCGCCGGCGCCGGCTCGCCGCTAGATGGCGTCGCACAGGTACCACACCGTGCTTTGCAGATGACGTTACCCAAACTTAAATACCTAACTTTAAAAAGTGGATATTTACAAGATGAAGTAGGTTTGGGAAACGTTATTTTATTTTCAAATTTATTATTTACTCTTTTCCTGTTAGTAAATTATATAAATATATTTTATTGTACGTTGAACGGTTGTGTAATCAGTATTATAAGTAATTTTATGTTATTTTATTATTAGTGGGATCGATGTTGAAATTATTATGTACTTGTTTAAAATTATGACGATTATCGTTATTCGTAACAGAATACCTACTGTATTATTTTAAAGAGATCGAATTTCAAATCCAATCATTATATGTGTTGAGCAAAACTCTTTACTTAACTTACTGTGTATGTCTGCATTATCATCAAAAGCGTTAACATGCACATAGCACATGAGAATGTTAATCTGCATAGTTTCGATGGCAACTGCAACTAATATAAATATAAGACAAAATTGGACTGTTAAATGTTTGTTACTGTTAACATGTACATATATATCGTGCAGTCAGTAAGTATGATAATTGATAACACAATGGCATCACAGTGCATTTTAATTATAATCAACACAATTAAAATTTTAAAATTAACAAGATAAATCGGTTTCATGTAGATAACGGAAGACGTCCAATTGGATTATGCTGAAATTACATCGGTACCACCGTTGCCACTGTGGACCTTATTGGTTGCGGATAAGGAGTCGCCCCATCATCCCTCTACTATTCAGGAAGCCGAGGTAAGGTTGCATACAATTACATTTTTAACCCTAACAAAGAGTTTTTGACTATGTATGACTATATATGGTGTATTATTTATCTGTTCAATGTTTTGTCTAAACAATGAACCTGTTTTCAGGATTACGCGGAACTATTCGAAGGTACAATGGACACCGATGAAGATCTGGACAAGTTGTTGCTGGCAGAGGAAGATGTTCCGGTGGACCGACGACCTTCAATGCCGGAACGACAACCGTTGTCACACTTTGGACCACGACAAGGTAAAAAAATTCGCCTGAGTGAAAAACATTTAAAGAATTCATAGTGAATAAATCGGTACCTCCAATGAACACTACGTCAACTTAATTTTTGGACCTGTTCTGTTTTATTTTGTTTTTTGTTTCTATATTTTTATTTTCACAAAATTCGTTCTTTTATTTTTTATTTATTTCGAATTTTGTTTTGTTTCTGTATTTTTGTTTTCACAAAATTCGGGGATCATAATATTAGTAAATAAATATGGCTGTGTCAAAAATAACTGAAAACGACTAAAAATTAAAGTTAGCGTGGTGTTCATTGGAGGTATCGAAATAATCTTATAGCTTATTAAAGACAAGAGAAAAGATGTTTGGGCATGCTCCGTTACGACAGTATTTTTAGAAGCATTATAGAAGGAAAGATCGAAGGAAGGAGAGGCAGGGGAGACCCGAGACGTAATTATTTAGAGCAGATAAAGGGAAAAGATAAAGTCGTGTCGTATCAGGAAATCAAAATTAGGGCGCTGAACAAAGATGATCGTCAATTACTCCATCGACAAGAGCCTAGTTCTTAAATAAGAAGAAAAAATCACCATTCATCTCATAATATGTAATGCCAAGGACGAATTGTTTAAAGGTTTTAGCAGAGATCACATCACCATTCTTAGAAAGGAAGCCAAACTTTAATTCGATTTATTTATTTAGTATCGTGTAAAATAACATACATTTTGTAATACTAAGTGACGGGACGAACAAGTCGTGTGCCTGGTGGTAAGCGACACGCCTGTCCCTAACAGTTGCAGTGCCACTCAGAGCTTCAAATCACAAAATACTGAGTGCCACTGCGCTCGACACCCTGAGACATAAGTTGACTACTCCCATGTGCCTGTAATTTGACCAAACTGTTAATCATGAAAGAACAACATATAAGGCACAAATTAAAAGTATTCTCTTCCAGGTTACCTCGAGTTTGAATTTATTTTTATTTTAATTTTCAGGACGCATTCTTTCCCGTCTTCTAACGCACACACATCTACCTGGCCTTAGTTCGTTAGACCAAATGCATCTACTCGCGTTAGCAGACACCGTTTCAACATGCGACGCCGATTTTGCCGAGAGACTCGCATCCAACGCACGCATTGATATTAATCCGTCTAGTGGACAGGAAATATTGCCTGGTAAGTTTTAATCGCATGCACACAGATGTACCTGCTATAAATCCACGAGACCCAAAACTAAGATAACAGTGGTACAACAAAAAAATACGTATATATAGTACTATATTGACATAAGACCACAGCTACAGGTATGGTTGCCATTTGGGTTGACTAACTAGGATGCACTAGTGACAGTTGCTTTTATGAGTCACTTAGTCTCCGGGCCAGATTAAATAATAGTAATAGAATCGTTTATTTATCTCTACACATAAATAAATAAGCTACACAGAATTTAATAACAAACAATAGTGGTAAGAGATAAAAAAAAGTCTGTAAATACTGGTTTATTTTAAATAATAAATTACAAGCACCTAAAATTTATATTTTGGACAGGTACTTTTAAATAAGGTAAGCCAGATATTTGAAATTGCGTGTCCAACTTTGTCATTACTTAGTTATTTATTATATTCACTACATATTTATCGGCGATACAGATTGAAAATTCGAGAACCCGTGTCTACTAGTTCACGAACTTATGCCATCTCATTATATTGATATAACAAATCTGTATTACATATATATTACTCTGCACTAAATAAATGATGAAAACAATAACTGAATGAGTCTCAGACATAAGTTTTTTACTTACCTCGTTTCATCTTTCGGAAAACGAAAGAAATTCTCTTTTTATCCCGTTTAGATGGTAATAAACAATCGTACAGCACAATTCACGACCATTATAAATAGTAACGTACAATGATGTTATATATTTCGTAATGAATAAATGAAAACCAAATTCAAATATCAAAACCGTCAGCTTTCTTGCCGTTCAGTCAATGTGACCGTCAATGTGCGGGGTGTGGTGCGGTATCTAAAGCCAGAGAGGGGCGGAGAGTGTCCATTCTCATTATTTTTTTGTTCTCTGCTAATACTAGAAAGACATCACACTGCAGACATGGCTAACCCAGTGACGATATGAGCAAGAAAGTTATAAATTGCTAGCTAATGCCAATTTGTGTAATAGTCCATATTGCACAGTTTTCACAGTTACCAACGCGCTCTGAAAGTTAATTAAGCGCTTATTTTTTGTTATAGATTCCCTAGACGACTGCGGCTTGCGTTTCCTTCTAGCAATGAAGCATTACGGCTACCTACTCCGCTGCTTACCTCTTGCCCAACGTGCTTCACTGCAACGCACCGGCGTGGGCACTTGCAACCTTGTTTGGGCGTACCATTCTGAAACCCACGAACAATTGCTAGCTTTGGTTCCTGGATATACCAAGGGACAACCGAAGTGGACTACTATGAGGGAGTTGGGTAAGAAAAATTTTCATTAAAATTATTTACGACAAATTCAGTAATATAATTAATAGTTTTGAGTACGCTTCAACTCAAATGAAATGTTCATATGATATAATTTTATTTCAAGTAAATTTATAACAATACAATACAAAAAAAATTATATGACCAATGTATATCATGATTTTTTTACTGCCCTGAAGTTCATTATAGTTTTTGTGATAATACTCCACGAGTTTGTTGTTATTATTGATTAAAAAAACATGATATCCAATAAAATAAATATTGCAATTAATAAAGCAACATGTGGCAGCAGGTGACAGTGCCCCACAGACCTTTGTGATTTTAAGTTCTGAATGTCACTGCAACTGTTAGTTACAGGAGTTTCACATCCCACCAGACACACGACTTGTTCGTCCCGTCACTCAGTATTATATAAAAAAGATTGAATTCTACCAAATATTTCTACAGGTGTGGGTTGGTGGATACGCGGCGATCTCCTTCGAACGTGCATGGAGAAACTCGCACGAGCGTCGTACATGCAAAAGCAGGATCCGATGGATGCTGCGCTCTATTACCTCGCTATGAGGAAGAAGAACTTGCTTTGGGGATTGTTCCGTTCGAACAGAGATGAAAAGATGACTTCGGTATGTTATGGTCTTTTCTTTACATAAATCGATGACTTTCTAGAATATCAGCCTATCTCAAAATCACCTAATTCTTCAGGAAGATGGTTTAAAACCAACTGCAGAGTATCTAAAGCCGATGAATCTTATGCAGGCCCATATTGTCACGTGATTATTTTAAACAATAAAAAGCTCGTTATATTTTTACAATAAAATTTAGCTCACTCTTGAGTGTAGCTCTGTGAAGTAAGACAAAAAAATTCGTTATTTTGATTTAGGCCACTATTGTTGAAAAGCAACGAATTATTAGAAAACAGATACCTTGTTTTTTGTAAGCCATCACTCGCTACTTCTGAAGAATTTTTTTTTCGAGAATTAAATTGCCATTTTACACATGAACTCGTACTTACAAAATCACACCTGAAACAACTAAAGGATTTTCCTTGGCTTGCAGTTCTTTGCGAACAACTTCAAAGAAGAACGTTGGCGTAAAGCGGCGCTGAAAAACGCGTTCGTGTTACTCGGCAAACAGCGCTTTGAACACGCAGCGGCCTTCTTCCTGCTCGGTGGAGCCTTGAAGGATGCTTTGGAGGTAATTGTTTTGATCGTACTTTTGGTGGCTTGTATAATGACGTAGAATCAATAAGATGCCAGTCTTCCCCTGGACACGAGTTGCAGTGGTAAATATGGAAATCCCTGAATCGTCTCAGATCACACAATTGGGCTGTTGTAGAGACAACATGGTGAAATGGGGATAGCTGTATAAGGCAACAGAAAGGTGGCTGGCATAGTGGTGGCTGCTTACTGGGCCAAAGAAATATAACACAGGCTTTCTACTAGTTTTTGGCATTGACTCGACAAGAAGAAGAATAAGACGCAAATGATTATTTATATATTATATATATATATATATATATATATATATATATAACCTTTATCTATCTTTGGTAGACGCAAGAGAGAACTTTTTACAACCAACGACCGCGACGTGCGGTAGTTGACAACGATGCTAAATGGAATATGCGTTTTTTTTTCTATTTTAATCATTGACTTACAAATAAATGGACGACGGGTCTAATACAAAAACCACGAAAAACATGCCCCAAGTCAACCTATTTAAACGTAGTGACATGTAAAGGAATATGAAAAAGCTAAAACGTTGAATTTAAATTGTAATGTCATCGCAGTACTGTCTAATTTTGCTTGCTACGCTGTCAGCCGAACAAACGAAGACTAAAGCGTGAATGACGCTCTGTATACGATTTTAACGCCCTATAAGTTCGGACACTTTTTAGCGCGGACCCGACGTCCATATAATTGTAAGCCAATGATTTTAATGCACATTTTTATATTATAATTTATAGGCAAATTATCGACAAATAGTGACGTTTTCAAATTAGTACTGTATTACAGGTTTTCCATATAAGTTTTTATTTTGACAATTTAGTGACAGGTTTCAAATACAGTATTCAACATTGCCCCAACAGTTATCGATTCGAACTATTCCATGACTTTTAGGTACAACGAGCTGATGTACGCAAATCGACAGCTAGGCTATTTTACGCGTGAAAAAATAGTGTAAAAAAAAACTATGAGAACAACAATGTAAACAGTACATCAACCTATTTTGTACTTATAAAACATTTATTTCTTTGTCATGCACAGATTACAAAGTTGTTACAACAATAAATTTTGAATCACTGTGATTCGCCTTGTGGCATACAAAGTTTTATTAGTTTTTATGTTATTTTCATGAAAAAATTGTAGTATAACATAATCATGCATTCCACTTAACGCATCCTAATACTAATAAAACACACTAAGATTCACGTGGAAGTTTGTTGAAGACTTTCATAGCCTTTACTATTACACTCTTTTAAAGTAGAGCCGTTTTACATGATCTAGCTTTCAGTTCAATTTTCAGTTTGTTCGAATATCGCTTACAGAGCAATAGAACAGGATCCGTCAATGTTTAGCTTGTTATGCTGCCGTCCATACGTTAATTTTGTAGGAACAAAAAACACTAGCTGTCCTTTTTTCCCATAATTTGACTTAATGTGTGCTAGTGAGATTGGAAGCGTTTCTCAGACATTGCCGCTATCTCAGACATTGACGGAGTGACATTGCCGCTGCGATCATGTGTCATCATGATCACATGAACTACCATAAATTAGCCTCTAGAGCTCAATTAACCAACTGATCGACAACGGAGCAGTATCATAGATATTAAAATTAAGGGCAGAAATACCATGACGCTATGCGAGGTTGCGTACCGATGTAGCCATTTTGACACTTGTGTGCAACTCAATCTTTATAAAGCTTTATTATGTACTAGTGTAAAAACACATTGGTTAACCAATCAAGGTCGTGTAAGCTTAAGGTTTAAAACGTGGCAACGACGTAACGTAATTTATTATTTTCACAAAATTAAATGTACTGTCACTTACGTAAAATTAATTTTTGTATTGCAAAATTTCGTTTTTTTTTTCATCCTAGTTCAGTCATTTACCGTCAGGTAGTGCTAGTAAAATGCCCCGAGTTGGTACTATTAAACATTAGATGACGCTAAAACTCATACGCACATGCGCAACTTGTACGCATAACAATCGTTGCGACACTCTGGCGAATTTTGAAGATATCTCACGTTGCCGTTGGGTATGTGCGTTTTGGGCTACTAGAGGCGACACGACTCATGCCCGCAAACCATATCTCCCCCTTATTTTTCATTATCTATGAACAGTATACCATTCAGTTGCTTAACTAATTTGATTTTTTTTATTTCAAAGGTGCTGATCACACGTCTCGGAGATTTACAAATAGCTATGATAGTAGCGAGATTGTATGAATCTGACAGCACTTTACCGGAAAGTTTGAAGAAACTCCTCATGGATGAAATATTGGGGTAATTACACTAATTTCTGCTGCACATCTTACAAGTATAATTTAGTTTGCGATCAAGTTGCCTGTAAAGATTATGTCTTCAGTTACCAAAAATATACTGTTGGGTATACTCAGTTAACGTATGACCGAATTAAGCATTTTCTTTGTGACTTAATAACATCAAGAAATAAAATAACAAGTGTATTGCAATCCTATAGCTTTGTATTATTTACAGTGGAGAAACAGAAGACGGCGAAATAGACCTCGACCACGCGCATCCGGATCCATTCGTACGTTCCATGGCTTTATGGGAACTAAAACGCTACGGCGAAGCTCTAGACACCCTTCTAAATCCAGCTGGAAGATTACACGTAGCCCGAGACGGATCAACAAAAGACATTAATGAACCCATGCCAAGCGTGTTCAATTTCTATGTCTATTTGAGAACGCATCCCAGATTGAAGAGGCATAATCTACCTAGTCAAGTAAGTAACCCAGTAGCCTTCTTTTTATCTACATGTCTTTTATACATTGCTTTTGTACTTTACTTCGAAATTAAGACTTAGCTATCAGATGTTAAAAACGTGTCTATTATAGACTGATTTTGGTGGTGTTAGGAACAGCCTTTGACACATGTACATATTATGTATAGTCTCTCTTTTTTGAAGACGGAGTAAAATTACAGTCGATTGCGCTAAAGTGTTGTCCACTTACAACACAACTAGTGATTGTTGATGAATATTCTATCGACTGAATGTTGATCATGCGTATGCAAAAAATAGCCCAATTTGTATAATTCCAATCGTCATCTGCCCATTAGTCGTCCAAATGCTTGGCACGGCTTCATTTGAATTGTAACTTTTTGTAAATTCGTCCATGCTACATTTAGATCTATGTCTATTAAAAATACAAAGAGGTGACACATTTTAAAGTTTTTAATTTTAATTTAATA